>NC_091059.1:134747601-135057714 GCF_000393655.2 Nicotiana sylvestris | reverse complement strand
TTTTTTATTTTACTCATTTTACCTTAATGAGAAATTTTTATAGTCACATAAATATTGTGACCCCATAAAGCTTTTGCCCCTTAAATTTTTAGGACCATATATTTTAAGTTTTTTTCTTCTTCTTAAACTTTGTGTCAAGTCAAACAACATCATCTAAATTAAAAGTAAAACGGAGGGAGTATAAGCCTTTCACGTAATAAAGCGACGGGTTCGTTTGACTGGTTATTATTCTTCTCCTAACCAGTTAGTGTTTTCATTTCAAAATATTGTTTTCCACATCTTACCTACAACCTTACTTCGTGTTGAATAGAATCTTCCCAAGGACCAAAGAGCACAAGAAAATAAATTGCTCCTCGTAGTATATTTATTCTATCGTTCTGTGAAAAATCACAAGAATATTTGGATCTAAATTACTCTTTATTTTTCCCTTAAACGGCTTAATTAACACTCTTTTAATTGGCGCAATAAAAATAATTTGAAAAACTAAACTAATAAGTGTTTTCAAATATATACCTTTTAAACTAATAAGTGTTTTCATATTTTTTTTGTAAAATGACAATTATTTTAAAATAAATTCGATTTGCCGAAAAGATTAATATTTGGAAACCGGGGGAGTGTCTATGTTATACTGGAAAAGGAATATTTTTATAGCCAATCAAATATTACATATATGCAAAAATTATTTTTTCAGAAAACTTAAAAGTTAGTATATACACCTAAAATGGCTGTTTTGAAAATTAATATTTTTCACGCATGACTTCTACCAATAACAATAATGAACGTATGCTTCAATTACACGACTTAGTTGTAAAAAGTTCGACCAAAGAAAACGACTTAGCAAAAAGTAAATGTTAATTTTTTTTTTGGCTCCTTTTGAGATGAAAAAAGAGCTTTTCCCTAAGCAACGAATGCTGAAAACACGTTAAGCCTTATTAAAAGTAGACTTAATTAACTATGTCTAGTTTTCTTTTATCTAGTCATGAATGTATAAAACTTACTTGCTCACATGTTGAATCTTAAGAAAAGGTGATCTTGTGTTATACTCCGACAATCTCTTAATTTCTAGTACCTAATTATAGTCCACTCCGTGTATGAACTATATATGAAGTGTCAGTTATTATTTTAACCTTTTTTATATTACGAGTAATACATGTATTCTTTTGAAGATTAGAGTATTATAATCAAGCTGTCCAACGGGTAACTAAAGAGTACTGATATCCGTTTTAGCTAAATGTATGAGAAGTACTGCTGCTTGTTTGACCAAAAAAAAAGTATGAGACTTTTTTTGTTAAACTAATTAAATAAGAAGATGGAGGGTAAATCCTAGTTAAGGATAATTAATTTTAGATTCGAGATAAATAATATTATGAATAGAAAAACATAGTTGAGTATAAATGTTGGTAGTGATTATGGCCAGATTTAATAGCATAAAGAAAGATGCATTAAGTAATAATAAATGACAATAAAATGTAAATAAAGGAAAAGATTCACCCAATCTTGAGTGAGACGGATCCTCTTTCATTTGATAAAGATGAATGATAGACAAATACAAGAATCTTACGACCCTTTTTGGATCTGATGAAGGTATGAGATCACAGATCCTTCCATCACTTTAGAGAGGTGTGTTTACATATTTTCTAGAGAGAGGGAGAGGGAGAGAGAGAGAGAGCCTCCTTTTTGGGAAGTCCTCACTTCCTATTTATAAGGAGTATCCATAGAAAATCCTAAAAAATTACAATTAGAAGGAATATTCAATAGAATATTCCCTTTGAGGATTCCAAAGCAAACTAGCTATTTCATCATTGTCCGACCTCGGCCTTATTGATGACTGTCCGACCTCGGCCTTATTGATGATCATCCGACCTCGGCCTTATTGATGCTTGTCTGACCTCGACCTTATTGATGACTGCCAGACCTCGGCCTTATACTGTCCGACCTCGGCCTGCCCGACCTCGGCCTTATTGATGATTGTCCTACCTCGACTTTATTAATGACTGCCGACCTCTGCCTATTGTATCCGCGTGCCGAATTTCTCTGATCTGATTTTTACTCATACAGTTAGTCTCTCCGCTTATCGAGGTCGTCTTTTGGTTGAGCTCGGTGAGCGGACTTCATTAATCGTGGTTCAAGAAATTTGGATGGGGAGGTTGACTAGTGTGGATCGCGGCTGAGGGTGCCGATCTTTAGGTCAAAGTGGTATCCCTGCGGGCTGAACTTGAGCAGAGTTTGATCAAGGCCAATGTCACGACCCGGATTTCCCACAATCGGGTGTCGTGATGGCGCCTACTATCGGAGCTAGGCAAGCCAAATATTTAAAACACCTTTCCTTCTTTCTTTCAAACAATATAATAAACGAGACAAAATTTAAGCGGAAGACTTTAAATCTAAAGCAACTGAAAACCAAAAGTGCGGAAGTTTAATACACATCACTACCCAAGGTCTTGTGTCACTAGCTCACGGACTACTACAGAATACTACAAACAATGTCTGAAAGGAAATACATCATGTTTGTCTGATAAAAGATGAACAAACGAAAAACATGGAAAGGGACTTCGGCCTGCGAACGCCAGCTAGGCTACCTCGAGAGTCCCTCGACTAAAGATAGCTCCCAGAAGTCCTACTGCTGTGGTCCGTAAGCTGCTCTTTGATCTGTGCACAAAAATGCACAGAGTGTAGCATCAGCACAACCGACCCCATGCGCTGGTGAGTGCCTGGCCTAACCCCGGCGAAGTAGTGACGAGGCTAGACAGGACCTACCACAATTAATCTGTACAGATATATATACAAGTGCAAGAAAACAATAACAAGATAATACAAAGTGAAGCTAGGAGGGGACATGCTATCGGGGAGTAACAGATAAAAATGAAATATCAGAAATAAACAGAAGAAACTCTGATTCCCATGATATATATATATATAGTGGACGGCGTGCCACACGATCTCATAATATCATATATAAGTGGACGGCGTGCCACACGATCCCAATTTTCATATACCATGTGGTAGGCGTACCACTCGTTCCCATTTCATCTTTATCACAGTGCGCAATATGTCACCGGCAACGGAGGCCAATAACCAATAATCACTCTAATTTATGATAGGCATACCACTCGATCCCATTTTGTAAAATCATACGTGGACAGCGTGCCACACGATCTCATAATATCATATATAAGTGGACGGCATAATATCATATATAAGTGGACGGCGTGCCACACGTTCTCATAATATCATATATAAGTGGACGGCGTGCCACACGATCCCATAATATCATATATAAGTTGACGGCGTGCCACACGATCCCATAATATCATATATAAGTGGACGGCGTGCCACACAATCCCATAATATCATATAAAAGTGGACGGCGTGCCACACGATCCCATAATATCATATATAAGTGGACGGCGTGCCACACGATCCCATAATATTATATATAAGTGGACGGCGTGCCACACGATCCCACAATATCATATAAAAGTGGACGGCATGCCACACAATCCCATAATATAATTCGAAACATCTGATTTTGTAAGGAGAGTCCCATTAGGGGAAATCAACAACATATAACTCTAACCCGGCAAGGGTACAACTAACAGCCAAAAATGTCCCGACAAGGAAGAGTATATATATCGGTCTACACATCCCGGCAAGGGAGTAATCACAACACATTCTCTTTTTAAATCCCTTCTTCCTCAACTAACACATTCATGTTCGAGCTAACGCTCCAAAAGTACACCAATCACAATTTTACCTCAACCGTTCACATTATATGAAACTCATCAAATAAACAAGGAGATTGTGTCACGTTATTCAAATTAAAAGCAATTAAGACTCACGGTCATGCTAGACTCCGGTGCATAGATAACCGTCACCATGCCTTTACACCGTACTCCACATTAGCAAGTAGCAAATAACATCCTAATCCTATTCCCTCAAGCCAAAGTTATAACAAACACTTACCTCGAATGCTCCAAACTCAACTCACGCTTCTATTATAGCTTTACCTCTTGATTCCACCACCAATCCGCTCGAATCTAGTCATAAGTTACTTAATCACATTAATAATTACTAAATGAATCACTCCCCGTGCATGAAAATAATTTTACAAGGTTTTTCCCCAAAATGGTCAAAAACACCCCTGGACCCACGTGGTCAAAACTCGAGGTTCGGACCAAAACCCGGTTACCCATTCTCCCACGAATCCAAATATATGATTTGCTTTGAAATCGGACCTCAAATTGAGGTCCAACTTCTCAATTTGTAGAAAACCTAGGTTCTACCCAAAGCACCCAATTTCCCCCATGAAAATCTTTGATTTGAATTTGAAATCATGTTAAAAGATGTCAAGGAATAAAGAAATTAAGTTAGAAATCACTTACCAATTTTTTTGGAGAAGAAATGTTCTTTGGAAAATCGCCTCTTAGGTTTTGAGTTTTTGAAAAGTGGAGAAATGACTGAAAATCCCGAATATATATATTTTTGCTGGGGGCTGGCGCGGACCGTGCAGAAATGCACCGCGGCCGCGTGACTTCCAGCGCGGACCGTGCGAAAATGTACCGCGGCTGTGCCGAGGGAGGGAAGAAGTGGGCTCTCTGAACCCTCCCAGCGCGGACCGCACTGATTTGGTGCGTGGCCGCGCTGGTCGACCTGGCTACCGACCCTCTGAACCCCCACCACGTGGATCGCACAGAAAAGCACTGCGGCCGCGTGGCTGCAAGCGCAGACCGCGCGTAAACGGCCGCGCTGGGCCTGCAACACCTGAACCTGCATTTTGTTTTTTTTAAGTCTAAGACATCCCGGGCCCCACTCAAAACTCACCCGAGCCCTCGGGGCTCCAAACCAAACATACATATGATCTTAAAAACATCTTACGATCTCATTTGTGCGATCAAATGGCCAAAATAACATCATATACATAGAATCAATCCTCAAAACACATGATTTTCTTTCAACTTTCATAAAACTCAAATTCCCCATCTAAAGTCCGAAACACGTCATATGACGTCCGTTTTTAGCCAAACTTTACAGATAGTTCTTAAAACATATTTAAGACTCGTACCGGGCGTCAGAACCAAAATACGAGCCCGATACCATAGTTTTCTGATCAATTTCCTTCTTCATTTTCCTTAATTAATTTCAGAAAACAATTTCAAACAAAAATTCATTTCTCGGGCTTGGGACCTCGGAATTTAATTCCGGGCACACGCCCAAGTCCCATATTTTTCTATGGACCCTATGGGACCGTCGAATCATAGGTCCGAGTCCGTTTACCCAAAATGTTGACCGAAGTCAATATTATGCATATTAATATCAAAATTCATCAAATTTTTCACATAATTCACATATTCTAACATAAAAACTTTCCGGCTACGCGCCCGAACTGCGCACGCAAATCGAGGCAACTAAAAGCGAGGTTTTCAAGGCCTCGGAAGTGCGGAACAAGGAAGAACTACGGTGATGACCCTTTGGGTCGTCACATTCTCCACCTCTAAAACAACCGTTCGTCCTCGAACGGACAAAAGAAAGAAGTACCTGAGTCGGGAAATAAATGAGGATAACGGCCCCGCATATCGAACTCGGACTCCCAGGTCGATGCCTCGGAGGTTGACCTCTCCACTGAACACACACCGAAGGAAAACTCTTCGACATCAACTGTCGAACCTGCCAGTCTAGAATAGCCACCGGCTCCTCCTCATATGACAAATCCTTGTCCAATTGGACAGTTCTAAAATCTAACACGTGCGATGGATCTCCGCAATTCTTCCGGAGCATAGATACATGAAACATGGGATGCACAGCTGATAAGCTAGGTGGCAAGGCAAGTCTATAAGTCTCCTCTCTCATATGATCAAGAATCTCAAATAGACCGATGAACCTAGGGCTGAGCTTGCCCTTCTTCCCAAATCTCATCACGCCCTTCATAGGCGATACACGGAGCAATACCCGCTCCCCAACCATGAAAGCAACATCTCTGACCTTGCGGTCTGCATAACTCTTTTGTCTGGACTGAGCTGTACGAAGTCTATCCTGAATAATCCTGACCTTGTCCAAGGCCTCCTGAACCAGATCCGTACCCAATAATCGAGCCTCTCCCGGCTCAAACCATCCAATTGGAGAACGACATCGCCTACCATACAACGCCTCATACGGAGCCATCTGAATGCTGGACTGGTAGTTGTTGTTGTAGGTGAACTCTACTAAAGGCAAAAACTGGTCCCACGAGCCTCCAAAATCAATGACACAAGCTCGGAGCATGTCCTCAAGAATCTGAATAGTCCTCTCGGACTGACCGTCTATTTGGGAATGAAATGCTGTACTCAACTCAACCTGGGTGCCCAACTCTCGTTGAACCGCTCTCCAGAAATGCGAGGTAAACTGCGTACCCCGATCCGAAATGATAGATAGCGGCACCCCATGAAGGCGAACAATTTCCCTGATATAAATCTCGGCTAACCTTTCAGACGAATAGGTGGCTGCAACAGGAAAAAAATGCGCTGACTTGGTCAGCCTATCAACAATGACCCAAACTGCATCAAACTTCTTCCGAGTCATTGGAAGTCCAGTAACGAAATCCATCGTAATCCTCTCCCACTTCCACTCGGGAAGCGCAATCCTCTGAAATAGACCACCAGGTCTTTGATTCTCGTACTTAACCTGCTGGCAATTCAAACACCGAGCCATATGCGCAACGATGTCTTTCTTCATCTTGCTCCACCAATAGTGCTGCCTCAGATCCTGATACATCTTCGCGGCGCCTGGGTGAATAGAATATAGAGAACTGTGGGCCTCCGCTAAGATCAACTCTCGAATCCCATCAATGTTGGGCCTACAAACTCGCCCCTGCAATCTCAATTCGCCATCATCATCTAAGGTTACTTTCTTGGCACCTCCACGCTGCACCGTGTCTCTCAAGACACACAAATGGGGCTCATCGAATTGCCGATCACGGATACGCTCCAATAACGAAGAACGAGCGACCGTGCAAGCTAATACTCGACTAGGCTCAGAAATATCCAGCCTCACAAACTGATTAGCCAAATCCTGAATGTCCTAAGCAAGCGGTCTCTCACAGACCAGAATATAAGCAAGACTGCCCATACTAGCTGACTTTCTACTCAAGGCATCGGCCACCACATTGGCCTTTCCCGGGTGTTATAAGATAGTGATGTCATAATCTTTCAACAATTCCAACCACCTCCTCTACCTCAAATTCAAATCCTTTTGCTTGAACAAATACTGAAGACTCTTATGATCCGTGAACACCTCACACGCCACACCATACAGATAGTGCCTCCAAATCTTCAATGCGTGAACCATGGCTGTCAACTCCAAATCATGCACTGCATAGTTCTTCTCAAGAACCTTCAACTGCCTCGAAGCATAGGCAATGACCTTGTCATCCTGCATCAACACTGCACCAAGTCCAATACGAGATGCATCACAATAGACTGTATAGGGCCCTGAACCTGTGGGCAAAACCAACACCGGTGCCGTGGTCAGAGATGCCTTGAGCCTCTGAAAGCTCGCCTCACACTCGTCTGACCATCTGAACTGGGCACCTTTCTGGGTCAATCTAGTCATAGGGGCTGCAATGGATGAAAACCCCTCCACGAACCGACGGTAGTAACCTGCTAACCCCAGGAAACTCCGAATCTCCGTAGCTGAAGTTGGTCGAGGCCAGTTCTTGACTGTCTCTATCTTCTGCGGGTCTACCTGAATACCTGTTGCTGATACGACAGGACCCAGGAATGCGACCGAACTCAACCAAAACTTGCACTTCGTGAACTTAACATACAACTGACTATCCTTCAGGGTCTGAAGAACCGCTCTGAGGTGTTGCTCATGCTCCTCCTGACTGCGGGAGTATATAAGAATATCGTCAATGAAGACTATCACGAACAAGTCCAAATAAGGTCTGAACACTCGGTTCCTCAACTCCATAAACACTGTTGGGGCATTAGTCAATCCAAATGACATGACCAAAAACTCATAGTGCCCATACCGAGTGCGAAATGTTGCCTTAGAGACATCAGACGCCCTAATCCTCAGCTGGTGGTAGCCAGATCTCAAATCTATCTTTGAAAACACCCTCGCACCCTGAAGCTGGTCGAATAAATTGTCGATCCTCGGCAGTGGGTACTTGTTCTTAATCGTCACCTTGTTCAATTACTGGTAATCAATGCACATCCTTATCGAACCATCCTTTTTCTTCACAAATAGCACCGGTGCGCCCCAAGGCGAAACACTGTATCTAATGATACCCTTCTCAAGCAAATCCTGAATCTGACCCTTTAACTCTTTCAATTCTGGCGGCGCCATACGATACGGCGGAATGGAAATGGGCTGAGTGCCCGGAGCCAGATCAATACAAAAATCAATATCCCTGTCGGGCGGTATTCCCGGTAGGTCTGAAGGGAAGACCTCGGGAAACTCCCGAACAATAGGAACAGAATCAATAGACGGTACCTCAGCGCTGGAATCGCGAACATAAGCCAGATAAGCTAGACACCCCTTCTCGACCATGCGTCAAGCCTTCATATAAGAAATAACGCTGCGAGAAGAATGACCAGGAGTCCCCCTCTATTCTAAACGGGGCAAATCCGGTAAGGCTAAGGTCACGGTCTTGGCATGATAATCTAAGATCGCATGATACGGGGACAACCAATCTATTCCTAATATGACGTCGAAATCCACCATATCCGAGAGCAACAAGTCGACACGGGTCTCAAGACCCCTGAATACCACAACACATGAACGATGAACCCAGTCCACCACTATAGAA
Organism: Nicotiana sylvestris; assembly: GCF_000393655.2. Classification (NCBI taxonomy): domain Eukaryota; kingdom Viridiplantae; phylum Streptophyta; class Magnoliopsida; order Solanales; family Solanaceae; genus Nicotiana; species Nicotiana sylvestris. The sequence continues at coordinate 135,048,929 of NC_091059.1, read as the reverse complement.
TCCCCACTGGCGTAGACACATATACAGGAATACTCAAGGCCTCACTAGGCATAACCAAATAGGGTGCAAAATAGGATGACACATATGAATACGTAGATCCGGGATCAAATAGCACAGAAACATCCCTATCACAGACCAGAATAGTACCTGTAATCACAGCATCTGATGACTCAGCCTCTGTCCTGGCTGGCAAGGCATAACAACGGGGCTGGGCCCCACCTCCCTGAATCATATCCCTGGGATGATCTGCTGCTGGCTGAACCTTACCTCTAGCGATCTAAGCTCCACCTCTAAGACCTCTACCTCCACCTCTATGTCCTCTACCCGGCCTCTAGCTGGCTGGGCAGGCTGTGGGGTAATTGGTGCCTGGATCATCGAGCGAGGACCCTGCTGCTGCGAGCTGTTAGAAGCTCGAGGGAAAAATCTGGCAATGTGACTCACATCGCCGCAAGTATAACAAGTCCTCGGCTACTGAGAATAACGAAGTGGTGGTGCACTGATAGGTGCTAATGGTGAACTGAAGAGTTGCTGGTCAGAATACTGCAGCTGAGAACCATGACCACCTGGTGTACCATGAAAAGCCTGGAGAGCTGACTGAAAGGGCCTCGAAGGATGGCCTCTACCATAAGAATCCCTACCTCCAGATGAGGTACCACTGAATCTACCAAAATGACGGGCCTCTTATCAGACCCATGACCACCTCCCTGAGAAAGTGCCATCTCTATCCGGCGGGCACCATCTGCCGCCTCCTGAAATGAAATCTCACTACCGACACTCATGGCCATCTGAACATGGATCGGCTGGGCCAACCCATCAATAAACCTCCGCACCCTCTCTCTATCGGTGGGGAGTATGACAATGGCATGACGAGCAAGATCAATGAACCGGGTCTCATACTGGGTGACCGTCATAGGACCCTATTGGAGACGCTCAAATTGCCTGCGAAGAGCATATCGCTGAGTAACTGGAAGAAACTTCCCCAGAAATAACTCTGAAAATTGATCCCAGGTCAATGATGGTGACCCTGCTAGCCTGGCTAAATAGAAATCCCTCCACCAAATCTTGGCGGATCCTGCCAGGTGAAAAGTGGCGAAGTCAACTCCATTGGTCTCTACAATGCCCATAGTCCGTAGAACCTCATGACAGCTGAATATGAAATCCTGAGCATTCTCTGAGGGGGTGCCTTTATATGTGGTTGTGAAGAGCTTGGTGAAACGATCAAGCCTCCACAAAGCATCCGTGGACATAGCCCACCATCGCTGGTCTGAGCCGCAATACCTGGCTGGGCTGCCATAGCTGGCTGAACTGCCACGACTGGCTGAACTGCTGGAACCTGAGCCTGAGGAGCTACCGGCTCTGAAGTACGAGTATAGGGAGTCTAAACTCCTCCCCCAGCCTGAGATGTGACTGGAGCTACGGGAAGCAAACCCGCTCTAGAAATGCCCTCCATTAAGCCTACCAGTCGGACCAAAGCGTCCTGAAGCACTGGAGTGGCTATGAAACCTTCTGGGACCTGAGCTGGGCCCACCGGAGCTGCTGGAGCTGGAACCCCTTCATCGTAGTCAACATGAGGCTCCACCTCTGGGACTGCCGCTCAGGGCTGAGCTCTGCCCCGGCCTCGGCCTCTGGCACGGCCTCGCCCCCTGCCCCTGATAGGAGCTGCTGCTGGGGGATCAGGCTGCTGCGCGGTACAAGAGGAAGCATGTGTCCTCTCCATCTACGAAAGAACAGAGTGGAAAGACAATCAGTACTTGAGAAATAGAATTGCACGACAAGAATGAACAAGGTGAAATTTTCCTAACTCAGTAGCCTTTGCAGGATAAATACAGACGTCTCCGTACCGATCCCTCAGACTCTACCGAGTTGTCCGTAAGTTGTGAGACCTAAGTAACCTAGTGCTCTGATACCAACTTGTCACGACCCGGATTTCCCATCATCGGGTGCCGTGATGGCGCCTACTATTGGAGCTAGGCAAGCCAAATATTTAAAACACCTTTTCTTCTTTCTTTCAAACAATAAAATAAATGAGACTAAATTTAGGCGGAAGACTTTAAATTTAAAGCAACTGAAAACCAAAAGAGCGGAAGTTTAATACACATCACTACCCAAGGTCTGGTGTCACTAGCTCACGGACTACTACAGAATACTACAAACAATGTCTGAAAGGAAATACATCATGTTTGTCTGATACAAGATGAACAAACGAAAAACATGGAAAGGGACTTCGGCCTGCGAACGCCAGCTAGGCTACCTCGAGAGTCCCTGGACTGAAGATAGCTCCTAGAAGTCCTACTGCTGTGGTCCGTAAGCTTCTCCCTGATCTGTGCACAAAACTGCACAGAGTGTAGCATCAGCACAACCGACCCCATGTGCTGGTGAGTGCCTGGCCTAACCCCGGCAAAGTAGTGACGAGGCTAGACAGGACCTACCACAATTAACCTGTACAGATATATATACAAGTGCAAGAAAACAATAACAAGATAATACAAAATGAAGCTAGGAGGGGACATGTTATCGGGGAGTAACAGATAAAAATGAAATATCGGATATATAAGTGGACGGCGTGCCACACGATCCCATAATATCATATATAAGTGGACGGCGTGCCACACGATCCCATAATATCATATATAAGTGGACGGCGTGCCACACGATCCCATAATATCATATATAAGTGGACGGCGTGCCACACGATCCCATAATATCATATATAAGTGGACGGCGTGCCACACGATCCCATAATATCATATATAAGTGGACGGCGTGCCACACGATCCCATAATATCATATATAAGTGGACGGCGTGCCACACGATCCCATAATATCATATATAAGTGGACGGCGTGCCACACGATCCCATAATATCATATATAAGTGGACGGCGTGCCACACGATCCCATAATATCATATATAAGTGGACGGCGTGCCACACGATCACATAATATCATATAAAAGTGGGCATGCCACACGATCCCATAATATCATATATAAGTGGACGACGTGCCACACGATCCCATAATATTATATATAAGTGGACGGCGTGCCACACGATCCCATAATATCATATAAAAGTGGACGGCGTGCCACACGATCCCATAATATAATTCGAAATATCTGATTTTGTAAGGAGAGTCCCATTAGGGGAAATCAACAACATATCACTCTAACCCGGCAAGGGTACAACTAACAGCCCAAAAATATCCCGACAAGGGAGAGTATATATATCGGTCTACACATCCTGGCAAGGGAGTAATCACAACACATTTTCTTTTTGAATCCCTTATTCCTCAACTAACACATTCATGTTCGAGCTAACGCTCCAAAAGTACACAAATCACAATTTTACCTCAACTGTTCACATTATATGAAACTCATCAAATAAACAAGGAGATTGTGTCACGTTATTCGAAATAAAAGCAATTAAGACTCACGGTCATGCTAGACTGCGGTGCATAGATAACTGTCACCATGCCTATACATCGTACTCCACATTAGCAAGTAGCAAATAACATCCTAATCCCATTCCCTCAAGCCAAAGTTAGAACAAACACTTACCTCGAATGCTCCAAACTCAACTCACGCTTCTAGTATAGCTTTACCTCTTGATTCCACCACCAATCCGCTAGAATCTAGTCATAAGTTACTTAATCACATTAATAATTAATAAATGAATCACCCCCATGCATGAAAATAAATTTTACAAGGTTTTTTCCCAAAATGGTCAAAAACACCCCCGGACCCACGTGGTCAAAACTCGAGGTTCGGACCAAAACCCGGTTACCCATTCTCCCACGAATCCAAATATATGATTTGCTTTGAAATCGGACCTCAAATTGAGGTCCAACTTCTCAATTTGTAGAAAACCTAGGTTCTACCCAAAGCACCCAATTTCCCCCATGAAAATCTTTGATTTGATTTTGAAATCATGTTAAAAGATGTCAAGGATTAAAGAAATTAAGTTAGAAATCACTTACCAATTGTTTTGGAAAAGAAATGTTGTTTGGAAAATCGCCTCTTAGGTTTTGAGTTTTTGAAAAGTGGAAAAATGACTGAAAATCCCGAATATATATATTTTTGCTGGGGGCTGGCGCGGACCGTGCAGAAATGCACCACGGCCGCGTGACTGCCAGCGCGGACCGTGCGAAAATGTACCGCGGCCGTGCCGAGGGAGGGAAGAAGTGGGCTCTCTGAACCCTCCCAGCGCGGACCGCACTGATTTGGTGCACGGTCGCGCTGGTCGACCTGGCTACCGACCCTCTGAACCCCCACCACGCGGATCGCACAGAAAAGCACTGCGGCCGTGTGGCTGCAAGCGTAGACCGCGCGGAAATGGCCGTGGCCGCGCTGGGCCTGCAACACCTGAACCTGCATTTTGTTTTTTTTAAGTCTAAGACATCTCGAGCCCCACTCAAAACTCACCCGAGCCCTCGGGGCTCCAAACCAAACATACATATGATCTTAAAAACATCTTACGATCTCATTTGAGCGATCAAATGGCCAAAATAACATCATATACATAGAATCAAGCCTTAAAACACATGATTTTCTTTCAACTTTCATAAAACTCAAATTCCCCATCTAAAGTCCGAAACATGTCATATGACGTCCGTTTTTAGCCAAACTTTACAGATAGTGCTTAAAACATATTTAAGACTCGTACCGGGCGTCGGAACCAAAATATGAGCCCGATACCATAGTTTTCTGATCAATTTCCTTCTTCATTTTCCTTAATTAATTTCAGAAAACAATTTCAAACAAAAATTCATTTCTCGGGCTTGGGACCTCGGAATTTAATTCCGGGCACACGCCCAAGTCCCATATTTTTCTACGGACCCTCTAGGACCGTCGAATCATAGGTCCGAGTCCGTTTACCCAAAATGTTGACCGAAGTCAATATTATGCATATTAATATCAAAATTCATCAAATTTTTCACATAATTCATATATTCTAACATAAAAACTTTCCGGCTACGCGCCCGAATTGCGCACGCAAATCGAGGCAACTAAAAGCGAGGTTTTCAAGGTCTCGGAAGTGCGGAACAAGGAAAAACTACGGTGATGACCCTTTGGGTCGTCACATTCTCCACCTCTAAAATAACCGTTCGTCCTCGAACGGACAAAAGAAAGAAGTACCTGAGTCAGGAAATAAATGAGGATAACGGCCCCGCATATCGAACTCGGACTCCCAGGTCGATGCCTCGGAGGTTGACCTCTCCACTGAACACACACCGAAGGAAAACTCTTCGACATCAACTGTCGAACCTGCCAGTCTAGAATAGCCACCGGCTCCTCCTCATATGACAAATCCTTGTCCAATTGGCCAGTGCTAAAATCTAACACGTGCGATGGATCTCCGCAATTCTTCCGGAGCATAGATACATGAAACACGGGATGCACAGCTGATAAGCTAGGTGGCAAGGCAAGTCTATAAGTCACCTCTCCTACACGATCAAGAATCTCAAATGGACCGATGAACCTAGGGCTGAGCTTGCCCTTCTTCCCAAATCTCATCACGCCCTTCATAGGCGATACACGGAGCAATACCCGCTCCCCAACCATGAAAGCAACATCTCTGACCTTGCGGTCTGCATAACTCTTTTGTCTGGACTGAGCTGTACGAAGTCTATCCTGAATAATCCTGACCTTGTCCAAGGCCTCCTGAACCAGATCCGTACCCAATAATCGAGCCTCTCCCGGCTCAAACCATCCAACTGGAGACCGACATCGCCTACCATACAACGCCTCATACGGAGCCATCTGAATGCTGGACTGGTAGCTGTTGTTGTAGGCGAACTCTGCTAAAGGCAAAAACTGGTCCCACGAGCCTCCAAAATCAATGACACAGGCTCGGAGCATGTCCTCAAGAATCTGAATAGTCCTCTCGGACTGACCGTCTGTCTGGGAATGAAATGTTGTACACAACTCAACCTGGGTGCCCAACTCTCGCTGAACCGCTCTCCAGAAATGCGAGGTAAACTGCGTACCCCGATCCGAAATGATAGATATAGGCACCCCATGAAGGCGAACAATTTCCTTGATATAAATCTCGGCTAACCTTTCAGACGAATAGGTGGCTGCAACAGGAACAAAATGCGCTGACTTGGTCAGCCTATCAACAATGACCCAAACTGCATCAAACTTCTTCCTTGTCATCGGAAGTCCAGTAACGAAATCCATCGTAATCCTCTCCCACTTCCACTCGGGAAGCGCAATCCTCTGAAATAGACCATCAGGTCTTTGATGCTCGTACTTAACCCGATAACAATTCAAACACCGAGCCACATGCGCAACGATGTCTTTCTTCATCTTGCGCCACCAATAGTGCTGCCTCAGATCTTGATACATCTTTGCGGTGCCCGAGTGAATAGAATACCGAGAACTGTGGGCCTCCGCTAAGATCAACTCTCGAATCCCATCAACATTGGGCACACAAACTCACCCCTGCAATCTCAATACGCCATCATTATCTAAGGTTACTTTCTTGGCACCTCCACGTTGCACCGTGTCTCTCAAGACACACAAATGGGGATCATCGAATTACCGATCACTGATACGCTTCAATAACGAAGAACGAGCGACCGTGCAAGCTAATACTCGACTAGGCTCAAAAATGTCCAACCTCACAAACTGATTGGCCAAAGCCTGAACGTCCAAAGCAAGCGGTCTCTCACAGTCCAGAATATAAGCAAGACTGCCCATACTGGATGACTTTCTACTCAAGGCATCGGCCACCACATTGGCCTTTCCCGGGTGGTATAAGACAGTGATGTCATAATCTTTAAAATATTCCAACCACCTCCTCTGCCTCAAATTCAACTCCTTTTGCTTGAACAAATACTGAAGACTCTTATGATCCGTGAACACCTCACACGCCACACCATACAGATAGTGCCTCCAAATATTCAATGCGTGAACAATGGCTGCCAACTCCAAATCATGCACTGGATAGTTCTTCTCATGAACCTTCAACTACCTTGAAGCATAGGCAATGACCTTGCCATCATGCATCAACACTGCACCAAGTCCGATACGAGATGCATCACAATAGACTGTATAGGGCCTTGAACCAGTGGGCAAAACCAACACCGGTGTCGTGGTCAAAGCTGCCTTAAGCCTCTGAAAGCTCGCCTCACACTCATCTGACCATCTGAACTGGGCACCTTTCTGGGTCAATCTAGTCATAGGGGCTGCAATGGATGAAAACCCCTCCACGAACCGACAGTAGTAACCTGCTAACCCTAGGAAACTCCGAATCTCCGTAGCTGAAGTTGGTCGAGGCCAGTTCTTGACTGCCTCTATCTTCTTCGGGTCTACCTGAATACCTGCTGCTGATACGACAGGACCCAGGAATGCGACCGAACTCAACAAAAACTCGCACTTCGAGAACTTAGCATACAACTGACTATCCTTTAGGGTCTGAAGAACCGCTCTAAGGTGCTGCTCATGCTCCTCCTGACTGCGGGAGTATATAAGAATATCGTCAATGAAGACTATCACGAACAAGTCCAAATAAGGTCTGAACACTCGGTTCATCAACTCCATGAACGCTGCTGGGGCATTAGTCAATCCAAATGACATGACCAAAAACTCATAATGCCCATACCGAGTGCGAAATGTTGTCTTAGAGACATCAGACGCCCTAATCCTCAACTGGTGGTAGCCAGATCTCAAATCTATCTTTGAAAACACCCTCGCACCCTGAAGCTGGTCGAATAAATTGTCGATCCTCAGCAGTGGGTACTTGTTCTTAATTGTCACCTTGTTCAATTGCCGGTAATCAATGCACATCCTCATCGAACCATACTTTTTCTTCACAAATAGCACCGGTGCGCCCCAAGGCGAAACACTGTGCCTAACGAAACCCTTCTCAAGCAAATCCTGAAGCTGACCCTTTAACTATTTAGATTCTGGCGGCGCCATACGATACGGTGGAATGGAAATGGGCTGAGTGCCCGGAGCTAGATCAATACAAAAATCAATATCCCTGTCAAACGGTATGCCCGACAGGTATGAATGGAAGACCTCGGGAAACTCCCGAACAATAGGAACAGAATCAATAGACGAGACCTCAGCGCTGGAGTCGCGAACATAAGCCAGATAAGCTAGACACCCCTTCTCGACCATGCGTCGAGCCTTCATATAAGAAATAACGCTGCGAGAAGAATGACCAGGAGTCCTTCTCTATTCTAAATGGGGCAAATCCGGTAAGGCTACGGTCACGGTCTTGGCATGACAATCCAAGATCGCATGATACGGGGACAACCAATCCATCCCTAATATGACGTCGAAATCCACCATATCCAAGAGCAACAAGTCGACACGGGTCTCAAGACCCCTGAATACCACAACACATGAACGATGAACCCGGTCCACCACTATAGAATCCCCCACTGGCGTAGACACATTTACAAGAATGCTCAAGGCCTCACTAGGCATAACCAAATAGGGTGCAAAATAGGACGACACATATGAATACGTAGATCCAGGATCAAATAGCACAGAAGCATCCCTATCACAGACCAGAATAGTACCTGTAATCACAGCATCTGATGACTCAGCCTCTGTCCTGGCTGGCAAGGCATAACAACGGGGTTGGGCCCCACCTCCCTGAATCATATTCCTGGGACGATCTACTGCTGGCTGAACCTTACCTCTAACGGTCTAAGCTCCACCTCTAAGACCTCTACCTCCACCTCTATGTCCTCTACCCCCGCCTCTAGTTGGCTGGGCAGGCTGTGGGGTAATTGGTGCCTGGATCATCGGGCGAGGACCCTGCTGCTGCGAGCTGTTGGAAGCTCGAGGGAAATATCTGGCAATGTGACTCACATCGGCGCAACTTTAGCAAGCCCTCGGTTGCTGAGAATAACAAAGTGGTGGTGCACTGATAGGTGCTGATGGTGAACTGAAGAGTTGCTGGTCAGAATACTGCGGCTGAGAACCACGACCACCTGGTGTTCCATGAGAAGCCTGGAGAGCTGACTGAAATGGCCTCGAAGGATGGCCTCTACCATAAGAATCCCTACCTCCAGACGAGGTACCACTGAATCTACCAGAATGACGGGGCCTCTTATCAGACCCATGACCACCTCCCTGAGCAAGTGCCATCTCTATCCGGCGGGCACCATCTGCCGCCTCCTGAAATGAAATCTCACTACCGGCACTCATGGCCATCTGAACACGGATCGGCTGGGCCAACCCATCAATAAACCTCCGCACCCTCTCTCTATCGGTGGGGAGTATCACAATGGCATGACGAGCAAGATCAATGAACCGGGTCTCATACTGGGTGACCGTCATAGGACCCTACTGGAGACGCTCAAACTACCTGCGAAGAGCATCTAGCGGAGTAACTGGAAGAAACTTCCCCAGAAATAACTCTGAAAACTGATCCCAGGTCAATGATGGCGACCCTGCTGGCCTGGCTAAACAGAAATCCCTCCACCAAGTCTTGGCGGATCCTGCCAGGCGAAAAGTGGCGAAGTAGACTCCATTGGTCTCTACAATGCCCATAGTCCGTAGAACCTCATGACAGCTGAATATGAAATCCTAAGCATCATATGAGGGGGTACCTTTATATGTGGTTGTGAAGAGCTTGGTGAAACGATCAAGCCTCCACAAAGCATCCGCGGACATAGCCGCACCTTCGCTGGACTGAGCCGCAATACCTGGCTGGGCTGCCACAGCTGGCTGAACTACCACGGCTGGCTGAACTACTGGAACCTGAGCCTGAGGAGCTACCGGCTCTAAAGTACGAGTATCGAGAGTCTGAACTCCTCCCCCAGCCTGAGATGTGGCTGGAGCTACGGGAAGCAAACCCACTCTAGAAATTCCCTCCATAAAGTCTACCAGTCGGGCCAAAGCGTCCTGAAGCATTGGAGTGGCTATGAAACCTTCTGGGACCTGAGTTGGGCCCACCGGAGTTGCTGGAGCTGGAACCCCTTCATCGTAGTCAACATGAGGCTCCACCTCTGGGACTGCCGCTCAGGGCTGAGCTCTGCCCCAGCCTCGGCCTCTGGCACAGCCTCGGCCTCGCCCCCTACCCCTGATAGGAGCTGCTGCTGGGGTCTCGGGCTGCTGCGCGGTAGAAGAAGAAGCATGTGTCCTCGCCATCTGCGAAAGAACAGAGTGGAAAGACAATCAGTACTTGAGAAACAGAATCGCACAACAAGAATGAACAAGGTGAAGTTTTCCTAACTCAGTAGCATTTGCAGGATAAATACAGACGTCTCCGTACCGATCCATCAGACTCTACCGAGCTGTCCGTGAGTTGTGAGACCTAAGTAACCTAGTGCTCTGATACCAACTTGTCACGACCCGAATTTCCCACCATCGGGTGTCGTGATGGCACCTACTATTGGAGCTAGGCAAGCCAAATATTTAAAACACCTTTCCTGCTTTCTTTCAAACAATATAATAAACGAGACAAAATTTAAGCAGAAGACTTTAAATCTAAAGCAACTGAAAACAAAAAGAGCGGAAGTTTAATACACATCACTACCCAAGGTCTGGTATCACTAGCTCACGGACTACTACAGAATACTACAAACAATGTTTGAAAGGAAATACATCATGTTTGTCTGATACAAGATGAACAAACGAAAAACATGGAAAGGGACTTCGGCCTGCGAACGCCGGCTAGGCTACCTCGAGAGTCCCCTGACTGAAGATAGCTCCCAAAAGTCCTGCTGTTGTGGTCCGTAAGCTTCTCCCTGATCTGTGCTCAAAACTTCATAGAGTGTAGCATCAGCACAACTGACCCCATGTGCTGGTGAGTGCCTGGCCTTACCCCGGCGAAGTAGTAACGAGGCTAGACAGGACCTACCACAATTACCCTGTACAGATATATATACAAGTACAAGAAAACAATAACAAGATAATACAAAGTGAAGCTAGGAGGGGACATGCTATCGGGGAGTAACAGATAAAAATGAAATATCGAAAATAAACAGAAGAAACTCCGGTTCCCATGATATATATATATATATATAGTGGACGGCGTGCCACACGATCCCATAATATCATATATAAGTGGACGGCGTGCCACGCGATCCCAATTTTCATATACCATGTGGTAGGCGTACCACTTGTTCCCATTTCATCTTTATCACAGTGCGTAATATGTCACCGGCAACGGAGGCCAATAACCAATAATCACTCTAATTTATGGTAGGCGTACCACTCAATCACATTTCGTAAAATCATAAATGGACAGTGTGCCACACGATCCCATAATATCATATATAAGTGGACGGCGTGCCACACGATCCCATAATATCATATATAAGTGGACGGCGTGCCACACGATCACATAATATCATATAAAAGTGGGCATGCCACACGATCCCATAATATCATATATAAGTGGACGACGTGCCACACGATCCCATAATATTATATATAAGTTGACGGCGTGCCACACGATCCCATAATATCATATAAAAGTGGACGGCGTGCCACACGATCCCATAATATCATATAAAAGTGGACGTCGTGCCACACGATCCCATAATATAATTCGAAACATCTGATTTTGTAAGGAGAGTCCCATTAGGGGAAATCAACAACATATCACTCTAACCCGGCAAGGGTACAACTAACAGCCCAAAAATATCCCGACAAGGGAGAGTATATATATCGGTGTACACATCCCGGCAAGGGAGTAATCACAACACATTCTCTTTTTAAATCCCTTCTTCCTCAACTAACACATTCATGTTCGAGCTAACGCTTTAAAAGTACACCAATCACAATTTTACCTCAACCGTAAATGAATCACTCCCCATGCATGAAAATAAATTTTACAAGGTTTTTTCTCAAAATGGTCAAATACACCCCTGGACCCACGTGGTCAAAACTCGAGGTTCGGACCAAAACCCGGTTACCCGTTCTCCCACGAATACAAATATATGATTTGCTTTGAAATCAGACCTCAAATTGAGGTCTAACTTCTCAATTTGTAGAAAACCTAGGTTCTACCCAAAGCACCCAATTTTCCCCATGAAAATCTTTGATTTGAAATTGAAATCATGTTAAAAGATGTCAAGGAATAAAGAAATTAAGTAATCACTTACCAATCGTTTTGGAGAAGAAATATTGTTTGGAAAATCGCCTCTTAGGTTTTGAGTTTTTGAGAAGTGGAAAAATGACTGAAAATCCCGAATATATATATTTTTGCTGGGGGCTGGCGCGGACCGCGCAGAAATGCACCGCGGCCGCGTGGCTGCCAGCGCGGTCCGCGCGGAAATGTACCGCGGCCGTGCCGAGGGAGGGAAGAAGTGGGCTCTCTGAATCCACCCAGCGCGGATCGCACTGATTTGGTGCGCGATCGCGCTGGTCGACCTGGCTACCGACCCTCTGAACCCCCACCACGCGGATCGCACAGAAAAGCACCGCGGCCGCGTGGCTGGCAGCGCGGACTGCGCGGAAAACGGCCGCGGCCGCGCTGGGCCTGCAACACCTGAACCTGCATTTTGTTTTTTTAAGTCTAAGACCTCACGGGCCCCACTCAAAACTCACCCGAGCCCTCGGGGCTCCAGACCAAACATATATATGATCTTAAAAATATCTTACGATCTCATTTGTGCAATCAAATGGCCAAAATAACATCATATACATAGAATCAAGCCTCAAAACACATGATTTTCTTTCAACTTTAATAAAACTCAAATTCCCCATCTTAAGTCTGAAACACATCATATGACGTCCGTTTTTAGCCAAACTTTACAGATAGTGCTTAAAACATATTTAAGACTCGTACCGGGCGTCGGAACCAAAATACGAGCCCGATACCACAGTTTTCTGATCAATTTCCTTCTTTATTTTCCTTAATTAATTTCAGAAAACAATTTCACACAAAAATTCATTTCTCGGGCTTGGGACCTCGGAATTTAATTCCGGGCCACGCCCAAGTCCCATATTTTTCTACGGACCCTCTGGGACCGTCGAATTATAGGTCCGGGTCCCTTTACCCAAAATGTTGATCGAAGTCAATATTATGCATATTAATATCAAAATTCATGAAATATTTCACATAATTCACATATTCTAGCATAAAAACTTTCTGGCTATGCGCCCGAACTGCGCACGCAAATTGAGGCAACTAAAAGCGAGGTTTTCAAAGCCTCAGAAGCACGGAACAAGGAAGAACTACGGTGATGACCCTTTGGGTCGTCACAGCCAATGACTCGAGTGATGAGTCGATCAAGAAGACAGTAGAGTCGGAGAAGGCCGTCAAAGCCAAAATGGTGACTTTGGCAAGGATGGCAGCATCAGAGGAGGTCATTTGCGTCCTTAGATCTGGACAGGTGAGGAGGCCGAATGTCAATTTGGGCGAGGAGACTGAATGTGAATTCGAACAAGGTCGCCGAATGTGAATTCGGGCAAGGAGACCGAATGTGAATTCGGATGAGGTCGTCGAATGTAAATTCGGCCGAGGGGACCGAATGCAAATTCGGGCGAGGGGACCGAATGCAAATTCGGGCGAGGTTGCCTTATGTGAATTCGGGCAAGGTCGCCGATTGTAAATTCGGGCGAGGGGACCGAATGTGAATTCGCGCGAGGTCGCCTATTGTGAATTCAGGCGAGGTCGACGAATGTAAATTCGGGCGAGGAGACCGGATGTGAATTCGGACGAGGTCGCCTAATGTGAATTCGGACGAGGTCGCCGAATGTGAATTCAGACGAGGTCGTCAAACGTGAATTGGGGCGAGGAGACCGAATGTGAATTCGGACGAGGCCAAAGTTAATTCGGACGAGGGCGAAGGTTGATTCGGATGAGGCCGAAGGTTGATTCGGACGAGGCCGAAGTTTGATTCAGACGAGGCCGAAGTTTGATTCGAACGAGGCCGAAGTTTGATTTGGATGAGGCCGAAGTTGATCCAAACGATGTCGAAGGGCGAGGCTGAAACCTGATTCGGGCGAGGCCGAAGTTTTATTCGGATGAGGCCGAAGGTTGATTCGTTGTAATTTGAGCGAGGTCGAATTCTTCTCCTTTGCGATGGGCTTTAGCCATAGGGGTCTTATTTCGGGCTAAGGCCAAAATGTTAACCCGTTGTAATTCTTGCGAGGTAGAATTTCTTCTTTTTAGCGATGGCCCTTGGCCGTAGGGGTGTTATTTTGAGCTAAGGCCGAAATGTTAACCCGTTGTAATTCGAGTGAGGTCAAATTCTTCTTTTTGGCGATGGCCCTTGGCCGTATGGGTGTTATTTCGAGCTAAGGCCGAAATGTTAACCCGTTGTAATTCGAGCGAAGTCGAATTCTTCTTTTTGGCGATAGCCCTTGGCCGTAGGGGTGTTATTTCGCGATAAGGCCGAAATATTAACCTGTTGTAATTCGAGCGAGGTCGAATTCTTCTTTTTGGCGATGGCCCTTGGCCGTAGGGGATATGTAATGAAGGATATGTCGGGCGATAGAAACATTGGTAAAACTCGAAATGCCCTCACTTTCTAGCTTAGCTCAAGTGATCTTGTTGTCACGATAGCATAAGCCACTGCAATAACCCGAGTTGAAATAACCTCAATACAACACACATAAGTGAATATGTAATATAACAAATGTTGAAGGGATAATAAACTCGAGCAGACTGTTAACATCAACACATTGACCACAACATGAAAAAATATGTGTCTTCATATGTGATATGTGAAATTTCAATATACATTTCATACTTAAGTGTTGGTATAGACTCGGGTACAGTTAATGACACAAGCTGGGTTCTTCACCTCACTTAGGTGCCGCTTAAATGCGTGCATTGAATCCGTGCAACAAGGCACTACAATCTGCACTTTGTAGTTAATAACCACTGTTTTGAAGGGGGCATAACCAAATGTACAAAATAATATTAATTGTTAAAGCAATAGTAAGTTACTGGAGAATATTGGGTGTTCCCCGGGGGAGTCCCAGTTTTGCTTAACTTCTGCGTTTCTTGGGTGAGTCCCAGTTTGCTAAATTTTGCTTGCATTGGGGAGTATGACGTGTTTCCTGGGTGATTGCTCCTGCTTCTATTCCACTTAAAGAAATAGTCAGTTAAAACAAAATGAAAGCGTTCGTTACCTCGATTTGATCGGTCGATGAGTGGAGAGGAGTGACCACGTTCCCTTCTCCGGTTATGCTTTCAGTGTACGCTACCAATTTGGCGTGACTATCCGCTTTAGTAAAGTTTTATGTCTACGGTGAAAGTTTTGAGTAGTGAACTCCGGTTAAAGTTTTGAGAAGTAAACTCCGGTGAAAGTTTTGATCTTTTCCGACGATCCACATATTCTCCGATGCCGGAATATCTTTTCTTCTCTTCACAACTACTCTGTTTTCTATACACATGTTTACTTTCGGATAACAAATCCTCTCCTTGTTCTCATTACTTTATCTTCATCCCAGATCCTCACGTCCGCCCTCGACGACGCTTGCTTTTTTACCCTTTATTACTAGAATCTTCTATTCATTAAGTATGAGGTTCAATTTTCATCAAATTCTTCTAGTCTCGTCTTCGGTGCCTGTTACTCAAAGAGCCAAAAAGAATCTCTTCTTTTGTGCTTTTGTTACAACAATATATGTCAATAAGAACTTAATTACATTGGTGATTCTTTGTCTAATAATGAATAAGAAGCTGGAGTTGTCATATAATATAACTGAAGTTGTTTAAGTATAAACAAGGGAAAGAGAAAGGGGCAGTTGTTGTTCTGTTTGTTGGTTCTAATTTCTACGGGGTTTGTTTTAGAAGCGGTTAATTTTGTTGTGATTAACTAAATAGTGAAACTAACTTCGGTTAATATATTTTTGAATTTAGAACAGTATCTGTCGTTCCAGAAAGTGAGTAAAGCAGCACGTCAATCCTACGAACAAAGCCATAATAGAAGGTGACAATCATATATGTGGATGACAAGTTTTGTACGTTGTAACAAAATTCAGGTAGCGAATTTTGGGGTCTCGATAACCCATCCACTTAAAAGGTCAAAGGGGATGATTCAGCAATTGCAGAAGTTCTGTTACTCCAATTTTGTTTTTACTTGCCTTGATTTATTGTGAACAGAATGTAACTAGTATGAATGAAGATTTACCACGTAACTAGTATGAATCAAGATACGTGGTAAACCATACTTATGAATAGAACGTGGAACCAGAATTGAATTCTAGATCTAGAGGAAACTAAAATCTTGACTAGAAAATCCTCACAGACGACGCCAAATTATTTGACCAAAAAAGTATGAGATATTTTTTGTTAAACTAACTAAATAAGAAGATGGGGGGTAAATCCTAGTTAAGTATAATTAATTCTAGATTCGAGATGAATAATAAGAATAGAAAAACATAGCTGAGTATAAATATTGGCAGTGATTATGGCCAGATTTAATAGCATAAAGAAAGATGCATAACATTAAATGGCAATAAAATGGAAATAAAGAAAAAGATTCACCCAATATTGAGTGAGACGGATCCTCTTTCATTTGATAAAGATGAATTTTAGACAAATACAAGAACCTTAGGACCCTTTTTGGATCTGATGAAGGTATGGGATCACAGATCCTCCCATCTCTTTAGAGAGGTGTGTTTACATATTTTCTAGAGAGAGGGAGAGGGAGAGAGAGAGAGAGCCCCCTTTTTGGAAAGTCCTCTCTTCCTATTTATAAGGAGTATCCATAGAAAATCCTAAAAAAGTACAATTAGAGGGAATATTCAATAGAATATTCCCTTTGAGGATTCCAAAGCAAACTAGTTATTTCATCACTGTCCGACCTCGGCCTTATTGATGACAGTCCGACCTCGGCCTTATTGATGACTGTCAAACCTCGGCCTTATTGATGACTGTCTGATCTCTGCCTTATACTGTTTGACGTAGGCCTTATTGATGATTGTCCTCCCTCGGCTTTATTGACGACTTCCCGACCTCGGCCTATTGTCTCCACTTGTTGAATTTCTCTGATCTGATTTTTACCCATACAGTTAGTCCCTCCATTTATTGAGGTCGTCTTTTGGTCGAGCTCGGTGAGCAGACTTCATTAATCGTGGTTCGAGAAATTTGGATAGGGAGGTTGACTAGTGTGGATCGCGGCTGAGGGTGCCGATTTTTAGGTCAAAGTGGTATCCCCACGGGCTGAACTTGAGCAGAGTTTGATCAAGGACAATGACTCGAGTGATGAGTCGATCGAGAAGACGGTAAAGTCGGAGAAGGCAGTCGAGGCCAAGTTGGCGGCTTTGGCAAGGACGGCAGCATCAGAGGAGATCATTCGCGTCCTCAAATCAGGACGGGCGAGGAGGCCGAATGTCAATTTGGGCGAGGAGACCAAATGTGAATTCAAACGAGGTCACCGAATGTGAATTCAGGCGAGGAGACCGAATGTGAATTTGGACGAGGTCGTCGATTGTAAATTTGGGCGAGGGGACCGAATGTGAATTTGGACGAGGTCGCCTACTGTGAATTCGGGCGAGGTCAACGAATGTAAATTCGGGCGAGGAGACCGGATGTGAATTCGGACGAGGTCACCGAATGTGAATTCAGATGAGGTCGCCAAATGTGAATTTAGGCGAGGAGACCGAATGTGAATTCGGGCGAGGTCGCCGAATGTAAATTTGGGCGAGGAGACAGAATGTAAATTGAGACGAGAAGACCGAATGTGAATTTGGACGAGGCCAAAGTTAATTTGGACGAGGCCACAGTTGATTCGAACGAGGCCGAAGTTTGATTCGGACGAGGCCAAAGTTTGATTCGGACGAGGCCGAAGTTTGATTCGGACGAGGCCGAAGGTTAATTGGTTGTAATTCGAGCGAGGTTGAATTCTTATCCTTTGTGATGGCCTTTGGCCATAAGGGTCTTATTTCGGGCTAAGGACAAAATGTTAAACCGAATGTGAATTTGGACGAGGCCAAAGTTAATTCAGACGAGGCGGAAGTTGATTCAAACGAGGCCAAAGTTTGATTCGGACGAGGCCGAAGGTTGATTCGGACGAAGCCGAAGGTTGATTTAGACGAGTCCGAAGTTTGATTCGAACGAGGCCGAAGTTGATTCGGACGAGGCCGATGTTGATCCGGACGATGCCGAAGTTTGATTTTGACGAGGCCGAAGGTTGATTCGTTGTAATTCAAGCGAGGTCGAATTCTTCTCCTTTGCGATGGGCTTTGGCCATAGGGGTCTTAATTCGGGCTAAGGCCAAAATGTTAACCCGTTGTAATTCGAGCGAGGTAGAATTTCTTCTTTTTGGCGATGGTCCTTGGCAGTAGGGGTGTTATTTTGATCTAAGGCCGAAATGTTAACCCGTTGTAATTCGAGTGAGGTCAAATTCTTCTTTTTGGCGATGGCCCTTGGCCGTATGGGTGTTCTTTCGAGCTAAGGACGAAATGTTAACCCGTTGTAATTTGAGCGAAGTAGAATTCTTCTTTTTGGCGATAGCCCTTGGCTGTAGGGGTGTTATTTCGAGATAAGGCCAAAATATTAACCTGTTGTAATTCGAGCGAGGTCGAACTCTTCTTTTTGGCGATGGCCCTTGGCCGTAGGGGATATGTAATGAAGGATATGTCGGGCGATAGAAACATTGGTAAAACTCGAAATGCCCTCACTTTCCAGCTTAGCTCAAGTGATCTTGTTGTCATGATAGCATAAGCCACTGCAATAACCCGAGTTGAAATAACCTCAATACAACACACATAAGTGAATATGTAATATAACAAATGTTGAAGGTATAATAAACTCGAGCAGACTGTTAACATCAACACATTGACCACAACATGAAAAAATATGTGTCTTCATATGTGATATGTGAAATTTCAATATACATTTCATACTTAAGTGTTGGTATAGACTCGGGTACAGTTAATGACACAAGCTGGGTTCTTCACCTCACTTAGGTGCCGCTTAAATGCGTGCATTGAATCCGTGCAACAAGGCACTACAATCTGCACTTTGTAGTTAATAACCACTGTTTTGAAGGGGGCATAACCAAATGTACAAAATAATATTAATTGTTAAAGCAATAGTAAGTTACTGGAGAATATTGGGTGTTCCCCGGGGGAGTCCCAGTTTTGCTTAGCTTCTGCGTTTCTTGGGTGAGTCCCAGTTTGCTAAATTTTGCTTGCATTGGGGAGTATGACGTGTTTCCTGGGTGATTGCTCCTGCTTCTATTCCACTTAGAGAAATATTCAGTTAAAACAAAATGAAAGTGCTCGTTACCTCGATTTGATCGGTCGACGAGTGGAGAGGAGTGACCACGTTCCCTTCTCCGGTTATGCTTTCAGTGGCCGCTACCAATTTGGCGTGACAATCCACTTTAGTAAAGTTTTATGTCTACGGTGAAAGTTTTGAGCAGTGAACTCCGGTGAAGTTTTGATCTTTTCCGATGACCCGTATGTTCTCCGATGCTAGAAATATCTTTTCTTCTCTTCACAACTACTCTGTTTTGTATACACATGTTTACTTTCGGATAACAGACCCCTCTCCTTGTTCTCATTACTTTATCTTCATCCCAGATCCTCACGTCCTCCCTCGACGACGCTTGCTTTTTTACCCTTTATTACTAGAATCTTCTATTCATTAAGTATGAGGTTCAATTTTCATCAAATTCTTCTAGTCTCGTCTTTGGTGCCTGTTACTCAAAGAGCCAAAAAGAAACTCTTTTTTCGTGCTTTTGTTACAACAATATATGTCAATAAGAACTTAATTACATTGGTGATTCTTTGTCTAATAATGAATAAGAAGCTGGAGTTGTCATATAATATAACTGAAGTTGTTTAAGTATAAACAAGGGAAAGAGAAAGGGGCAGTTGTTGTTCTGTTTGTTGGTTCTAATTTCTACGGGGTTTGTTTTAGAAGCGGTTAATTTTGTTGTGATTAACTAAAGAGTGCAACTAACTTCTGTTAATATATTTTGAATTTAGAACAGTATCTACCATTCCAGAAAGTGAGTAAAGCAGCACGTCAATCCTACGAACAAAGCCATAATAGAAGGTGACAATCATATCTGTGGATGACAAGTTTTGTACGTTGTAACAAAATTCAGGTAGCGAATTTTAGGGTCTCGACGACCCATCCACTTAAAAGGTCAAAGGGGATGATTCATCAATTGCAGAAGTTCTGTTACTCCAATTTTGTTTGTACTTGCCTTGATTTATTATGAACAGAATGTAACTAATATAAATGAAGATTTACCACGTAACTAGTATGAATCAAGATACGTGGTAAATCATACTTATGAATAGAACGTGGAACCAGAATTGAATTCTATATCTAGAGGAAACTAAAATTTTAACTAGAAAATCCTCACAGACGGCACCAAATTGTTTGACCAAAAAAAGTATGAGACATTTTTTGTTAAACTAACTAAATAAGAAGATGGAGGGTAAATCCTAGTTAAGGATAATTAATTCTAGATCCGAGATGAATAATATGAATAAAAAAATATAGCTGAGTATAAATATTGGCAGTGATTATGGCCAGATTTTATAGCATAAAGATAGATGCATTAAGTAACATTAAATGGCAATAAAATGTAAATAAAGAAAAAGATTCACCCAATCTTGAGTGAGACGTATCCTCTTTCATTTGATAAATATGAATTTTAGACAAATACAAGAACCTTAGGACCCTTTTTGGATCTGATAAAGGTATGGGATCACAGGTCATCCCATCTCTTTAGAGATGTATGTTTACATATTTTCTAGAGAGAGGGAGAGGGAGAGAGAAAGAGCCCTTTTTTTGGAAAGTCCTCTCTTCCTATTTATAAGGGGTATCCATAGAAAATCTTTAAAAAGTACAATTAGAGGGAATATTCAATAGAATATTCCCTTTTAGGATTCCAAAGCAAACTTTTAAAGGAAATGTCTGGGTATGAAAAGATGATGAAGGACTTGATATCCTGCAATTTTGACTTCCAAGACTTAGCCACAATTACATTGACTCAGACCTCTAGTGCTGTTGTGATGAGACCCATAGTTGAGAAGCTGTCTGACCTAAGGAGTTTCACAATCCCTTGCACAATAAGCAACTTTGCATTTGCTAAGGCACTGTGTGATCTGAGAGCAAGCATAAACCTTATGCCCCTAGCTATCTACAAAAGGATAGGCATTTGAAGAGCTAGAGCCACGTCTATGCTATTACATCTGGCTGACCGAAGTGTTAAAAGGCCCTCCGGGATTCTAGATGATGTTTTGGTGTAGGTTGGGAAGTTTTTGTTTCCAACCGATTTTGTCATCCTTGACTGTCGGGTTGACGAGGAAATTCCCATAATTTTGGGAAGACCATTCTTGGCCACTGGGAGAGCTCTAATTAATTGTGAAACTGGAAAGCTCAAAATGAGATTAAACGATGAAGAGATAACATTCAACCTGCAGAAATCTATGCGCAGACCCAGTGAATTTGCTAATTGCTCTCTAATTAATGCGGTGGAGGTAGTGTTGTAGGAGGACGATGCAGCTTTAAACCTTAAAGACCCTCTAGCAGCTTGTCTCATGAATTTAGACGAAGCTAATGCGAAGACTTGGCAGAGTGAGTACTTGCTCTTGAAGGCCAAGGTTTTTTAAAAAGGGAGCTGGAGTTTGAGCCTTTGCACTTGGAGGAAAGAAAAACTCCTCCAGCTAAGTCATCAATAGAAGAGACACCAAAGCTGGAACTGAAGCCACTGCCATCTTAACTCAGGTATGCATTCTTAGGACCTAACTCAACTCTACCTATTATTATCTCATCCAGTTTATTAGATGTGCAGGCAGAACAACTTTTGCAGGTACTAACTGAGTGCAAGACTGCAATTGGGTGGACCATTAAAGATATTAAGGGGAACAGCCCTGCCTGCCTTCTGTATGCATAAGATTCTATTGGAAGATGGGCACAAACCTTCCAGAGAACATCAAAGAAGGCTGAACCACAACATGAAAGAAGTGGCGAAAAAGGAAGTGATTAAATGGTTAGATGCGAAAATCATATTCCCCATCTCTGACAGCAAATGGGTTAGCCCAGTGTTGTGTGTACTAAAAAGGGAGGGATGACGGTAGTAAAAAATGAGAAGAATGAGTTGATCTGTACACGAATAGTCACAGGATGGCGAATCTGTATGGACTATAGGAAGTTGAACTTGACCACCAGGAAGGACCACTTCCCACTGCCATTCATTTATCAGATGCTAGATAGATTGGTAGAGAGGTCTCACTTTGCTTCCTGGATGGGTACTCGGGGTATAATCAAATTTCCCTTTCCCTAGAGGATAGAGAGAAAACGTCGTTCACCTGCCCTTATGGAATCAAAGCTTTTCGGCGAATGTCGTTTGTCTTATACAATGCACCCACCACATTTCAAAGGTGCATGATGGCCATATTCATAGATATGGTAGAGGAGATAATGGAGATTTTCATGGATGACTTCTCAATGGTGGGGAATTCATTCGATGATTGCCTTGTGAACTTGAGGCGAGTTTTGAAAAGGTGTATAAAGACTAATCTGGTACTAAATTGGGAAAAGTGTCATTTCATGGTACATGAAGGTATAGTCTTGGGGTACCTAGTGTCAAGTAAAGATATTGAGGTGGATCAAGAAAAAGTTGATGTGATAGAAAAGCTTCCACCACCCACCTCTGTCAAAGCAATCCGAAGTTTTCTGTGGCACGCCGATTTCTATAGGAGATTTATAAAAGCTTTTTCCAAAATTGCTAACCCCTTGTGTAAATTGCTTGAAAAAGATCACCTTTTTATGTTTTCTGATGACTGCAGGGTAGCTTTTGAGGAATTAAAGAAGAGACTGGTGACAACACCTATCATAGTTGCCCCCAACTGGGAGCAACCATTTGAGCTGATGTGTGATGCTAGTGACTATGTTGTGGGAGTAGTGTGTGGGCAGCGAAAAGATAAAATCATGCACCCAATATACTACGCAAGTAGGACGTTGAGTTGATCCCAGCTAAATTACACTATGACCGAAAAGGAGATGCTGGCAGTGGTGTTCGCATTTGACAATTTCAGGTCTTACCTGATAGGCTCAAAGGTAATTGTTTATACTAACCATGCTTCTCTCAAGTACTTAATTGAAAAGAAAGAGTCAAAACCGCACCTGATTTGATGGGTGCTACTGCTACAAGAATTTGATTTGGAGATCTGTGACCGAAAGGGAACGGAGAACCAAGTAGCTGACCATTTATCCAGGCTGGAAGGAGCTGAAAAGAAGGTTGAGGTAGAAGAGATTCTGGAAAATTTTGATGAACAACTACTAACAATGAGTCTCAAGGAAGCGCCATGGTATGCAGACATTGCAAACTACCTGGCGAGCGGTATTGTTCCTTATGAACTTTCTTCTGTTCAAAAGAAAAAGTTCTTTCGTGATTGTCATATGTATTATTGGGATGAGCCTTATCTGTTCAAGATTTGTGTTGATAACATGATCTGGAGATGTATCCTTGAGATAGACCAGTCTTCTATTTTGCAGGCTTGTCATGAGTTACCATATGGTGGGCACTTTGGGGGAGTGAGGACAGCTGTGAAAGTTTTGGAGTCAGGTCTCTATTGACCAACACTATTCAAAGATACACATATATGGATAAAGGGCTGTGATGAATGCCAACGAACTTGGAACATTTCCCGTAGACATGAGATGCCCATGAACCCAATTAAGGAAGTAGAAGTGTTTGATTTATGGGGGATCGACTTCATGGGGCCGTTCGTCAGCTCATATGGCAATAAGTACATGCTCGTTGCTATGGACTACGCGTCAAAATGGGTGGAAGCTGCAACACTCCCTACAAATGATGCAAAGGGGGTAATTTCCTTTCTGAGGAAGAACATTTTCACCCGATTTGGCACCCCAATAGCAATAATCAATGATAGAGGCACTCACTTTTGCAATTGAGCCTTTACTAACTTGTTGGAGAAGTATGATGTACGCCACAAGGTGGCCACCCCATATCATCCACAAACAAGCGGGCAAGTGGAAGTCTCAAATAGGGAAATAAAGAGTGTGTTGATAATAACTGTGAATGCAACTAGAACAGATTGGGCAAGGAAGTTAGACGATGCACTGTGGGCATATCAAACCGCTTTCAAAACTCCAATTGGCATGTAGCCATACAAATTGGTGTTTGGGAAGGCATGTCATTTACCTGTAGAGTTGGAACATAGAGCTTGGTGGGCATTGAGACAGTTGAATCTCGATAGTGAAGCAGCTGGAACAAGCAGAGTAATAGAATTGCATGAGCTGGATGAGTTCAGATATCACGCTTTTGAGAGCATAGGATTATACAAAGAGAGAATAAAGACGATAATGACAGGAATATTCTTGACCAGAATTTTAAACCTGGAGATACGGTATTGCTATACAACTCGCATTTGAGGTTGTTTCTAGGCAAATTGAAATCACGATGGTTAGACCCTTTTTGTATGGTTGAAGTTCACCCCTACGGGAGACGTAAAGGTTGCTGCGAGTAATGACTCTCGCACATTCAGATTCAATTGGCATAGACTGAAACATTATGTGGGCATGGAGGAAGTAAACAAAGTGTCAATGATCCATTTGATCGAGCCTCCAAAGTTGCATACCTTAAATGTGCTTATCTGCATCGTGCAGTGTTGTTAAATCAGGCGCTGCGTGGGAGGCAACCCATGTTTTCTTTTGTTTCTCTTTTTGTTTTGATGTCATACTTGATATGCAAGATACTACCCTTTTATTAGTGTACAGGGCAAGATTGGTGCATATTAGGAGAAGTCGAGGTCAAGAACCAACTTTGGAAAGGTAAAAAAATGAGGAAAACCAAAAAAAAATATTTTTTATTTTTTTTATTTTATTTTTGAAAGCCCGTGACTGCGACCACGACAGCGGTGGAAACTCGGCCTGGGCGCGGCAGATAAGGTACATTCTATTTTTTGCCACCGCGATCGTGGTCGAGACATGGATCGGGCATGGTGGTTTACAAAGCCACTGTTCGCTTTTTCTTTTTCACTACGACCGCGGTCGGGACGCATACCGGGTGCGGTGAATCACGACTATTCTGCCCCAACTAGGTAAGTTGTAATTAATTAATTATTTATTTATTTATTTTTCTTTTTCTCTTTAAAATCCATTAAACCTAAACCTACCCCCTACCCGCCCCCTCCCCCCACTTCCCCCACTCCGCTTCTTACTCTAACTCTCTAACCCCCCACACCTCTTCTTCTTCTTCTTCTTCTTCCTATCTCTCATAAAACCCTTTCTCTCTCTCACACACACACCCACTTCCGACTCTTCTCCTCCCCGAACTCCATTACTTTCCAGCTCTACAAGTCTCAGGTATGTCATGATTTCGTTCTCTCTTCTTCTCCCCTTCTCTTTTGCAATTTTAATGGTATCTATAGTAAAAAAAAATTGTTTTTTCTTCTTTTTACTGTGTAATGTGTAGAATATAGTAGAGAAGAGCATGGTGTTGTTTGATCGGGTCCAACCCTACACCACTATAAATTGGTAAGAGTGGTCGATGCAGCTTTTACATGAGATGGTCGGGATCGAATCCACAGGGAGCTAGATTGTTTGGGATTTGGATTCCTATGTAAACTAGCAGTATATAGTGCTCTTAATTACACTTCCAATCATAATTGTTCGTTTGTTACTTCTAATTTATTGCTAATAAGATGCTAAATTAAACTAAGTATGAATGTTTCTAAGGTTTTCTAAATGGTTAAAGAGGCACTAGGGAAATGACATTCTCCTAGGTGAATACTTAATGGGATCTAAAGCCTAAAGAAAAGTTGTTATGTTGGGGATTAACATATAGCCAATGCACGAAATTACTCACTCTATACCTCCCGGTAGTTTAAGTGACTTTGCCCTAATTGACTTTCTCAAGACCAATTGGGTGTCAAAATTGTGCAAGCAATATAGGCTCAAGTCGGGAATTACTATCTCTAGGTTTAACCCTTTAATTGGGGCTATCAATTTCTTGAATACACCCCAATTCCTTGTTGGACTGATTTTCCTAGACTCAAGCTCTCTTTCTCAAGAAGAACCCAAGTCAAAAAGGCAAAAATTAGTGTTTGCAACCACTAATTCAACATGAAAAATGCAAATCAGTTTAAATATAAACTACTCATAAACATCTAAGCCTTAAAACAAAAAACTCATCAAATAACCACACTAGGGTTGAGATACAACCCTAGCTAATGGGTCTAGCTACTCATAATAATGGAAGAAATTTGAGAAATCAGAGAATAACCCATATAATATGATTACAAACTAAGATATTGAAGATTCAATATTAATCTAGCTACAAATTACTCAAAATGGAACAAAATCGCCGTTCATGTGCTCTGCTAAGATAAAGATTCTAACAGATACCCTAAAAATGTGAAAAGAAAGTATTTATACAAGGCCGAATTTTCTGGACAAAAATACCTCTGACAGAGGTATCGCGGACCGCGGAAAATGCACCACGGCCGCGATGAGGCTTTTTGGCTTGACTTTTCATTATCTGAATCTGGCCATCGCAAACCACATAACATGTTTTGCGGCCGCGATGGCCTCACTACGGGCCAGACAAAATGCTCTACGGACCGCGATGGCTTCCAATCCTCCAAACTCCCAGCTCTCAGAATCCCCTCTCTGTGGACCGTATAAAATGGATTGCAACCACGAAGAGGCTACTGCGACCGCGAATAATCCACCACGGACCACAGTGCTTGAGCATCCAAAAGTGCATCTCTCTGATCTTTTCCATCGCGTACCGCACTAAATGGATTACGGCCGTAGTGGGTTTGTTGCAACTGAAGTGAATTTTATGCTACAGCAGTGCCTTGACTTGTTCTTGGTACTTGTGCATGTTTCACTCCTTTTTAGCTGATTTGGACTAATTATCACTTTTTTACCAAACCCTGCAAATAAATACAATGTGTAAGCCTTTGGGACTATTTGTATACATTTTTAATCCAAAACTCAAGTAAAAAGGAGTGTGAAATGAATTAGAATCCCTAGTTATCAACTTCCCCAAACTTAAGCTTTTGCTTGTCCTCAAGCAACTAAAATAAGTCCCACCTCTTTAAGAGTAAATCCAAGAAAATTCAGCTGACCTAAAGTGACCTCATCTAGCATCAATTGGGACTAACAATTGCCCTCAATTCAAATGAATCATTAGCAACATTCAACCTTTTAAGCATCATGGATTTAGTGTGACACAAGAGCATCAAGAGTTGACTCAACTCATCAAAGAAACTCTTTCTACTAATTTGGTCATTGTGGAACCCAAACTCATA
The DNA here is from genome assembly GCF_000393655.2 of Nicotiana sylvestris. Taxonomy (NCBI): domain Eukaryota; kingdom Viridiplantae; phylum Streptophyta; class Magnoliopsida; order Solanales; family Solanaceae; genus Nicotiana; species Nicotiana sylvestris. The sequence goes on along the minus strand of NC_091059.1, from coordinate 135,021,755 downwards.
CTCCTCAACTCTCCATAAGCAAATCTCACTTTTAGGTTGTAGCACTCAGCACGAGGATTGTGGAAAACACACTCATCTCTCTCAAAGAAAGGTCACAAGTCCGTCTCTAAGTACCATAAGCTTTCCCCTTATGTGAGTCAACACTAATTTAAGCTTTATTCAACTCAAGATCATATAGGGCTTTTGTGGAGATATAGTGAAGGCTTTTGGTTCATGGTAGGAAATATTTGGTCTAAGTAGGTTCCATTTTCACTTAAGCACTTCATTTGCTTCATTTTGGCACACATTCTCTTGACTTTTTGAGTCATTTACTTCTCTTTCTTGTTCATTTCAAACCTTTTTCTCCTTTCTAAAATTTCCACACTTTTCATCTCTTTACTTTTATTGAATCCCTTCATTTCTTCTACATTGTTCATTCTTTTCGACTTTTTTATTTTCTTTCTTTTCATTGCCTTTCTTTTTATCCATTTTGTACCTTTTACCATTTTGTTTCATTCCTCGTCTCCCCCCACCCAAACTTATACTTTTGCCTTGTGCTAAGGAAAGATCGGGTGCCAGGAGAGGGTCTTTTTAGAATGAGTAAAGGCTTGTATCATCGTCTTTGAAAGAAAAAAGGGCTATGGCTCAAAAGGGTTGAGTAGGGATATTATCATTGTTAGGCTATGGAAGTTTTCAAGATATCATTCGGATAAAGGAGAGCCTATAATAACCTCTCAATTCAAACTACACTTGGAATTTTGCGTAGATAAATATTCAGGGCAAGTTCCAGACTAATGGCACGGGACTTGGACTTGCAATTCAAATTCTCACCACACAAGCTATAGGATTGTTAAAGAGACAGAGTCGGGTCCCAAAACAATCTTAGCTAAGATTTGAGCAACATGAATGGTGCCGAAAAACCACTTGATGATTATCGGTGAACACAAGAGTCTCAAGGTCACAACTTTCACCATCTTATACACAACAATTTGTTTTTGACCATAAGATCAAAGGCAAATGTGTTAGGCCCAAGTGAAGCTTTGCTTGAGACACTATTATTCATTAGCTACTATTTACACAAAAACAAAAAGAAAATAGACTCAAACCCTTAAGAAGGTTGTCATGCCATCCATCATTGGAAAGAGCCACTCGGTTCACACAAATTCCACCTTTGGAAAGAACTGTGGCATTAAGAAAACCAAAGGCTTATTGCACGCAAAACTCAAAATAAAAAGCTACAAAAATGAAGTAAGAAGCTATGGAAGAAAATGCGGAAAGTAAAATGAATATGTACAATAGGGGATTTAGATGAATATACATAAGGGGAAATGAATATATACATTAGAAAGTAACTTTATATACAGAACAAGGTTGCAAAGTACGAAAAGTGAACTAAACTGGTAAAATTATATACATACCAAAAGTAAATAAAGCATAATAAAAAGAAAATAGTATCATATGTACAACCCAATATCATCAAAATAGGGCTACCCTCTCAAATGAAAGCTAGAATTTTCCTCAATGCTAACTAACCAAAAATAGCTCAAGAAAAGATAGAGAGTAAAGAGAAACTCCCTATTGGCCCTCCGTCTGCATGGGATCATAAACCTGGGTCCTTGGGTCCTGTGACTGCTCGGAACCTATGACTGGATCACGGTATACTGTGTCTGCATTGGGACCTGAGGCTGCTCTGGGGCCTGAGACTGGCTAGAGGAACCTCCCTGTGGGTCCTCCAACTCTATCACTGCATCATCAGCTCGGGGGATCACTCTCCTCCTCTTTGGTGCCCTCTCCATCTCTTGCTCCGGCTTAGGCTGGGCTGCTGGAATCGGATCATGCAATAGTAGCTCCAAAGGCAAGTGATTAGTAACCTTCATCTTCTCCACTTCTACCCTCAACTCCTTCACAGACTCCTTTGATGCTCGAGTCTTTCTCAGCTTCTTTGTTTCCTTTGTGAGCTTCTTCAATGCTTTCCCATGAGTACCTACAGCCTCCAATATCAACTATTGGTTCTCCAGGAGCTTCTTCTGGTTGTCCAAAAGCTCATTGAGAGTCTCTTCCACTAAGGCTGGAACCTATGGCTGCGGGGGTACGGACTGGGCTTCCACCAAGCTAGAAAGAATAGACAACTTAGAAGTAGCTGACTTCATCCAGCTATTGATACTGGAAAGGGTTTGGCTCAAACGGCGGGCAGTCAATAGGTAAGCTGAGGATGAGGGGATATCTGGAGCGGTGGAAGTAGAGTGTCCTAGGGCAGTATCTGGTCTGGCTGTGGATGGCTGAGAAGAAGGGACTACCACTACTGGCTTTTCAGATTGGCCAGTAGAAGCAGTGGCTTTGACTTTAGGATCTTTGCCTTTGGGGTTGTCATCACCCTTGAGGTTGTACTAGGAGAAAGGCATCTTAGGCTTCACCTTCACATCAAACTTCCTTTTCTCCACATCTTGGTCTTCAAAGTACATTGTCAGGAAATTTGAGAAGGGGTAGGATCTATCACCTTCATTTACTACCCTTGTAATCACCCTAGACATAACATTCCCTATGTTGATCGGGTACCCGGCCATGATAGAAGCCACCAATATTGCCCGGGAGATAGGAAGAGAGTTCTCATGAGTAGTGGGGTCCAGCCTACTGCATACGAAAGTTTCCCCACCCCTTTGCCTCAAAGTTCAAAGTTCTCCTCAGAATTTGGACTCCTGATGTTAACCATGCTGGGGTAGTACCCGGGAGTGCCAAGTATCCTACCAACCACGGACGGGCTGCCTCATCCAATGCTACCTTTTCTAGGTATAGTGATTCATCTTCCTCCGGAAAGCCCAGGTAGTCATTGATTGTCTTCCCATCAAACTTCACTATCAAGTTCCGCACCTTAGTCACTTTAGTGCCCTTTTTTATGTGGGTTGCATTAGCGTAAAACTCCTTGACTAAGTGCTCATTTGCAGAAAATAGCATCACAGACTGCAGAGAGGCACCGTGGACCGCAGAAAAATCATCTCGATCGCGGTAAGCATAACTCAGCAATACCAACCTAGGGTTTCCACATTTTTCTCATTTTTAGCCTAAATTCTCATATTGACAACCCACTAGGTGTTCAATCATTATTCTTAACTAATTAACCCTAATCTAAACACATTTTGCAACCCTAAGCTAAAAATTGAAAGAAAAAGGGAAGAAGAAAAACAAAAAGTTAAAGACTATGGAAAGATTAAAAGTACCAGTAATGAGATGCAGTAATGATGAATGAGAATCAGTGATTGAATTTGCACAGTTAGGGCTTGATGAACAGTAGTTTTTTTTCTATTTAGGAAGCAAATGATCGAAAAGTATAAATGAAGGCCTGAGGTCCTATTTATAGAAAAAGGATTTGGGACCCATGTTACCTACCCACCACGGACCGCACAAAATGCACCGCGATTCGCGGTACTTAAACATATGAAGCACTAGGGAGGCAGTTACTGCAGACCGCAAGAATTGCTCTGCGGCTGTGATAGGGCACCGCAGACCACATAAAATGCATTACGGCCGCGGTGACAATCTTCAAAGAACCTCCACTTTTACCATTCAACACTGTGGACTGTTGATACCCAATTTTTTCCTATGTATTTTTACATGAAATTCTTTTAAAATAGCATATATATATATATACATATACATATATAAGTATGTCCCAGTGTTTCAATAATTTTCCTAATTTCTAAAAGATTTTTAAACTGATTTATTGCCCATTTTAGCAGTACAAAAATCAAATATTATTCCTAAAATTATCATTTTGGTGAATAACTTACTTTATTCTTATATTTATACCAAAATATAGCTAGGGTAATTTTTATACATTTTTACAAATTTATTTGGTATTTTAAAAGCTAAATTGCATATAATTGCAATTTTAGCCTATTTTAAGATCAATAGCATGTTATAATTATAAAATTATTTCCAATATTTTTAAATTAATATTTATATATTATTAATTAACTCATTACTTTAATTTATTTTCAGAAGTCATTTTTACTATTTTTATAAAATTAAAGGGGAAAAATTGGCTATTTAAAATCTGGCCCTATTTCATTTCAATTATAGCCCAAATTGATCGCCCTAATTGACCCAATTTTGAATCCCAAACGGACTGGCCCAGTTCCATTTATCCCGACCCCTAACCCAATTCAAACGACCCAATCTGGTTCCCTACCTACCCTCTTAAATCTAGGTCGTTGATCATTCAGATCAACGACTACTATTCGCCCTTCCATAATTAAACGCAAATGACTACCCTAATCCCCTCTTTTCATTCCAACAGCTGCCTCTGAAATCACTCTCCTCTCAAACTCCCTCGAAGGTTCCTGAAACCCTAATCGTCTTCTACTATTTTCAACCTCAATCTCACCGGAATCCATGGCCTCTTAGGCCATGGATGGCCTATACTCATCTCTTGAACGCTTGGTGCTCGAAGTTTCGAGGTCTGACCTCGATGGTGTCCATTCAGATCTTCTCTGATTCAAGGTTCTATGGCCTCTCCGGCCTTGCTCCGGCATATCCAAGCATTATGAGCCTATTTCTAACTCATCCGACACAAGATCGGACCTTTTTCCAAGCCTTTATCGTTTAGAGTTCCTCTGAAACCCTAGCTATTCGAGGTTTTCTCTGATTTTTCTTAGATTTGTTATATATCTGTGTTCCACTTGAGTTCTTAAACGATTTCCCCAATTTGTCTTCCAAAAAATTACTTCTCTTCGATTTAGGGTTTCTGAAAAGTTCAAAATGTTTCTCCGACTTTTCTTTTCCTTTTTCTTTGTGTGTATTTGTCACGCATGTGCTTCTATTGCTTTCCTATGTTTTTCTACTATATATGTTCTTCGGTGCCTTGTCTTTCTACTGTGTTTCTACACCATGCTCACCTGTTCACCCTGCGGTGTTTTTCCTATATGTCTTGTTGATATACTTTTCTGGTATTTTGTGTTCTCCTACTGTATGTATTTCCTACTAAATTCTTAAGTTCTTTGTTGCCTTTACTGGACCTTTGTTTGAGTTCCCTTTACACATGTTTCCTCTACTGTTTTCTTAAGTGTTATACTACCTCTTTTCTCTTCTGAACTTGTTTAAGTCCTAGGTTTTTCTTAAACATATGCTTCAAATCAGTTTCTTCACTTTGTTTGCTTCGAACTTGTTATTGTATCTGTTTGTTTTCTCATGAGTTTTTGAAAGAAATCTTTGAGCTTGTTTCAATTACTTGCCTCATCATCTCTGTATCTGATTCGAAGTAGGAACCCTACAATTTAGGGGTTTTGACGAGGGTGGTCTTGTGTTTAGACTAGGGTTCTATTTTGGAACCCTTGACTCTTTTAGACTCATTCTGAGTCTATGAACTAAGTTCGAATTTCTTTGTTTACGACATTGAACTTTTAGACTCTTCTATGCTAGACTCTTCTGATTAGCATGACAGTTCTTTCTTGTTTAAGCATGTATGTATGCTTTTATATGTGTGTTGAACCTTTCTTCAAAAGGCTTTCCAACTTATGATTGATTCAGAATCCTTTTTTTAGGTTTGATTGATTGTTACTGATTTTCCTTAAGTAAAACCTTTCCTCACTTTTCCTGATTTGGTTCATTCGTACAAAGCCTTCAATTTTGATTTCTTGGCTGTTAGCTGATTTTCTTTCCTTACTTGCGCAAATTGTGTGCTATCAGACTTTTTCCTAAAATAAATCTCTATGTATTTACCCTTCTTGTACTGCTTTGGAAAAGGTTTTGATCAATCTCTTTCCTTAATTATTTTTACCCATTTGAAATTAGAATCCTTTAATCAAAGGGAAACTTTTGTAATTGATTTTCAACTCATTCTCCTACCTTATTCTGTTTGCCTTCTACACTATAAAAGGGCACAATCCTTCTGCACTTGAACACACTCTCAATTTAACACTTTTATACTACTCAAGTATCATAATTCTCTAATCATAGCATTCTGACTATTTGCTTGCACTTTGGCTTTTCAAGACTACTACTTTCTTTTCTTGTTTCCCTGAAACTGGTATGTTCTAGTTTGATTTTCAGCCTCATCTCAATATGTTTATTTTATAGCTTCTACACCCCTGTCTGCTTTACTGCCTATGTTTAATGTTAATTAGCATATGTTTCTACTGTGAATCCCTGCACCCCTGTCCCCTTCTATGTGTTTGAGTTGAAGTTCAGAACATGGCAACATCCAAGTTGTTGTTCATGTCTAGACTTGATCCCTTAGGGGATCCTAACTCCCAAACAATGTGGTTAATATGCTGGTTGGCGTGTGTCAGCACTCCAATTACTAGGTATGACCACTAGTTTGTCTTGGATTTTCCCCAGAATCCCCTCTCTGCACTTACACTCTCTCTCTTAGATTCTAAGTTCTGCCCCCCTCCTATGAGCCTTGCTTTGGGACTTGAGTTCCCTCTGAACTTGGACATTCGAGGGCTGGCCTTTCCACACTGCACTATAACTCAATTATGCAATATAGTTGTGTGTAAGCACTGCCCAGAGTCTACTTGAGACTCTTAGGGAACTCTGCCACATCCCAAATAAGATAAAGGCTTTGAAAATTTGATCTTCGGAGTTGGTTTACTTCATGCTTCAGACATAAGTCTGAATTAGGCTCTCCTTGGTTGGAATTTTAAGTTTCTGATGTAATTTTTACTCATTTTCTCGGGCTGTAATATTTTTTAATAACTTATAGGGTTTTAGTGAAAAGGGGAGGGTAAATCATGCATGCAAAAGGGGTAGGTATCATGTTCATAGGTATTTATTATACTTCTGCAATCATGTCCTGCTTTCACTTCTGCGTTTCCATATAGAAATCCTGTTTATAGGTTCTGCATTTTCATATAGAAATCTTGTTTATAGGTTCTACATTTTTATATAGAAATCCTATTTATAGGTTTTGCATTTTCATATAGAAATCTTGTTTATAGGTTCTGCATTTTCATATAGAAATCATGTTTACTGGTCCTGCATTTTCATATAGAAACCATGTCTATAGGATCTGCATTTTCACGTAGAAACCATGTCTATAGGATCTGCATTTTATATAGAAAACATGTCTATAGGTTCTGCATTCCCAAGCGCTGCATATCATATAGATAACATGCCTATAGGACTTCCGGAATTCTACATATGCATCTATCACTAGGCAAACGGTTTATAGGTTTCAATAACAATCAACATTCTAGATAACATGCCTATAGGACTTTTGCACTTCTATAAACATTTAAAAATCAATAACGCCTAGAAAGCATGCCTATAGGAGTAATCAACCAAATCTAAATCATCTATCTCGCTTATAAGTCTAAAAATCAGTAGTAGCATTGCTTAATATTTGCAGAACTTATGTTTTCTGTAACTAATAAGTCCTCTTCTCTAGAATCAGTATACTTCTGCATTAATAGATATCGTGCCTATAGGTTTCACCTAAGCAAGCCATAAGGTAAATTAGCTAGCTGAATCAGACTTCGTTAATTACAACCAGCAGACAGGTCTGATTCGAATTTCTTATCTGAAGTATGTAATAAATCAGTCTGCCTCACCCATTTAAGTTTAATTAGACCCTAATCAGTACGTGTAAGACATGCTAAAACTATATGCTTTCTTTGATTTAACAAGGTTTATTTGAGCCGTATCTGTTTACATGCTTTCCAAATACTTGCTATATATGTTTTGATTGTTGCCTTAGAATTTTGTCCTTTAAAACTGCAAAACCTCGTACCCCTTCCCTTTTAAGATTAGTAGTCCCAAGTACCTCCAGGACTGACAGGAATAGGGCAGGTATGCAATAAGTAACGAAATCATTTCGCGCTTTAATACCTTAACGGGGTGGGAAAGGGTAGATATGGATATGATGACCGGTGCACTAATATCACGTGTAACCCCTCTTCTGAGGAGTGATTATCGGGTATTGCATTGATGTGATCCATATTATTTGTAAACCTAGGACCCCCCTCTTTTTTTCTTACTTGTTTGCTTTATTTTCGTAACTCTTTTAACTACTTCAACTTCAACATTTCTCTATTTTCTCTCAACTTCAACTACTTGCAACCATTATGTGAAAACCCTCTTTGTATTGGAAACCCTTACGTGTCTATTTGTTGTTCGCACTTAAAGTCACAATTGTAGCATGGCCGTAAACCACACTAGTGGATCTCGAGGGGTGTCTAACACCTTCCCCTCGAGATAATTTCTAGCCCTTACCCAATCTCTGGTTTTCTAAATCAAAATCCTTCTTAGTGTCCTAATGCAGTTTAATCATTAGGTGGCGACTCTTCAATCCAAACCCAATTCCCAAAAGGGAACGAGTTGTCCTATCGAATGTAATAAACCCGATTTCGCGAGAAAAAATGGGCGCGACATGGACCGCAATGAAATTTTGCCCCCGCAACAAGGCCATTGCAGCCGCAAAAAATGCATTACGGCAGCAATCCAAACTTCAAAGAGTGAAACATTTTTCCAATTTGGCCCTGCACTGCTGCAAGACAACCCTACACACATCTCACAACCAGTTAGATCAAAAGCAAATCCTACACTAAAAAGAAAATCAAAGAAAAATAAAAAGAAAGACACATGGGTTGCCTCCCACAAAGCGCCTGATTTAACATTGTGGCACGACGCAGGTTACCATCAAATCACTTTAGATGGATCAGCGCCACCACGTGGCTGTCATCAATCTTGCCAAGGTAGTGCTTGACTCTGAACCCATTAACTTTAAAGACCTCCCCATTTTTGTTTTTCAAGTCAAGTGCACCAAACGGAGTCACAAGCACCACTTCAAAAGGTCCACTCCATTTCGATTAAAGCTTTCCCGGAAACAGATGTAACCGAGAATTGTACAAGAGAACCAAATCACCCCCCTTGAACTCCTTGCCACGAGAATACTTATCATGAATGTACTTCATCTTGTCCTTATACAAGGACGAACTAGAGTAGGCATGGAATTGAAATTCATCAAGTTCATTAAGCTGCTCCACACGAAGATTTGCTGCCATATCCCATTCAAGATTCAGCTTTCTCAAAACCCACATGGCCTTGTGCTCTAACTCAACCTATAGATGGCAAGCTTTCCCAAACACCAACCCGTATGGAGACATACCAATCGGAGTCTTGTAAGTAGTCCTATAAGCTCATAGAGCATCATCCAATTTATTTGACTAATTGGTCCTACTTTCATTGACCGTCTTTGACAATATATTCTTGATTTCCTTGTTTGAGACTTCAACTTGGCCACTTGCCTGAGGATGATAAGGGGTAGAAACTTTGTGATTGACACCATACTTTACAAGCAAAGTGTCAAAAGCTCTATTGCAAAAATAAGACCCCCATCACTTATGATTGCTCGAGGAGTGCCAAACCTAGTAAAAATGCTCTTCGTGAGAAATGCAACAACACTCTGGGCCTCATTATTGGATAAAGCAACGGCTTCAACCCACTTTGAGACATAGTCAACCGCCACTAGAATGTATGTGTTCCCGCACGAACTAACAAATGGGCCCATGAAATCAATGCCCAACACATCAAAAATATCAGCTTCGAGAATAGTATTGAGAGGCATCTCATCTTTCTTCAAAATTCCACCCACTTTTTGACATTCGTCGCATCCCTTCACAAGTTCACTTGCATCTTTATACAAAGTTGGCAAGTAAAACCCATAACTAAGAACCTTCGAAGTGGTCCTCGCCCCACTATGATGACCACCATAGGGAGAGAAATGACAAGCCTCTAAGATACTCAATTGCTACTCCTTTAGGACACACCTCTGGATCACACCGTCAGTGCAGATCTTAATCAAGTACGGATCATCCCAATAGAAGTCCAAACTATCCCGTTTAAGCTTGTTCCTTTGGTTAGAAGAGAGCTCACATGGGATTATACCAGTCATAAGAAAATTAGCAACATCCGCAAAGCATACCATTCACCGACATAGAAAGGAGTTGCTCATCGGAAAATGAATCATTGATCTCTAGGCCATCATGAGGCCTCCCCTCCTTCTCCAAGCGGGACAAGTGGTCCGCCACTTGGTTTTCACAACCCTTCCGGTCCACAATCTCCAAATCAAACTCTTGAAGTAACAAGACCCATCGCATCAACCTAGCTTTGGAATCCTTCTTTGTCATCAAGTACTGGAGTGCGGCATGATTGGTATGAACTATGACCTTGGCACCCATGAGATACGGCCAAAATTTCTCCATTGCAAACACAATAGCCAACAACTCTTTCAGTCACCGTGTAATTCCCTTGAGAATCATTCATTATCTTGCTCGCATAATACACCGGATGAAATATTTTATTCACTCTTTGACCCAAGACCGCCCCTACCGCAACATCACTCGCTCACACATAAGCTCGAAAGGAAAGCTCCAATTGGGTGCGGTAATAATAGGAGTGGTCAACTTATGCTTGATAAGTTCGAAGGCTTGCATACATCCCTCATTTAACATGAACTTGGCATCTTTTTCCAATAACTTGCACAAGGGATTCACTACCTTCGAAAAATCCTTAATAAATCTCCGGTAGAACCCGCATGCCCAAGAAAACTTCTAACTCCCTTGACTGAAGTAGGGGAGGGAGCCTTGAAATCACTTCAATTTTAGCTTTGTCCACCTCTATACCGTGCTTTGAAATTTTATGGTCAAGGACTATGCCCTCCTTAACCATGAAGTGGCATTTCTCCCAATTAAGCACAAGGTTGGTTTCTTCACAACGGGCCAATACTCTATCAAGATTTTTCAAACATTCATCAAACGAGTCACCCACAATACTGAAGTTGTCCATAAACACCTCCAAAATGTCCTCCACTATGTTGGTAAATATGGCCATCATACACTGCTGGAATGTAGCCGGTGTATTACACAACCCAAATGGCATCCTAGAAAAGGCAAAGGTACCATACGGACAAGTGAAGGTGGTCTTCTCCTGATCTTCCGGAGCAATCAAAATTTGGTTGTACCCAGAATACCTATCCAAGGAATAGTAGAAGGCATGCCCATCAAGTCTGTCTAACATCTGATCAAGAAAAGGCAATGGAAAGTGATCCTTGCGGGTCACTTTATTCAACTTGCGGTAATCCATGCACACCCTCCACCCGGTAACAGTTCTGGTAGTAATCAACTTATTTTGCGCATTGGTAACCACAGTCATACCACCCTTCTTCGACACACATTGCATCGGCGAAGTCCAAGAGCTATCAGAGATGGGTTACACAACCCCGACATCCAACCACTTGATCACCTCCTTTTTCACAACTTTTTGCATTGCCTTGTTCAACCTCCTTTGATGTTATAAGGAGGGAAATGCATCATCTTTAAGAATAATCTTGTGCATACAAAAGGCGGGGCTGATCCCCTGAATATTAGCTAAGGTCCATCCAATTGCCTTCTTCCGTTTTTGGAGCACCGCCAATGTGGCATCTACCTGCATGTTAGTAAGACAAGAGGAAAGAATAACTGGTAAAGTTGAACTAGGGCCTAAGAATTCATACCTGAGGTGTGGAGGCAACGACTTCAACTCCAACACCGGAGGTTCCTCGATTGAGGGCTTTGTTGGTGGAATCTTCCTATTCTCAAGATCCAAAGAGAGTTTCTGAGGCTCATAAGAGTAGGAGCCAATTCCATGTAAAGCATTGATGCACTCCACCCGGCCATCATCCTCATTTACATCAAGATTCAACAATATCGCCTCTAGAGGGTCCTCCACATTGATCATTACACTAATATCATCAACTATCACTGCCGTAACAAGATCCACAAAAGAGAAGACTTCAGAACTGTTGGGATGCTTCATTGACTTGCACGCATGAAAGACCACTTTCTCATTACCCACCCGGAAGGTGAGTTTGTCTGTTTTCACATCAACTAAGGTCTTCCCAGTTGCAAGGAAAGGTCTTCCCAATATGATCAGAACCTCATAATCTACCTCACAATCCAAGATCACAAAATCAGCTGGCAAGATAAATTTCTCCACCCGGACAAGGACATCATCTACAATACCAAGCGGCCTCTTCATAGTTCTATCCACCATTTGCAACATCATTGAAGTATCCCTAGGTTTCCCAATACCCAAAGTCTTGAAAATAGAATAAGGCATCAAGTTGATACTTGCCCCCAAATCACATAGAGCTTTTGCAAAGTTTGCACTCCCAATGGTGCAAGGAATGGTGAAAGCATTGGGATCTTCTAGCTTCGGAGCCATCGAGCGCACTATTGCGCTAACTTGGTAGGTCATCTTGATGGTCTCACAATCCATGGATCTTTTAGTTGTCACCAAGTCTTTCATGAACTTAGCATACCCCGACATTTGTTCTAGAGCCTCCACTAACGGCACATTAATTGATAAGCTCTTTATCATGTCAATAAATTTCTTAAACTAATTCTCATTTTTCTGCTTCGCAAGCCTTTGAGGATAAGGTGGAGGCTGCCTTGGCAAAGGGGCCTTGGCTTTAGGCACAACCGTTTCCGACATGTCTATTACGTGTTCCTTAGACGGGTTCACATCATTCTGAGTTTACACCTCGACATCTTGGATATCAATCCTCACTTCCTCATTCACGTTCTCATCAATCACATTCTCAACCACCAAAGGGATATCATCCTCTTGCAACTCAACTTCATCACTCAAAATTTCTTTTTGTTTGGAGGCATTCACATCATCGCCTCGTCCACTTCTTGTAGTTACCACCATTACATGACCAGAATTATTCCACCCGTTGAGTTGACCACCGTATCACTAGCTAGAGCCCCCTTAGGGAAAGTATTCAAGTATTGTGAGATTTGTCCTAATCGAACCTCTAAGTTTCTGATTGAAGTATTGTAGGAAGCCAACTGGGCATTAGAGTCAGCATTCTTTTTCATCATTTGTTCAAACATCATTTTAATTCTCTCCATTTCATTGTTAAATGAACTAGGACTTTGGGGAGGAAATGGGGGTGGATTTTCGGTTGTTCATACATCGGAGGCCTTTGAAAGCCATGCCCCCGATTTCCTTGGTTGTCATTGTTCCAACCACCCTGATTGTTGTTTCCACCCCAGTTGTTGTTGTTGCCACTCCAATTACCTTGATTATTCTGATTATTATTCTAGTTGCCCCAATTTGCATTTTGGTTGTTGTTCCCCCAATTACTATTCCTTTGTTGTTGTTGATTTCCCCAATTGCCTTGGGGTCTCCATTGTTGTTAGTTGAAGAATTTCCCCCTTGGCCCTGATAATTGTTCACACACAACTAAAAAATGGTTCTATTGGAACAGTTATTTGGTAACGGTTACAGAACTGTTACAATAGATTATTTTTTGGGACGGTTTTAACCGTTCCAATAGAGTGAAAAGGCTTTTGGTACACTTCTGAAGCAAAACTGTCCCAATAGGACAGTAATTGTCACCATAAATTAAGTTATGAGGACGGTTTAATAAGGCGATACACTAGGGATATTTACAGGAATGCTTTTCTGAAATAACCTGGAAACAGCCTCTCTATCCTTTGGGGTAGGGGTAAGGTCTGCGTACATATTACCCTCCCCAGACCCCACTTGTGGGATTATACTGGGTCGTTGTTGTTGTTGTTGTTGTTGTTGCTTTTCTGAAATAAAATATTTATTGGGACGGTTTATTTTCCCTCCCTGATTTCCCTCCAACATATTTATCAAAAAAAAGTGAAAATAAATTATGATCCCACAAAAAAATAAACTATACTATAGGGTTACTAATTAAGCTTTAAAACATAAAACCTTCATTTCTCTCATCAGAAACAGACAAATCCGCCAAGACTGTCCTCTAAGGCTTTCGTCTCTCTCGTCTTCAAACCTATCCGCCATTGACGAACTGTTTTGCTTACTCCGACGAAAGACAACCATTTAGACTAATATAAGGGAATCTCAGATGTATATTATTGGTATTTTTCCGTATTTGTGGTTGTTCGCTTTCGCTATTATTTCGCCGAAAAAATATTTCACCGGAAAATTGTTTCACCGCTTCTTCTGCTTTCTTTCTCTGGTAAGATTTCATCTAAACTCATTAATTTACTATGTCCTTTGTTTGTATTATATGATTTCGAGTTTTTGATTTCATCTAAACCTTGGAATATTTTGATTTCTAGTTTGTAAAACTGTAATTATCTAGTTAGTTCGAAAAACAAGTTAAACTTTGTTTAGGGTTTTTTGAGGTATTTTCAGTTGGAATTTTTTATCTGAATAACGGGAAGGATTTGAGTACCAAAATACATGGTCTGTCGTTTTATACTATCGGCAGACTATACGAGCATGGTGTTACATTAAGGGCTTTCTTATTATTTATTGCTACTTGACTCTTCGTGTTATCGATATCTGTTAGTTTTATGTGTTATTATTGTCTGCCCTGTTGCATTTGCCTAATTTCCATGAACTTCCACTCTACAAACTTGTTCATCAGTGTGAAGACACTCATAGTGCACTCAAATCCCAATGCCGCAACTAGTTGTCTCTGTATGTAATTAGCTACCTCATTACACTTTACTGATTTTAACACCTCATAAACATGAACATTTAAATTTTCAAAATAAACTTAGGCAAAACAGCTCTTCCAACATTGTCCATGTCCTTTAATCTTAACTCACAGAATGTAAACTCTTAGTTTAAGTTCATAATCAAGAACCAATAAAAGGGGACTTGACAAAAGTAAGAACAAGGCTGCTGATGTTGTAAAGGGGCTATGAAGATTGCTTTCCTTTCTAGGCTATGTTCAGTCATGGCATTGAGAAGATACCTGACTCGTATCTTGGCAAGGCGACCCAGCTATATATGCAGCCATGGTGACGTCGCTTTCTCTCTTGCTTTGATCTATTGTTGTTGTTGCTGCTACTGTTCTTTTGTTCTTTCTAGAAGCAATTAACATTGCTTAGTTCTTTTTGTAAATCTAGCTTCGAGAGATACAATTAACATGTTGTGCTTAGTTGTTGCTGCTAGTTCTATCTGTAAATCTAGCCCATGATTTCTTGCTGGAAGAGTGTCTGAATATAATCGAAGAGAATCTGCTAGTGCCACAATATTCAGGAGTAGCAGACCATGCACAAATAAGATCAACCACTCCTGCAACAAAAGTAATAGAGGAACAAGTTCAGTTGGATTCTACAACTCCTATCGAAGATGAACAATGTGAAGAACAAGGTAAGAACATATAGAGTTTATCTAAAAATATTCACATCCTACTTCAGTCATAAAAAATGTAACAACAATAGTGATTTAGTGGTTTTCTTTGGTTTGAATAGTTGAAGGCCTTTCTAATCAAACAAAAAAAGAGGTAAAACAAAGATGAAAAGTGTACATGGACAACATGAGCGTAAATTGATTTTACTTAACAACCTCAATCAACCCGTCGGTCCTAGTGATGGCGTTGTGATAGAGCTTGGAAGCTTCCTCGGCACATTGGAAAGGAATGCGACTCTATGTCCTCTTGATATTTTGGATTGGAGGAAGATGGACACAAAAGAGGATATATGGGAATATACCAAGATCTGGACCTTTTAATTATTAATTTTTGGTTGAAAATCATTCATATTTTCTGTACTAACAGATTTGACACCAATTGTAGGATAAATATGACATTCTCAAAGTTGGAAAAAAATACATTTTGGAATCTGTTCAAGCTTCTGGAGAAAGCACAAGAGTAGATTGAAAAAAGATCACTTTGACCCTATCCAAATGATGAAACTCGAATGCAACATATCCCTGAAGATGTTCCAGTTTCTCAGTTTAAGGAACTCCTTAGGTATTGGAACTCTGGGAAACTCCAGGTATGTGACTTTTTACTTGTTCTTCTTCATCTTCTTGAACTTTTTCTTAAAGTTCTTCTTCTTCTTTCTAGTTTTCTCCTTCTCCTTGGTCATTGCTGGTGTCTTTCACTTCTTTCTCCTTTCTTTCTCTAAAACCAAATGTTGGATATAATTAATTTAGGCTATGGTTTCAAGGTTGTGGTTTGTATTGTTGTTCACTCTTTGTTTTTTCTTTTCAGTACATGCTAAAAGTTCTGGGTTTTTTTAATTGTAAAATCGTGAAAAATCAAGAGATGCAATTGTCATGTTTAATGTGCTGGAGTTGACTTCTCTTTCATATAGTTTCTTGGATTAGTTGTCTGCTCTTCAGGGATGCTACTGTAAATGTTTTCAATGGCTTTCTAGTTGCCTGCTTCAGGGATGCTACTGTAATCCGATAGTATTAGTACTTGAGTGAAATTAGAACTATGTAATATGCACTGTATAAATAATGTGAGAGGGACATACTGATTTAAGGCAAATAATGTATCGTCGTCTCTTGATGATGCAGTCCTTTTCTGTTACTTGAATCTTCAGTTTAAAACTCTATTTACGTCTATTTTCCCAACATGCCAGATTATTGATGTCCTTTAATTTGCTAGAAACAATCTAGTATATGACAAGTAAAGAAACAAATTGTCATGAAAAGGAAATATCAGTATATAATGACCAAGTACGTCTCTTATGAATCCTTTCTGAAGGACTTCGAATAATATCTCTATATGTATGATATTTAGTGTTTGAATATATTTAGACACATGTCACCTAGATGCCACGTCGTTAGGACTTTAATCACTTAGATATTATATTGTAAGGGATAATAAGCATATTCTTATGTATTTGTATTCATTAGGCTTTACTTTCTTTAGCTTATTCGACTGAGAATGAATTGAACACTTAGCATATCATGAATCTTGAATAATTCAATCTGCAACACTTGAAGCATATTATATCTGTCCTCTGTCTAGTTGGGATAATTAGGATACTAATGTGAATGTTAGAAATCATTAGGAAATGGGCTATAACCAGCTATATTCAAATCAGTTTTAGGAAATGGTCTGGTTTAATTGTCAGAATATAGCAAACAATATGGATACTGCTTTTAGGAACTTATGGTGAGAAAAGTCGACAACTTGTTGATGTTAAAGGTTGTCCAGTTGCATTTCTCTAACAAGTTCTTTATATGACTAAGCTGCAAAAAAAAATTATAGTTTGACACTAAGTCTGATTAAAAAATTATAGTGAAATATTACCAGGCACAGAAATAAGTGGTGAAGTTAGTTATTAAGGTTACTCGTGTAAATATTTACTTCTTTCTCAATTTATAGCATCTCTTAGCTCTGTGAGCCCTTTTTCTTAGTTTTTATAATTTCAGTTACTTTGCATGAAGATCTGGAAAATTAATTTTAATTGTAAGGAAATTCACTATATAGTTTTAGATTCGAGTTTTTTTGAAGTATCGTAGTCAGAAGTAACCAATTAAGATTAGAACCAGGCCAATGGTTGTTGTTTGTATACAGAGCTTATGAATTTCATAAGGAGGTTCAACTTCGGAATACATGTTGTTATATATGAGTGAAACCGTATCATTGTTGCCTTTTCAGTTTCTGGATATCAGAATCATATACTGCTGATCATCTAACATTCTTCTGCTGATCAATAATATTCAAGTATTTGCATTACTTTTTATGGTACACACTGATAAGGTTGTGGCACATGTCATTAACTTAAAAAAATTCACTGTTGTTGGATTCTTATTGATTTACTATTGTTCAAAGATTTTAGAGGGAGTAGAAGGGCAATGGACTAAACCTATCACTATCCTTTTTCTGTTTAATATTTCTTGTTTTGGGTGATTGCAGCTTATTTTAAACTCAATTAATGGCTGAAAGTGCATTATGACAATATAGAATTCTTTTTGCCCATGAAACTAGATTTGTGGAAGCATTTTAGATTCACAATAAGTATTTTTAGCATATACTTGTGATATGTGGAAGGATCTTAGGTTCTGAAAAGAAATTGTATCATGTTTTAAGCAGTTTAAAAATTATGGAATAATCTTATTTACAAATGATGTTTTGAGCAGGTTGAAAATTTTGGGATAGTCGTATTTACAAAGGAAACTCTGCCGAAAAATTCAAGAATTTAGAGCGTTAGAAAATTTTGGAGTTATCAAATTGGTCATTCAATTACTTTGTGATTCAATTATCTTTTAAAAAATTTATTTAATTATTTCTGGTTGTCTTTTGTAGGTGCAGCGATTGCGGAAGAAAGCAGTGACGAAGACTTTACTTGAGTGTTGTTGATCGTTGTTAAACTTTCTATTATCATGTTCAAAGATATTTTAGTTTAGAACTTTTTGTATGCAAACTCATCTATTTTGACTTTTGAATTGTTGATCAAACAATGTATTCACATTTTGTTTTTGTATATGAGTAATGCTAGTTAAATATTTTAATTTTATTTCGTGGTTTATATAAGTTATGAGGTAAAACATTTTATTGCATAGGAAATTATTCCTTATTTTGCTTCCATAAATATCAGAAATTCAATTGTGAATTGTTACAATAGACCATATAACCGTTCTAGTAGACCTAGCAGATAATAATAGCATCCCCTAATAACCTTGCAATATGTTACAATACCTGTTGCAGTAGGGTACTGATAATTGTTCCAATGTCACAAAAACCATTGCAATAGACATAAAAATCGCTAGAATAATTATACCACGACAGTTTATAACCGTCCCAATAGAAAAGACAACCGTTCCCATAGATAGAACAATGGTAACAGTACCATAACCGTTACAATACCCCCTATACGGAGACGGTATTAGAACCGTTACAAATAACCATTCCAATAGACCTATTGCAACACTGTTTCCCGGAACGCCTCCAAATCTGTTCTGATAGCCCTATAGGGACGGTTAGTGTATCTATTGCCACGGTTTTGGAAGGGTTGTCATAGGCCTAATTTCTAGTAGTGACATATTGCACTTCTTCATTCTGCTCATCATACCCATCATCTTGGAACCCACCACTATCTTGGTCATAATGATCTGAACTCCCTTGGTTCTTTTGACCTCTTTATATTCTTTTGTTCACTAACATGTTGACACCCTCCATAGCATTTACTTGTCGTGGAGCTTGAACCTGCTGTAATTGTGCCTTTGCTAGCTGGTTCATTGTTGTTGTCAGTTCCGATATTTCCTACCCATGATCATGGAGCTCTTTGTGAAAGTGAATGACCGTGGGGTCACCCTGTGGTACATTGGCTTTACTTTTCCAAGCGGAGGACATGTCAGCCATCTTATCCAATATTGCATTAGCCTCATCAAATGGTGTGTTCATGAAATTGCCCCCGGCGATTTGGTTCACTATGCACTGATTTGTTATGTTAATACCCTCGTAGAATGTCTGCTGTATCATTGTCTTAGTCATATCATTGTTGGGACATTCCTTTACCATTGTCTGGTATCTCTCTCATATCTCATGCAGTGGTTCATTGGGCTCTTACTTAAAAGCTAAGATTTCATCCCTCAAGGTCGCCATGTGGCCCGGCGAGAAAAACATTGCAATGAATTTATCCACCAACTCATCCCAAGTAATGATGGAATGGTTGGAAAGCCTTTCAAGCCAATTCAAAGCCTTCCCTCTAAGTGAAAAAGGGAATAATCTCAACCGAAGTGCATCCTCTAACACATTTATTTGCTTGCTCCCCCAACATGTATCCACGAAACCCTTAAGATGTTTGTAAGCATTCTGATAGGGAGCACTTGTGAAATACCCTCGCTGCTCCAACAAAGTCAGCATCACACTTGTAATTTAGAAATGTCCCGCCTAGATCCGAGGTGGGACAATTGCATTGGCATATCCTTGGTTTAGAAGAAATCGAGGAGCCAATCTTGGAGGTGGGGGAGGGTCTGGAACATTATCATTGTCCTGACGGCCTCTCCTTTGAGCTTGAGGAACTATAGGTACCTCATCATCAGTATTGTCATCTACCTCCTCCCCCGGTGTAAGGTCTCTGTGTTGTTGTTGTTTGCCGCCATTTTGTACCTGAGTTGGCGACACACACAAATTAGTAACACAGAAGGAAAGAAAAACAATACACAAAACTATTTAGATAGATAGACAAAACCGTTAGCTCCCCGGCAACGGCACCAAAAAGTGATCGGTTCCAACCCTACACTACTACAAAGTGGCAAGAGCAGTTGATGCAGCTTTTACCCGAGATGGCCGGGATCGAATCCACAGGGAGCTAGATTGTTTGGGATTTGGATTCCTATGTAAACTAGCAGTGCGTAGTGCTCTTAATTACACTTCCAATCATAATTGTTCATTTGTTACTTCAAATTTATTGCTAATAAGATGCTAAATTAAACTAAGTATGAATGTTTGTAATGTTTTCTAAATGGTTAAAGAGGCACTAGGGAAGTGACTTTCTCCTAGGTAAATACTTGACGGGATCTAAAGCCTAAGGCAAAGTTGTTATGTTGGGGATTGCGATATAGAAAATGCACGGAATTACTCTCTCTATACCTCTCGGTAGTTTGAGTGACTTTGCCCTAATTGACTTTCTCAAGACCAATTGGGTGTCAAAATTGTGCAAGCAATATAGGCTCAAGTTGGGTATTACTATCTCTAGGTTTAACCCTTTAATTGGGGCTATCAATTTCTTGAATACACCCAAATTCCTTATTGGACTGATTTTCCTAGACTCAAGCTCTCTCTCTCAAGAAGAACCCAAGTCAAAAAGGCACAAATTAGGGTTTGCAACAACTAATTCAACATGGAAAACGCAAATCAGTCTAAATATCAACTACCCATTAACATCTAAACCTTAAAACAAAAGACCCATCAAATACCCACACTAGGGTTGAGCCACAACCCTAGCTAATGGGTCTAGCTACTCATAATAATGGAAGAAATCAGAGATTTAGATGAAGAATAACCCATATAATATGATTACAAACTAAGATATTAAAGATTCAATGTTAATCTAGCTACAAATTACTTAAAATGGAACAAAATCATCGTTCATGTACTCTACTAAGATAAATATTCTAACAGATACCCCAAAAATGTTAAAAGAAAGTATTTATACAAGGCCAAATTTTCTGGACAAAAATACCCCTGACGGAGGTATCGCGGACCGCAAAAAATGCACCGCGGCCGCGATGAGGCTTTTTGGCTTGACTTTTCATTCTCTGAATCTGGCCATCACGGACCGCATAAACAGCTCCACGGCCGCGGTGGCTTCACTGCGGTCCGCACAAAATGCTCAGCGGACAACGATGGCTTTCAATCTTCCAAACTCCTAGCTCTCTAAATCCCCTCTTCGAGGATCGCATAAAAGGGATTGCGGCCACGAAGAATCCACCGCGGACTGCAGTGCTTGAGCATCCAAAAGTGCATCTCTCTGATCTTTTCCACCGCGGACCGCACTAAATGGACTGCGACTGCGGTGAGTCTGTTGCAACTGCAGTGGATTCTATGATACAGCAGTGCCTTGATTTGTTATTGGTACTTGTGCATGTTTCACTCCTTTTTGAGCTGATTTTGACTAATTGTCACTTTTTTTACCAAACCCTGCAAAAAAGTACAACATGTAATCCTTTGGGACTATTATGTATACATTTTTAATCCAAAACTCAAGTAAAAAGGAGTGTAAAATGAACTAGAATCCCTAGTTATTATTGTTATATGAAGTTGATTGTGGTGGGGTGGAGTTTGTGTAGTGATTGTGGTTGATTTGGGGGAGAGTTTGTACTTCCATGGGATAAGTGTGTTAAATCATAGTTTGCACACTAGGTGTTTGTGAAATTGCCCCATTGAGCTGTAATGGCTAATGTGACCATGGTGGTGGTGAAGTCTGAGTAACCACCTAGGGTTCACACAACTCAAACCCTCACTAATAGTAGCCCTTGTTTTGTCAGGTACAATGCATCAATCAAGGAAAAGACGTGCCACAGGTTCCTCTGCTAGTAGGCCAGGAGGTGCATCCAGAGCTCGAGCTCAGGCTAGTTCGAGCCAGTTTGACAGCACCCGGTTTGTCTCCAAAGCGGCTAAAGATAGGTTTAATGCAAAAACATCCAAGAAGCTGGTGCCTGAAGTACACATTGACAGGCATGCCTTGCAAGTTGAATGCCCAAGTATCTACACGGAACTGAGGAGACGTCAGTTGGACATCTTCTTTAATGAGCCAGAAGAGGACAATGTAATGATGGTAAGGGAATTCTATGCTAATTGCCCGGACCATGTTGATGGGGTTGTCATAGTATGAAATACCCCTGTAAATGCATCTTTTGAGGCCATCCGCCGAGTGTACATATTGCAGGTCTTCACTAGAGAGACGGATTATTACTAAGATTATCAGATCCCACCTGTCATGTGGAACCTAATTGTTCAAACAATCTGTGTGACTGGCGGGGATCCAATATGCATAAAGCCGA
Organism: Nicotiana sylvestris; assembly: GCF_000393655.2. Taxonomy (NCBI): domain Eukaryota; kingdom Viridiplantae; phylum Streptophyta; class Magnoliopsida; order Solanales; family Solanaceae; genus Nicotiana; species Nicotiana sylvestris. The sequence goes on along the minus strand of NC_091059.1, from coordinate 134,999,540 downwards.
GAATGACCCTGAACTCCCAATCTCTCACTTGGGAAGCTAAGTATATGATAACGATCATCAATAGTCATTTGTTGTCATCCAGCAACACTACAGATGTTAAAGCGCCAAGAGCAGCGGCGATTTGGTGTTTCGTAAACCACCACGATTTTGACGTGGCCCGGTTCATTCAGGATGAAATGTTCATTCGCTCCACGGAGGCAAGCAAAGGGTTCTACTTCCCTTCCCTAGTCACCAAGTCGTGTCATGCTTCAGGAGCTCCCGAAAATCCCATAGTAGCTGGGAAGTTGCCATTAAAAGCCCCATTCAGGGCTAGCAAAATCACAGTTGGGAAAGCGCAGGTTGTAGAGGATGATGATGATGATGATGATGAGGGATCTATGCATGCTACCGCCCCACCGGTGCAGATTGCTGATGAGGCGGGCCCATCACAGGCCCGCCGGAGTACCCGAATGACAGCCTTGGAGCAGGATATAGTTGGCATACGCACTTCGGTCAATGAACTGGGTGCTAGAATTAACACTTTGGCTACTCAAATTGCTAGGTCAGAGAAAAATATCATGGGTTGGATCCGGGTGCTAGGACGAGCGTGACACCTCGATCCTGGCACCGTCTCTAATTAGGACTGAGCACCAGGGAAGTCCCTTTACCTTACTCTACTTTAATTTCTTTGACATGGGGACATGCCAAATCTTTAAGTGTGGGATGGGGGATGGTTGTTGTTGTTTTACAATTGTATCGATTTGTTTGGTATTTTTGGTTGCTGTTAATTAACTTCGACTTGGACCGAAGACGGACACCTCTCGACGGTTCTCTTAAGGGACCTAAGTCGAACAAAAAAAAAGATTTTCTTCTGTTAGGTAGTGTATCAACTCCCCCTTGGTTTTTCTTTAAACCACAGTTCTTTTCCAAGGGTTTCCATTTGAATCGGGTGTAGTTAGTTTTTTTTTCTTTTTTTTTAGTTTAGGAATTTTTGGGCAAGGAAAGAATAGAAATAGGATCCCTTAACTCCATGGTACCTTGAATAGAGATTGTTTTAGTGTGACACTTAGGCTCATTAGTTGACTCTAGCAATAAAGCCTTAAATTGTGTGTTCTTGAGTTGGCTTAAGCACCTTGAGCAGAGTGTCTGATGGTCCTAACTAAATTGAATCATATGCCATGTGTGAGTGAGGCTTTGTGTATTCTATGCTAACACTCAAATGCCTAGAACTTGCCCTGTGTGTGTACAAAGCGAAATGGTAGTCTTAATTGGTCTGGAAAGTGATATAGGTGTTTCATTGTTGAACCTATCTATACATGTTTTCACCCACCTGATTGTATGGGCTTAAAAGTGAAAATGTATTGAAGTACTTAGGGAGGTGTAGTCATTATACCCATATGTATCCTACCTGTCCCGCAACCAACATTACAACCAAACAAATTCCTACTTGATTCTAGACCAAATGAGCTTGATTAGTCGAGTATTACATTACGGGCAAGCCTATGGTGCGATTGTTTGTGGCATAAGAATTTATTTTTGAGAGTGAGTGAAATATTACGTATTTGAATTCCTCAGTGTGTGAATTACAATGACCATGACACAAGTCTCTTTTGTGGTGAGTAGGCACGTGATTCATGAAGGGAAGGTAAGTCTGGACCTCTGACTGAGAGTATGAAAGCCGGTTAGGGACATTACATGGCTAGAGAGAGCGTCCACTCTTGAGGTTAGGATGTTACGCTAAGGTAGTCTACCTATGTGAATTATTCTTGGTATAAGGAGTAAGGAAGTGACCCAGTGATGATTAGGCTTATAGAGTGTGGTTTTGTTGCTAAAGGACTAGCAACGGTTTAAGTGTGGGGTGTTGATAGCAGCCTATATTATGCGATGTAGATGCTATTTATGCTCTAAGTTAACCATACTTTACTGATGTTTTAAGTGTTAAATGATAACAAAATGCTCTAATTGAGATTTTTATGCTTTGCAGGAGCTACTCCGAGTTAGGAGGAGGATATAGAGTGTTTTGGGGTCAAATATGTAGATACAAGGCCAATCGAGAAGAGCCCGAATGAAAACGAGAGAGAAAAGGCGAAGAAAAAAATGGGCAATAGTCCACCGCGACCATGGCAGGGCCACGACTGGAACGCGGTGGAAAAAAGCGCAAAAACAAAATTGTTTGAAACGATCGCGGTCGATCTGGAGAATGCCAAGAAAGTTCAGGGGCCAAAGTGTAAAGCGTGGTAAACTTATCCTAACCCTATATAAACTCAACAAACTCGCCCAAGTGAAAAAAAAAAAGTTTTGTTAGACTCAATTGGAGGCAAGAACAAGTGTGAGAAGATCAAGACACCATTAGAGTTTTTCATTTTTCTTCCTTTTATCATTATTTTGTGAATTATGAATTATTTTATGGTTTTATCTTGTTTTACCATGAGTAGCTAAACATTTAATCTAGGGTTTTGATGGAACCTCTTGGAGGATGGATTTCTGATATATATAGATTTGCCTTAATAATTTCTCTGTTTGTTCAACTATATTGTGATTGTTGTTGATTGAAGGGCCCTCAGTGCTTATTTAGTATGCATTACTCTGGAGGGGGTGTATATTTAGGTAGTTGTTGAACAACACCGCTCCTAACGTATATAAAGGATCAATACGAAGGATTTGAAGGTGGGATTAGGGATAACGAAACCTTGGGTGCGATCTAGGTGAGCTGTAACTAAGGCCAGCTAGCGTAATTCAGGAGAATATGTCTAGTATATTGTTGTAATTACTTGAGAGAGAGTTACGACAGTTAGAGTGCTCATGATCGATAGAGAAGATTTAGGCAAATTTATAGCAAACATAGCGGAAAGGATGCCGACAAGAGGGGAAATCATAACCTTAGACTATTCTCATTCTTGCTTACAATCAGTCTATAGCTAGTTTTAATCTACTGCATTTTTATTACATAATATTTAGTTAATAAACACCCAAATTGTTAATCAAATATTTCTGAAGATTGAATACGTGAATTTCTGTGAGTCCAATAGCTGTGATTGATAGGTTAATTCCCTGTGGGATTCGACTCCAGACTTGTTAACCGGAATATATTTGCAGCGACCGCTTTGTCCTTTTTGTAAGGAATAGTGGGGCGTAATCACTTATCAAAGAGAACTAGCACACATTAATGATTTATACTAGGTGTATTTTCTTATTAATAATTGGAGAATTAATAGAGAGCCCTATGTAGGGGTATGCATCCAATCAGTTTCTGGGATCGGTTCTGTATTATTTTGGATTCGGTAATTCCCTCTTCGATTTTGAAATTCAAATAAACCGGTTGGGTTTGTTTTGATTATTTCTTTTTGGTTTAATTTAACTTTTGCATATTAGTTTTTCGCTGTTAAAACTTTAATATTTTTCTTTTAATTGATATCATGATCGAAAGGAAAAAGTCAATAAGTTGAGATTTGTCCATTAGAATAAAACTACTGGCTCTTTACGTACTGTTTTAAGAATTTGTCAATTGAATAAGAATTTTCAATAAGTTAATGACTTTTTACAAAGAGTTAATAAGTTGAGATAAGAATTTTCAATAAAACAGAAGAGAAAATTCTAATAACGTAACCTCACGAGGGAAAAAGAAAAAGAAGCAAATTTTACACATAGAATTCCCAGTGTTTGATCCGTTTTCCTTTTCTTGCGTGGTTACATCATTGACATAGTACAAACCAAGTCATTGTTGACTAGGTAACATTTCCATTTAACAGAAAGATTATCATAACATAAGAAATCAAGCGTATGTTTTCTCCTCATGTTGTCCAGCATTGCAAAAATTAATTAGTACGAGGTGTCTCAGTAATTACAAAATATACATTGATAAACAAAACACATAAAATACACTTAAAATTAATTTGATGCTAAAAATATTTGAACTCTATCTACACACACAACGTGTGTATGTGTGTATCAAGTATCATCGGTTGAATAGCTATATAATTACAGCCACAGGTTATAAATCACAAATAGAGAAAATAGTTCATGGCCACCGCCAATGGAATTATGAGCTCTCTGTCCTTTTAGTTCCACGATAAAAATGATAAAAACCTGCGGGCGGACTAATAAGGTATATATTTGAAGAAAGAAAAAAAGAGTAAAACTCAAGGTATCGTACGTCCATTCGTTTTTTGCTTGTTTATGGATCTCCATTCGCCACTTGTGAAAGTGTACTTGCATTTTTTTCATAGAGTAGTATATTATTATTATTAGCATTATGAGAACGAACTTGTCATGCAAATTTGGTTGCTTACACTTTGATGGTCGGTTTTACTGCTTGCGGGTCGTACCCTATGCCTATCGGAGTTGACCTACCATGAGTAGTGTCTATGTCTTTTGGTCCTACAACAGTTCTCCCTATCTCATCTCCAGTCTCACCCGAGTTCGAGCCTAGAGTTTGGTAATGAGTTGCGGTGGTAATTTCAGTCCAAATCCACCCCACCAACTCGTCCAAATTGGGCAGTCAATGAAGTTGGGCAGATTTTTAATATGCTCTCTTATTATTATTATTATTATTTTATATTTTAATTCCTTTCTTTCGACTAGTTCTTACAAAAGCAATTTGCAGGAAGAAAACAAAATCTTTCCTTCTGAAATCCACTCCTGAAGTCACGTCTTTGAGTACTGGGACTAAAGTAAAGTACTTTCGAATTGCTCTTTGCCCAAAGCCCGTTCGGATGATGTAATAATTTATGTAGCCGAGTCAAGAAGACTTCTTCTTCTACTCCCTTCCCGAAAGATAGAGGGAATTTAGCTTCTGACAAAGTAGTAGTAGACATAGGAATAGCTGTCAAAGGTCAAATTGATTCATGAGTAACTTTGCTAAAATATCTTTAATATAATTTTTTTTTGTTTCATATATTATATATGACCATAACAAAAGAAAAAAAGTCTTATATGATAATTAAATAGAAAATAATATATACTAATTAAAGCTTGGTAAGAGTTGGGTGGGTTGGGTTATAAGCAAAAATATATTTGGGGGGAAGTGCACGGTTAGCCACTAATGACACATGTATTTACTTTTAAGCCACTGTATAAAATGTCTTTAGTCTTTAGTCGCTGCTTTAATAAACTTTAATTGCCCAGACGAAAATATCATTCAGCTCATGTCCTTAACTTTTGAACTTAACTTCAGGACTTCAGGACTACATGTCCTTAACTTTTGAACTTGTAACTCTAAGTTCAGGACTTCGGGACTACATGTCATTAACTTTTGAACTTAACTTCAGGACTTCAGGACTACATGTCCTTAACTTTTGAACTTGTAATTGTAAGTTCAGGACCAAGTGTCCTTAACTTTTGAACTTGTAATTCTAAGTTCAGGACCAAGTGTCCTTAACTTTTGAACTTGAAACTCGAAGTTCAGGACCTATTGTCCTTAACTTTTGAGCTTGTTAGTCTAAGTTCAGGACCAAGTGTCCTTAACTTTTGAACTTGTAATTCAATGTTCAGGACCAAGTGTCCTTAACTTTTGAAATTGGATGCACCAAACTGATTCTGCATAACACCATCCTCACTGACTTTTACTACTTTCATTGTATCATGTCTTTCGTATACAATTACTAAATCTCCATCTTTAATGCAGCGTTTAAAGGATAATTTATTTGCTAGATTTATCGGAAAAATCATTTGAAGTATCAGTTTCAAAGGAAAAAGTTTTGAACGACTCGAAAATATGAAGTATGGGGAAACAGAAGGGAGGGTTTATGTGATATAGAGGAAAGTTTTGGGTTTTACAGTTTTAATGGGATAGAGCAGGAACCTCATTTGGGTTAATGGATGTTGTTGATCCAGGCCCAGGTACCGTTGTATTTCCGTTTGGGAAGGAAAGGGTAACAACGTCCTTTCATATTAATTTTAATAAACTAGTGGTTACTTTTGCTCAGCATTAAAAATACTGGATAAAAAGTAAATATCACTTTAAATAGTGGCTACCCCATACAATTTTTACATATATTTTAGCCCACCTTAACCCATCACATCTCGGCCCAAATAACTTATGGGCGGGTCCATCTGCCCAATTATAAACTCAACTCATTTTGACCCGCTCAAAATCAGTCCAACCTGTCTATTTAGCACCCCTAGTTATGAGTATAATCGAATTTAGTAGCGCTAGTGTAGCTGTGTATTTGTTTTGAATATATATAAATTGATAATATAGAGCACAATAATTTAAAAGGACTAAATTTCCGAGCTCGTACACTTTAAATCTTGGAATCACTACATTCGCATTTTCTAATACAAAATTACTACTCTATCATGGATTTACCTACGCTCTAATAGTGACTAGCTAGTCTCCGGCTTATAGCCCCCGCTTTATTATATAGATATTAGACTATCCATATGCTTATTGGCATCTCTTTCACGAGACTCCAATTTTTCTCCCTAAAATACAAATAGAAATTGTTGAGACACTTTACGGCGTCAACCTAACTTTCTTTTTTGTAGTAACCTATGTTTGACTCAAAATATGTTAAGACCTATTTGAGCAAATCAATCAAAGATGAGAGGGTAAATCGTAGCTGAATATAATAATCTCTAGAATGATAATGAGTAAAGAGAAGAGAGCAGCAAGTTTTCTTTTTATTCAAGATTCACAAGTTTCCCAGAATATTCACCACCCTTTACAAGGTCCTTCTTTTCCCTTATATACTAGGGAGAAAACCCTTCCGAAATGTAAGAAATACAATATAAGGAAGATTCGACAGAATATTCTTAATGTCCCCTAATGGGCTTACATTCTTACAAGGGTCGTAAAGCTTCTATTTTTGCCTTGAGGTCGTCTCACTCGGGACGCCGATTCGTCAATACTCGGTCGTTGGTCGCACTCATCAAAAGGTTATGGTCGGTCAAATTTGGACCCATACAGTTAGTCCCTCCACTTGTCGGGGTCGCGGTCGGATGCGTCCTCGATGAGCGAACTTCGTGCAATATTTTGGAGAAATTTGACCCGTGGGAACGTTATGGCGTGGCTAATGGGAGTTGGTCATCATGTTCAGCAAAACATCGTGTGGTACACTCCTCCGGGAAATGATGTCAGCTTTACGTGTGTCATCATTACGCAGGTTTTCGAGGCGGGGACTAAGGGCTTGATGATTTGATTCTTGCATTGCTTTGAGGTTTGTCGCCTCGATTCTAGCGCTTCTCAATCCTATAAATAGGTGAAGGATTTGATTTTTTGAAAAACTTTAGCCATTCCTCCCTTGAAGACCTTTTTCATTCTCTCTTTCTGGCTTCATCATCCTTTAGTTCCGCTTTCATTCATCGCCAGAAACTTCTTCCTTACTCCCCCTACGTTGATATTACTTCAAACGATATTATGTCGAGGTCTAGTCGTTCTCGCGGGGACGTTCCTGAAACCACCCCATCATCAACGGTGCCAACCTCTGACAACGGGGATGCGGTGGTAGAGGAGAATGATAGCCCTCCTACGGTGGAGAAGCTGCTACCTAGGCATCCTTTATCCCGAAGTGACTTCCTTAAAGATCTACCTCCTACCTCGAACCCCGTGTTCTCTAAGATGGAAAAGGTCCATATTGACGCCCTTCGCATAAAATATGGCATTCCTGCTCATATAGAAATGGTTCCAGCTGGGAGAGACTACGTAGACTTCCAAAGACCTGGGTAATGTGCTTTCTATGAGTACCCGTTCATGATCTGCTATGCCCTTCCTCTCTTCCCTTTAGCGGAAGAGTTCTGTAGATTTTACCAAGTTTGCCCAGCGCAACTTTTGCCATACACGCTCAAGGTGCTTCTGCTATTGACTAAGTACGCAGAGTTGGCAGAGTGTAGCGTTTCTGTCCACCACCTTTTGCACCTGTTCACACCGGTCTTCCTTAGGGGTACCATAGTGCATCTGAGGCTTCGTGGTACGAAAGGGCTGGTAGTTGGAACGGATGACTGGGCGAGCCACAAGTTTTGGCACAAGTACTTATATATCAAAACCGAACACGTCATTTCTGACTCCGCCAGATTTCCGGAACGGTGGAACGGAACTCGTAAGTGTCGTCATTCGTTATGTTCCCCTCTCTTCTATTTTTACTATAACATTTATATACTTGCCGTTTTGCAGCTATGGGCCGTCCGCCTCGCCCCATTGCGGGTATTAAGGATTGGGTAGCCCACATGTTGCCTCATGCAGCTGAAACTCGAACTTGGCCTGCCTTCGTGCAGCGTTATGGCCCTAAAGTTTCCTCAGGTAAATATCCTACTTACTACTTTGTCGCTTGTGCGACCTTGATTAATGGTACGACCCTTTGTGATGACAGGTTGAGGAGCTTCCAAGCGGAGGGCGCCAGTTCCTGCCTTTAGACAAGTTGTTGCTACTGTGGATACACAGTTTATCTTGAGTGAATCTATTCGAGAGGGTCATCCTCAACCAGTTCGATCGGGAGCCGTTGGAGAGAAAAAATAGGAGGCTGGAGCTGGGGAAGGGCGTGGCTATGGATACCAATGGCAGCGGAACGTCACGGACAGCCCCGGTGCCCGTATTCATGGCTGATGCCATTTTTTCGGGGAGATCTCCCCAAGTGGAAGGAGTTGGCTCAGGGGCCGGTTTAGTGCGCTCTGTTGAGGGCGGAGCGTTGTCTAACATTGGAGGGCATCATGTCGAGGGTGATGGCTCTAGTTCGGATATCGACCCGAAGGATGTTAATGAATTTGTGGATCATCATACCCATATAGAGGTTAGGATGGACGGGTCCGACCATCATGTGGTAGTCTCGGGGAACTACAACTTGCTGCTGAACAATGAGCAGGTGGCGTCGGCCCTCACTCCTCTATGTGTCGCTCCTGAAAGCGAGATGCTTGGAGCAATGAGCGATATGGAGTTATCTCATAAAGTTGTTGGTATGGCCCTGCAGGTAGGTGCCTTTCCTTCTCTTTTTTGTTGTTGGATTGGTGCGATAATCGTAGTTTTGCATTTTGTTTCTAACTGCTTCCCTTCTCTTTTGTCAGACCCTCGCCCTGGAGGTGGAGAGATAGCGTCGTGGGAGAAAGAGGACGGGCCTTTATGAGAAGATGTCGTCCAAGTATCAGCAGTATCGTGCTAAGCATTGGGCGATGTCCGACATATATCATCAGGATCCTGAGTTCCAGGTGTTTTGTGAGGGGCTCAAGCAGCGGGAGGACCAACTGGAGCGAAAGATAGAGGAGTTAAAGGATAGGGACGAGGAGCTTGTGAAGGCGGTTTCCTATAATAGTGAACTGGAGGCCTCCCTTAAGGCAAAGGAGGACGAGATCGAATTGAGCCAGGGGATGACGGCTGAGAATGCCGACTTACAGCTGAAGGTGGCCAATTTAACCGCCGAGTTGAGTGTTAAGGTAGAGGAGATTGAGGGGTTCAAGGGCGAGCTGAACGTTGGCGCCAATAAGCTAGCGGCAGCAATTTGTGAATCGGTATCTTTGGAGGATGTCCTCTGTATTTCCAGGTAGGAACTGACTGGGGAGAGGGAAGCCTCTGGTCGTCAAGTTGCAGGGCTCGAAAGGCATGTAAAGGAGCCGGAGGCAGAGTTGACTACATTGAAGGGGCAAATGGCCTCGTTGAGGGCAGAAGAGGTGAGTCGATGTTCTCATCCTTCTACTTCTCGTGCCTCGGCCGATCCGGTCATACCTCACCATCTGTATGAGGTGTGGGTCCATATGGAGGCTTGGTTTGATGTGCATAAGGCCTTTCACACTGAGGGAAGGGCTACTGAGGCGGAGGTTCAGGTTGTGCACGCCGAAGCTTGTGCAACTCGTGAATCATGCGGGTACAACCCCCTCACACCTGATGAGGGTAGTATCAACTCTGATGATGCGAATCACCTAGCTTCGGATTCGTGGTATGAAGACGCTTATATTTGCTTTTGTCTAGGAATTTTTGCATGGGTTATACTTGGGCTTGTTTGAAGGGGCGAAGGTAGATGATGTTTTACTATAATGTAAAATTTACTTTTGTTGGTTCATTTTTCTTGCATTTATCGTACACATGATGTTGTTGACACCTTTGGCTATCGAGATGTTGCTTTGAACTGTCGTCGAAGTAGAATCCCATCGTAGTTCAAACAAGGTCGAACTTGTATTGTCATCGATGGCCTTGGCCATTGGGATGTTGCTTCGAACTGTCGTCGAAGTAGAATCTCGGCGTAGTTCGAACGAGGTCAAACTTATATTGTTGTCGATAGCCTTGGCCATTGGGATGTTGCTTCGAACTGTCATCAAAGTAGAATCTTGTAGTAGTTCGAACGAGGTCGAACTTATATTGTCTTTGATGGCCTTGGCCATTGGGATGTTGCTTCGAACTTTCATCGAATCAGAATCCTGCCTTAGTTCGAGGTCAAACTTATATTGTCATCGACGGCCTTGGCCATTGGGATGTTGCTTCGCACTGTCGTCGAAGCTGAATCCCATCGTAGTTCGAACGAGGTCGAACTTATATTATCGTTGATGGCCTTGGCCATTGGGATGTTGCTTCGAACTGTCGTCGAAGTAGAATCCCGTTGTGGTTTAAACGAGGTTGAACTTATATTGTCGTCGATGGCCTTGGCCATTGGGATGTTGCTTCGAACTGTCGTCGAAGTAGAATCCCATCGTAGTTCAAACGAGGTCGAACTTATATTGTTGTTGATGGTTTTATCCATTGGGATGTTGCTTTGAACTGTCGTCGAAGCAGAATCCCATCGTAGTTCGAACGAGGTCGAACTTATATTGTGGAGATTTGATCGTATTCCCATAGGAAGACGTCACATGTCGACTAGTGTAGATCTGGTTCGAACGACTAGTGGAGATCTGATTCTGCTGGTTCGACTAGTAGAATCACATCGTAGTTCGAACAAGGTCGAACCTATATTGTCGTTGATGGCCTTGGCCATTGGGATGTTGCTTCGAACTGTTGTCGAAGTAGAATCCCGTCGTAGTTCGAACGAGGTCGAACCTATATTGTCGTCGATGGACTTGGCCATTGAGATGTTGCTTCGAACTGCCGTCGAAGTAGAATCCCGTCGTAGTTCAAACGAGGTTGAACCTATATTGTGGAGACTTGATCGTATTCTCATAGGAAGACGTCACATTCGACTAGTGGAGATCTAGTTCTGCACATATAAAGGAGATTTGGTTTCGTAAATTCAATGGAGATTTGATTCCGTTCATGCAATGGAGATTCGATTTTATACATATAATAGAGATTTGATTATTTATTATGTAGTCCCTTCATTGCTTCGATCCGGAGGTTACGTCGACGGGTTGAGGTAATGAACAGCATGTCGATCCCTAAACCGTCCCCATTGCCGCCTCGTTAAAAACCTCCCCGGGAAAACCCAATTGGGACAAAACCCTGGTAAGGAAAAAAGAGTACAACTTTAGATGGCGCCTTCTTTTAGAAGTGGAAGTACTTAAGATGGGCGGCGTTCCGGTTGTTTGGGAGTAGTTTTCCCTCCATTGTTTCTAGCTGGAATGCTCCTTTGTTTGCTGGCGCTACGATCTTGTATAGTCCATCCTAGTTTGTTCCCAATTTTCCCTCATTAGGGTCTGTTGAAGCTTGTGTCTTAGACTTGAGAACGTAGTCTCCGACTTTGGGCGGTCGTACCTTGGCTCTCTTGTTATAGTATCTTTCTACTTTCTGCTTCTGGGCTACCATTCTTATGTGGGCCATGTCTCTTCGTTCTTCAACTTCGTCTAGGTCTTGTATCCTGCTTTCGTCATTGCCTGTTCCGCTCTCGTTGGAGTATCTCAAACTAGGCTCCCCGACCTCGGCGGGTATAACTACGTCGGTCCCATAGACCAGTGAATATGGCATTTCTCCTGTGCTGGTTTTTGGCATAGTGAGGTATGCTTATAATACTTCTGGTAATAGCTCAGGCCATATCCCTTTAGCTTCCTCGAGCTTCTTCTTTAGTATGTTCAATATTACCTTATTGGAGGATTCCGCTTGACCATTGGCGGCAGGGTGGTATGGCGTGGAGAGTATTCTCTTGATGCGCCACTTTTCAAAAAACTCAGTTGTTCTTTTTCCAATGAATTGATGTTCGTTGTCGCAGCTGATTTCTTTGGGGATGCCAAAACGACATATAATATTTTTCCATATGAAGGCGATGACCTCCTGCTCGCGTATCTGAGTGTATGCACCTGCTTCCACCCATTTAGAGAAATAGTCAGTTAAAACAAAAAGTAAGTGTACCTTACCTCGTCCTGCTGGGAGGGCCCGACTATGTCCATTCCCCATTTTATGAATGGCCATGGCGAAGTGACAGAGTGAAGGAGTTCCCCTGCTTGATGTATCATAGGGGCGTACTTCTGATATTGTTCACATCTCCTGACATAGTCGGCGGCTTCTTTTTTCATGGTGGTCCAGTAGTAGCCAGCACGGATAAGGCATCAAATGAGGGTGCGGTTTCCCGTATGGGCACCGCAGTGCCCTTCGTGTACTTCTTCCAGTACTCTTCTTGTTTGATGTGGTCCAAGACATTTGGCTAGGGGGCCACCGAATGTTCTTTTGTAGAGATCACTGTTTACTAGGCTGTACCGGGCTACTTGTACCCGGAGTTTTGGCTTCTTTTTTATCTTGCAAGAGCGTTCCATCCTGCAAATAGGCTACGAAGCGGTTACGCCAGTGCCAAGTTAAAGTGTATAGAATGTACCTCGGCGTGGTCTATTGCAGAATGAAGGAGGGTGACCACGTTTTCTTTGTTGATATTCCTGGTGGCCGTAGCTAGTTTGGCAAGGCCATATGCTTCAATATTTTGCGCCCTGGGTACTTGGTCGAAGCGGCATTCGTCGAATTCTGGCAGTAGTTTGTGGATTTCCGACTGGTATCTTTGTAGCCTCTGTTCTTTGATTTGGAAAGTCCCAGTGACTTGATTCATAACGAGTAGAGAGTCACAGTGGAGGATGAGCCGTCGGGCACCGTATTTGAGGGCTAACTTCAAACCTGCAATCACAGCTTTATACTCGTCCTCGTTGTTAGTCATCTTAGGGCATCGTATGGACTAGAGAATTACTTCGCCCGTAGGGACCTCGAGGACGAGTCCTAGTCCCGATCCTGAGGCATTAGAGGCACCATTGGTGTAGAGTACCCAGAGGTCGATGTGTGTAGAAGCACGGAGCGCTTCTTATTCTACCTCGGGTAATATCTCCGTTCTAAAATCAGTGATGAAGTCGGCGAGCACCTGCGACTTAATAGCGGTTAGCGGTTGGTATGTTATGTCTTTCTTGCTTAATTCTATGGCCCATTTGGCAAGTCTACTCGATAGTTCGGGTGTGTGTAGGATACCCTCAGGGGGAAGGTTGTTACCACTTTTATGGGGTGACACTGAAAATATGGTCTAAGCTTCCGTGAAGCCACGACCAGTGCCAGAGCTAGCTTTTCAAGGTAAGGGTGGGTACCTTGTCTAGGCATCGATTAAAGTTTTGCTGATATAATAAATTGGAGATTTTGTACCTTTATTTTCACGGACCAAGACTGCACTTACTGCGACCTCGGAAACTGCTAAATACACAAGTAGACACTCACCTGGGTCCGCTTTGACGAGCAACAGTGGCGAGGACAGATACCCTTTCAGTTTTCTCAGGGCGTCAATACATTCCTCGTTCCATTGCAGCCCGTGGTCTTTCCTCAGCACATTGAAGAATTTGTGGCATCTGTCTGAGGATCATGATATGAACCTTGATAAGGCGGCGATTTGCCATGTTAGATTCTGTACCTGCTTTTTGCTGGTCAGTACCTCTGGTATTGCGTCGATGGCTTTGATTTGATCCGGGTTGACTTCGATTCCCCTTTGCGACACAAGGAAGCCAAGGAATTTTCTTGAGGTTACGCCCAAGGCACACTTCTCGGGATTCAATTTCATCCCGTACTGTCTTACTATTTCGAAGGCTTCTTTTAGATGGACGATGTGATCCTCTTTATTTGTTGACCTTATTAGCATGTCATCGATATAGACTTCCATGGTCTTGCCGAGCTTCTCTTCGAACATTTTGGTGACTAACCTCTGATACGTGGCCCCTGCGTTCTTGAGTCTGAACGACATCACTTTATAGCAGTACGTTCCTTGGTGAGTGATGAAAGTCGTCTTTTCTTGATCTTCTTCAGCCATTAGAATCTGGTTATAACCGGAGTACACGTCCAAGAAGCTCAGTAGTTCATGATCCGCTGTTGCATCGATAAGTTGGTCGATGTGAGGTAGCGGGAAGGAGTCCTTTGGGCATGGTTTGTTCAAATCGGTGAAGTCGACACACATTCGCCACTTCCCGTTCTTCTTTTTGACCATGACCACATTGGCGACCCATTGGGGGTATTTCGATTCTCTGATGGAACCATTGGCGAGTAATTTATCAACTTCTTCGTTGACCGGCTCATTAATTGCGGCATTGAATTTTCTCCTCATTTCTCGTACCGGCAGATAGAGTGGGTCGACATTCAATCTATGAGTGGCGATGTCCTTTGGGATTCCTGGCATATCTGAGTGGGAGAAAGCAAATAAATCGGCGTTGTTAGTTAAAAATTCATGATACTTACCTGGTTCCGAAAGGTTGTGTCCTATGTAAGCCTTTTTTGTGCTGTCAGTGTCTTCCAATTGAACGAGGTCAAGATCCTCTATAGTTGCCTTGCAGGCTTCTACGATATCCGGGTCTTTGATGGCCTCTGTTTGTAGGTTGGGTTTAGTTCCCGACATGGCTGATTGCTATGCCTCCACACTTGCTCCTTTCAGTTGTTTGGTGTGTGCGCAATCTTGGGCGATCCAGTAGCATTCTTGGGCGGTGCGTGGCTCACCTCGGATGCTGAATATCCCCCACGGGGTGGGAAATTTGATCACTTGATAGAAGCTTGAGGGGACAGCTCGCATGGCGTGTATCCATGGTCGCCCTATGATGGTGTTGTAGGCTGTTTCTTGATTCATGACGTGGAATGTTATTTCCAGGGTGACCCCTCCTGTTAGGATAGGTAGCATTATTTCTCCGGATGTCCGCTCTACTGCATTATTAAAACCCGTTAGTGTTATGCAGTGTAGTATTATTTTATCCTCGAGCCTCATTTGCACGAGAACTCACAGATGAACAATACACGCGCCGCTTCCGTCATCTACCATGATTCTTTTTACATATGTATTAGTGATGCGTAAAGTTATAACCAAAGCATCATAGTGAGGAAAAGACAAACCGTCGGTATCTGACTTATCGAAGACGATACTATCTTCAAGGTAATCATACCATTCATGGGCGACCATCTGTTTGAGTTTGTGCGTGGTTTGAACTTCACATGGTTGATTACCGTATCATCACCGCCGCCAATGATCATTTGTATGGTTCACGCCGGCGATGGTGGCTTTGGAGGTCCTTGAGATGGATCGCGTCCTCGAGCGAAGTTGGCTCTTCCTTTATCGCTCAGCAGTTCTTTCAGGTACCCTTGGTTCAGCATCCTAACTACTTCTTGCCGCAAACCTATGCAATCCTCGGTCTTATGTCCTCTTTCTTGGTAGAATTCGCAGAGGACGTTGGACCTTCTGGTGCTTGGGTCTGATTTCATTTTTTGCGGCCACTGTACCTTCGTGCCCAGCTTCTCTAGTGCGTACACTATCTCTGAAGGGGAAACACAAAAATTATGAGCAGATAGTAGTGGAGGCATACCTCTTTTGCTTCGGAGGGGTGCAGTGTGTCGTGGCACGACGTCCGCGTGTCGTGGAGAGGGCGGGTTAGATGTACGGATATGGGGCTAATGCATTTCCCGGTTGAAACGTGGTGGTTGATCTCTTCGCCCATCATTGCGTCGATCTCTCCTTGTCTCGGTCTGAACTGATGTTAGTCGCTGAAGTGACCCATTCAGGTCGTCTTCATCTTCCCTTACCTCGTCGCAGTAGGCGTCGTGGATTTCTTCCCATATGGTAGGGGGTATTTCATGAGTCTGCTGAGCAGTTTTTTGGTCGCCTTTGATCCGTTCCTATTTAACCCATTTTGAAAGGCTACTACTGCCATCCTTTCTGACACGTTCGGCAGACTCATCCTTACTCTATTGAATCGGGCTAGAAAATCATGAAGTCCCTCGCCCGTTGTTTGCCTAACGATAAAGATATCGTTGACCCTAGCTTCGGCCTTCTTCGCTCCTTCATGGGCGGTGACGAACTTATCTGCCATCTCTTCAATCGTCGACATTGATCGCGCAAATAGCTAAGAGTACCATGTCAATGCTCCCCTTGTCAAAGTTTTGCCGATTTTTTTTAACAGCACAGACGGTACCTGTTCTTTTGATAGATCATTGCCCTTTACTGCAGTAACATAGTAGATTAGGTGATCCACCGGGTCCGTGGTCCCGTCATATATTTTCAAGTATGGGGGCATCTTGAAGGCTTTTGGAATAGGATGAGGAGCAGCCCCTTCACTGTATGGCTGTTCGACGAATCGGCCTACGTCGCGTTTTGGTAATAGCTTCGAAGCACCCGGTATTTTATCAACCCTCTCATGATGTTCCTTCATTTGGTCACGGAGCGTTTTATTCTCATTTTCCATGTCTTCCATTTTCTTCAAGATGGAGGTGAGTGCATCGTCACCTGCATTAGTAATAGTACGGGTGTTACCTGCTCGTGTAGTTCCTGGCTCATCGACGGCAGTTGTGATTTCTATAGCTGGCATGTCTTCGACATCTCCTTGAGTGGGTTTCTCGAGCATGTTGCTCAAAGCACTCGTTAGCCATTCTTCTAGTAGTCTTTTGACTACTGGTGGGGCTTCCCCCGCCGTGGAGGTTAAGGTTTCCCTTTCACGTAAGATCGTTAGATCTCCGTGTGGTAGAGGCGAGATCTCTCCCTCCGGTGTAGCGCTTGGTGTTGCGTTCTCATTATCTTCTCTGCCGGCTTCGTTGAGGGAGTTCAGGAGATTATTCGAGACATCTGCGATTGCCTTTAGCCTCACTTCCTTTCCCGCCATTGTTGGTTTATACGGAGTTCGAAGAAAAGCGAATATCACCTTCAGGGATCTAGATGAGAACTATGGTTTCAGCTATAGAAATCCCCACAGACGGCGCCAATTTTGGCTCAAAAGATGTTAAGATCTATTTGAGCAAATCAATCAAAGATGAGAGGATAAATCGTAGCTGAATATAATAATCCCTAGAATGATAATGAGTAAAGATAAGAGAGCAGCAAGTTTTCTTTTTATTTAAGATTCACAAGTTTCCCAGAATATTCACCACCCTTTACAAGGTCCTTCTTTCCCCCTTATATACTAGGGAGAAAACCCTTCTGAAATGTAAGAAGTACAATATAAAGGAATATTCGGCGGAATATTCTTAATGTCCGCTAATGGGCTTACATTCTTACAAGGGTCGTACAGCTTCTATTTTTTGACTTGAGGTCGTCTCGCTTGGGACGCTGATTCATCAGTACTCGGTCGTTGGTCGCACTCATCAAAAGGCTAAGGTCGGTCAAATTTGGACTCATACAGCCTACAATTTTACCTAGTTCCGAAATGAAAGTGCAGAAAAAAAGCATGATGAATGCATAAATTGATCGATGAGGTACTTGGATGCGGTCACTTTGTGCTTCGACTTACCAATTTAGATATTTTGGATTTTCAAACTTTTCATATATGTGCTTTATTGGTGAAAACTGATGGCCTTAGTGTTACAATCAACATATATAAGTAATGGTAAAAGAATCTGTTATGTAATTCATAAACCTTTATTGCTTGTCTAAGTCCAATTTTTGTACAAGTTTTTATTTTAAATCATTAGAATCAGTTTGATATTAATATTACCAACTTCTCTTGATAAGCGCGCATATTACAGTAGATGTTAGATCAAAGTTGTGAAGGGGAAAAATATATCAAAAGCCCAATTTTAAAGGAGAAAATGATTTTGTTTTCCTGTTCATAATCATTGTTGGACTTCCAGACCCTAGTTCTTCCCCTTTTCATATATAGTTCTCAGTTTCCATTTTGCTTGTATTATAGATCACATCAAAAGTCTGCATCATTTGCTGATGAATTCTCAATCTTTATTGAGCCGAACTCCAATCCCATTCTATGGCAAAACCTAAAAGAGCAATTGAACTTAGATATCCTATATTTTTCACGAGTCAACGCTGGAGATACATGGACTATTAATTGCACATACGACTAACCTTACTGGAATCATGGTATATTCAATAAAAAAATGTCTAAGGAATCATGCTTTGAAACTTTGAATGGTGGTCGGTACGTATTACATGAAAGAGGGCAGTGGACTCGTCACGTTAACAACACCTTGGCAAAAATCTATAGAGTACTGGTAAAAGAGTCACAGTCCTACTGACCTAACTTAAACTAGAGGGTTATTTTTATCACTTACTCCATGCATCCGTCCCAACTTATGTTGCAGTATTTGATTATGTACGAAATATATGAAAAAATGAATTTTTTTTAAAAACTTACAGTGTAGAACAAGTCATAAACATTGTGGCACGCTCTAATTTATGTCATTATGAGTAAACTAGTGATAGAACTCGCGCGATGCACAAATAATTTGACATAATATTAATCTTATAAAATTATAATATAATATATCATATTATTTTAATAAATATTAGTTATATTTTATTATTTAATATAGTGTGCAGAAATATAACAAAATCTATACAAACTCAAAGGATACATATCATATAGGAACAAATAAATTGCTTGTTCCTTATTTATTCATATTTTCAAATTAGCAAGTAGTTAATACTATACATTTACTAATGTGACTTTTTATTAACTTGTTAATTTGCTTAATATTTTGACACTGCTTCTTTTTAAATATAACATAGATATATATTTTCTTCTCTTCAAAATAAAATTATTTTTTTAAAGTTATGTTATATTGTACAAAATTCTTCAATTATCTAAATTTTTTATTATTTTTTTGAGAGTTATTTATTAATTTTTATTTTTTAATCAATTCAAAATATAAATATCATAAAATTATCTTTTGTCTCCCTCTTTTCATACATTCTTTTTTACTGTAATATTTGATTTAGTTTTCTCATTTTTTAGTTCACTGAAAATTTAAATAATGTAATATTTTTTTTACTAAATTATAATATTGAATTCATCAAAACTATAAAGAGATAAGTATTTTATTATTTTTATAAAAAACCTACCAATATTTAATAAGTATTAATTTGTGTTATATGTAATATGCTTATCTTATATATAATATCATAATAGTATCTTTATATTTTTCATTATGAAATTATTATCAACTAAATTTCCTAAATGAGAAATTTAATTAGTATATACATTTTATGTTATCCCTTGATTTTTCTCTCTCTAGAATTCTTCCGTTATAACTATTTGTTTATTATGATTTTAGTTATGTGTATATGTACGCCTTTTCACATCATAATTCTAATTATAAGTGTTATATTTTTATATTTTTTGTAACGACCCGACCGATTGTTTTGAGCTCTAGCACGTCGTTCGGCGGTTTGAGGCTATGATTAGCTTCACTTCAGGTATTATGAATTATACGGATGGTCGAAATTGAAATTCGGGAAGTTCGGACTTAATTTGGAAAGAAAAATCCCATTTTTGAAGCTTTAAGTTGGAAGAATTACGAAGATTGAATTTTTGAGTAAACGACCTCGGAATTAGGATTCGAAGGTTCCAGCGGGTTTGTATGATGATTTCGAACTTGGGCGTATGTTTGAATTGGATTTTGGACGCCCCGGGAACGTTTCAGCGCCTATTGTGGAAATTAGCATTTTGGAAGAGTTTCATGAATTTGGGGTGGAGGTGTATTTTATGTTATCGATATCCGTTTGGGATTTCGAGTATGGGAATAGCTCCGTATGGTGATTCTAGTATTGGTAGCGCGTCCGAAAGTGAATTTGAAGGTCCGTAGGTCATTTCGGGGTCATTTGGCGAAAGTTAGAAATTTGAAGGTTTTTGAGAAGTTTGACCGGGGACTTTTTGATATCAGGGTCAGATTACGATTTTGTAAGTTGGAGTAGGTCCGTAATATTAAATGTGACTTGTGTGCAAAATTTGAGGTCAATCGAACGTGATTTGATGGGTTTCGGCATCGAATGTAGAAGTTTGAAGTTCTAAAGTAAGCATGAATTGGGGTGTGATTCATGATTTTGATGTGATTTGAGGCCTCGAGCAGGTCCGTATAATGTTATGGGACTGGTTTGTATGATTGGACGGGGTCCCGGGAGCCTCGGGTGTGTTTCAGAGATGTTTAGGTTGTGTCGCGCTGTTATTTGATGTTTCGGCATTGTTTATTTGAGCATAAAGAGTACTATATTCAGCAAACAGCCTTTGATTTGTGATTGGATTGAACCATTAGATCCATATCATAATTACGGATCCATATCAACAAGAATAGTCGAATTTCGATGTCGTACGAGAGAGTTACGCCCATTTTCGTGTCAGACAAAATTGTTGGTTTCTAGTGCAAAGATTTGTTCTTCGCGAATGCGAGAGAGATTCCGCGAACGGAAAGAAGGATTTCTGGGTTGACCGGTAAATGCAAAAAAAAAAATCTTTGCGAATGCGAGATAGGTTCCGCGAACACAAAGAAGGATTTCTGGTTGACCGGTCAACGCGAAAAATTGCTCTTTGCGAACGTGAAGGTCTCCTGCAAAGGCGATGAAGAAAAATCGCCTAGATAGTGTTTTAAACTGAGAATTTTAGTATTTTGGGTATAACTTTAGTTCTAGAACTCCGTTTGAGGTGATTTTCACAATGTTGTTCTCGTATCAACAAGGAGGTAAATATCTGACCTTTATTTATTATGTTTTTCCATGATTATTTCTGTTTGTTTCTATTTTTATTCATGTTTGGATTATAGAAATTGGGATTTTGAGATCCAAAGTTAAAAAATGATAAATCCTTGATTTGAGGGTCGATTCATGGACGAAATTGGATGAATTTCTAGATATAGCCATATGAGTTTTGGGTAATATTTATTTTTTAAAAAATTTGGAATTCGGGTACGTGGGCCTAGTGATTTTATCGACTTTCCGAGCGAAGTTAGGAATTGTTGTAAATTAAATTGTTATGATTATTAGAGTATATTTTTATTGGTTTGCACATTTATTGACTAGTTTTGGAGCGTTGGGCATCGGTTAAAGTTGTTGGAAAGGCTTGGGAGTCGGTTATGGAATTTCGGCGCGAGGTAAGTCTCTTGTCTAACCCTATGAGGGAGAAATTACCTCTAGGTGTTGTAAATTGATGTATGCTACTTGTTTTGGGGCTACGTATGCGCTAAGTGACGAGAGCCCATACGTAGCTACATTCATGTTATTGTCCAGGTAGGCTTAGGTTCACATCTTGCGATAACTGTACTATTTGAGTAGTCTCTTGCCTATTAAATTCCCCTGTTTTACATTACCACCTAAGACTAAACTCGCTATTGTAGAGACTTCACGAGTTCATGATTAGTCATTGAGTAATTGTACTTCTCTTACGACATGCATCCCGATATATATATATATATATTGTACTCTTCTTACGAAATGATTCCGCGATATCTATATGTTTTCACTGAAAGGTTTTGTTAAAGAAATTATAACTCACACGTTTATTCGTGAGTGGGGTCAAGGACCCGTTAAAGCTTCTTATTCTCATGGGATCGGGCCGTTCGCCTCGGCAAGATTATGTATTTCACTCTTATGGGATCTGGCCGTTCGCCCCAACAGGATTTATGTGCCACACTCTCATGGGAGCGGGTCGTTCGCCTCGGCATGTTAATAGATATATCTATGGTTCGTATTGTTCGAACCTCGGCAAGGCATAGTTTAATTATTATGTTGGATCGGGCCGTATGCCTCGGTAATTCCTATATTATATCCTTATGGAATCATGCGTAATATTCGGTAAGAAGTCACTGTATCCGTGAGTTTTTCAGATTTGAATCATGATAATCTATTTGATGAGATCCACTATACCTATATGTGCTCCGGTTAAGGAGGAAATTTCTAATGGGAAGTTTGAATTCATTGTAAAGAGGGGAATTTGTATCACGTGATTTTCTTTATGCTGACTTAATTCATTTATTTACTGTGCCTCATAATTATTTTCCTCTTTACTATACCTAATGTTATTGGACTACTAGTGAGTATCGATGTTGACCCTCGTCACTACTCCTTCGGGGTTAGGCTAGATACTTACTGGATATATGTTATTTTCATACTCATACTACACTTGCTGTATATTTTGTTGTGAAGACACATGTATGTCTAGTGGCCTTGTGGGCGCAACAGCGTGGTTGCTACACGGACTTAGGTGAGTTGTATTCTATGCTACAATCCGCAGCCAACAGAGTCTTCTTCAGAGTAATTGTATTTTTCTTTCCTGCCCAAATTTGTATTCCAGTATTTTTTCTTATTTCCTAGTTGATGCTCATGCACTTGTGACACCGGGTTTTGGGGTGATTATGGGGTATTAAGTATTGAAATGGTTGAACCTTTATGATTTACTTTGTAAATTCCATTGTATACTATTAAATTGAAGAAAATTATGATTTAAAAAATACTAAAATGAGAGCTAAATTAAGTATTTATTGTTGGCTTTCTTGACATTAATATGCATCTCAAACAACAGAAATAACGGTTACAGCAAGAAAACCTACAATTTCGACTAAGTACAAGCCAAGGAAAAACAGAAATTTCACTAAACATGCTGCAAAGAGTTCAGATAAGCAATTAAGACAAGTAAACATGTTATTACAAGCTAACATGATACTACACATGCTGATATATCTCAAATAAGAAGAAGAACAGGTTATTACTCAGTGAAAATCAGTTTTTTACGATAATTAGCCCATGTACGTACTCGTCACCTCACGTACACGACGCTCACATATCAAAAACAATACCAAATCCTAAGAGGAGTTCCCCCACACAAGGTTAGGCAAGCTACTTACCTCGAACCAAGCTCAAATCAATCTGTAATAATGCTCTTCCCACGAATATCCGACTCCTAATTCGGCCTAAGAACTTTTCTCAATTTTTTCTAATATTTCACCCCAAATTCGAAATTAAATAATAAAATTAATGATATATTAGTGGGATATAACCAAAATCAAGTGTAGAATCATTACCCAATTGATGTCTCTGAAAATCCCTCAAAATCTCGTCCAAATCCGAGCTCCCAAACTCAAGTTTTGATAAAAATGGCCAAACCCTCATTTTTGAAACTTTATATCTGCCTAGGTAATTCTTTCTTCGAAAACGCGGTCAAAGCCTCGCGTTCGCGAAGCACAAGCTGCTTCAGTCCTAAAAATACTGATCGCGAATGCAATGCACTGATCGCGAACGCGAAATTCACCTTGCCTGACCCTACGTGAATGCGGGACACTCATCGCATACACGTAGGCTATTTTTCCAAGAACCCATCTGACCGTTGACTCTACGCGAACGCCAGGTCTATATCGCGAACGCATGGCCTTAATGATCCACGTCTTTGTGGATGCGAGAACCACGTCGGGAATGCAAAGAGCAACTCGGTTGCCTCCCCAGATACCTTACACGAACGCGAAACTTCTCTCGCGAACGCGATGAAGAAAATCTCTGCAACAAAATACCAAAAAAATTGCTACTTTCCTAAGTCCAAAAATGATCTGTTAAGCACCCAAAACTCACCCGAGGCCCCCGGGACCTCGACCAAACATACCAACCAATCCTAAATACCATACGAACTTAGTCGGGCCCTCAAATCACATCGAACAACGCTAAATTCACGAATCACCCTCCAATTCAAACTTAAAGAACTTGACATTTTAAATTTCTACAACGGATGCCGAAACTTATCAAACCACATTCGAATGACCCCAAATTTTGCACACAAGTCATATTCAACACAACTGACCTACTTCAACTTTTGGAATCGGAATCCGACCCCTATATCAAAAAGTCCACTACCAGTCAAAATCTTCAAAAATTCGACTTTCGTCATTTCAAGCCTAAATAAGCTACAGACCTCCAAAATATAACCGGGACATACCCCTAAGCCCAAAATCACCCAACAAGCTAACGGAATTGACAGAACTCCATTCCGGAGTCGTCTTCACACAGTTCCGACTACGGTCCAAATTCTAAGACTTAAGCCTCTGTTTAAGGACTAAGTATCCCAAAACACTTCAAAAACTAAAACGAAACTTTCCGGCAAGTCACATAAGCAGAAAAAGACATGAAAGAAGCAGTTAATAGGGGATCGAGGTTATAACTCTCAAAACGATCGACCGAATCGTTGCAATCGGGGAGAAGAATAATTAACCAGTCAAATAACACACAAAAGATGGAGAAAAAGGTTGCCTTAGTATGTGAAAACGATACGTCTTAGTTCTTGCCTTTGCCTTTCGGCTTCCTTTATCTTAGTAGCTTTAAATCCTTATTAAAATACTAGAATAATGACGACGTCAGTTTTTATGCTTCGTTGACAAGCTTTTTTTTTTTCAGTTACCCTTCCTACTTTTGTGTGTGTATGTGTGTAATTGGCCAGGAAACAATTTTAAGACTGAGAATTGCATTTTTGCTCACGTTGGTAGATGGCTGGATCAGCTTTAATTCAATCTGAACATGTATAATTGGAATAAGAGGAAACACTAAAGGATAAACAAAGATCAGTGGGTTATGAAATGAGTTAACTTATTACTGCTTGTTTATGGAATTAAAAACCTCTAAACTGGCTTATTTTCTATATGATTACAGGCTTTAATGATTATATGATCATTGGATATACAGTTTTTACTTTTAATATAATAAACACCTATAGTAAGGCTGTAAGATGATGTAGTTAGCTATCTGCAAAGAACAAATGACAAATAAGAAATTGCTCCTTTTCTTTTACTTTATCTTTCCCTTCCCTAAAATATACCAATATTTCACCTTAATTGGCCGTACGAAACTACAAAATATTGCATATTACATGTAAAAGTCACAAATTATTCACTGTGAAATTCGACTTAATAAAGAAGCACATCCTCTTCACCTTTTGAATGTGACGGATAATTTGACATGCATAATTAAAGTTAACAACAAAAAATGATGAGAGAATTATTGCGAGAATTTCAAAAAGGTTAAGCATGGCCTTTGATTATTACAGATATAACACGTACCTGTTTCAACAATGAAAAATTACACAATGCATTAAAAAGGGAATTTCACTTAACCAGCTCCATATTATTTGGGGTTCGGAAAAAGGATCTCGCATTCATTGGGACGAAGAACCCAATTTAATTTGCTTCAGTCATAAATACGTAAAATAAGACAGTTTTTGCTTATTGTGGATTATAATAAAGATAATCTTAGAAAAAGATAGAAGTGAAAATTTGAATGAGACGCCGTATTAATTAATCATAACCAAGTAGAAAACACGTCTCACATTTATTAAATTAATAAAAATATCTGGTATGGTGTGGGTAATATATATCGATTTATCGAGTACCAACCTTCAAAATAAGTATGCCACGTGAGATATCAATAGGCTGGGCCGGCGTTATCAATAAAAAATGTGTATTTGTCTTGGAGCCGCAATATTAAAATTGACGACCAACTTAATTCCAAGTTTGAAAAATCAAGAGGAGAAGGAATTATCAAAGAGTAACATGGAACACAAACATGCGATAAAGTAATGTATCAAAAACTACCATTTTTTTAAAAAAGAAATACTCTCCTATCCGTGTAATCTAAACCGGTAAAATTGTCTCATAGTCAATTGTCAACCTTTGACTTCCTTGGGGCTTGTCAAACTTCTCCTTCTATAAATACCTATCCTTTCTCTCCTTAGCCCATCAACACAATCGCTGTATTTTCCATTATTTTAGGAAACCATAATCCACCATATATATACTTGAACAAATCTCCTTCATTCTATATACTGAGAGAAACATAGAGAAAGTGATCGGTCGTCAAGTGAATGGAGTTTAATCAGTTTTCCCAAGTTGCCATCCTGCTAAGCATGGTTGTCATTCTTATTTTCTTTGTATTATGTAAAATATTATATTCTTGGTGGATTCTGCCCAAACTGAAACATCAGAAGCTTAAGGCAAATGGATTTGAAGGACCAGCACCAAGTTTCCCTCTTGGAAATATTAATGAAATGAAGAAGGAGCTGATGAACACAGCTTCTTCTGCTACTTCGTCAGCTTCTCTTTCTGCCTTAAGCATTAGCCATGATATCCATTCATTGGCATTTCCATACTTCGCTAGGTGGCAGAAATTGCATGGTATATTCAGCAGCTTATTTATATTAACTTAAGACTACGTACAATAGGTATATACTATTTTCTTGTTCATTGAAGCATTAATTCATTATATATATGCAGGAAAAGTATTTGTATACTGGCTGGGAACAGAACCATTTCTTTACATAGCAGACCCTGAATTTATCAAGAAGATGTCTGCGGGAGTAATGGGCAAAAGTTGGGGGAAGCCAACAGTGTTTAAGAGGGACAGAAAGGCAATGTTTGGTAATGGGTTGGTTATGGTGGAAGGAGATGAATGGGTGAGACACAGGCATGTTATTACTCCCGCTTTTACCCCATCCAACGTCAAGGTATATATTACTATCTCTCTTTCCCCCCTGTGCTTGCACTTTCTACTTTCTTCAACCATATTTTATATAGTACTAGAAATCAGTTTTCATATGTGGCTCCACATAAAGTAAAATGATTTTAAAACTCAAATTGGTGAATGCATGTGATGTGACTCATCCATAATTCGATCGATCGCGCGAAATAGTGAAAACTGATGATTGAGTCTCTACAACATATTAGCAAGTTAATGATTTAATTTATACTAGTATATAAACAATGTAAAAAAAAAAATTACAGTATCAATATGTAATTTTTACCGATCATACATTTTTTTAAGTTACCGAATTAGAGTTATCATAAACTATAACCTGTTGTTTGGTTTCCAGGGCATGGCAAGATTAATGGCTGAGTCCGCAAAAAACATGCTAGACCGTTGGGCTGCTCTCATCAACTCCGGGAACCCAGAAATCGATATCGAGAAGGAAATAATAAGTACCGCGGGCGAAATCATAGCAAAGACAAGCTTCGGCGTCAGCTACGAAAATGGAGACAAAGTTTTTACCAAATTGAGAACCATGCAATTCACACTTTTCAAGTCTACTCGTTATGTCGGGGTACCATACGGTAACCTCATCATGTGCCCTATGGAGACTCTAAAAGCTCATAATCTAGGGAAGGAGATTGATTCTCTGATTATGTCGATCATTGAAAATCGTAAAAAGGTGAACAAAGATGATCGTACAGAGCACAATCTTCTTAGTCTGTTGCTGGCAGGGAACGGGAAGACATTGAGTACGAGGGAACTGGTGGATGAGTGTAAAACGTTCTTCTTTGGAGGACATGAGACCACTGCGCTGGCACTCACGTGGACTTTGTTGCTGCTCGCGGTTCATCCAGAATGGCAAACTCAGCTCAGAGAGGAAATCAAACAAGTGATGGGTGATGCTGAAATTGATCCCACAAGACTTGTTTGTCTAAGAAAGGTAAGGTAATTAATTATTCTCTAGTTTCTGTTAGACATGTGAACCATCTGTATCATATTCTATAACTGATTATTATTGGTCTACATGCTTAACGTTCTCTTTTGTCTTCTCATTTAAGTTCTCTTGATACAACGAAAAAATAAAGAAAAGGAAAGCTAAGAACAAAAGCAAACTTTTAAGTCTAGATATATTACATGATGCCACGTAATAATTCTAATATAAACTTTACACATGTCAACGCCCTGCAGCCAAATAGCTGGCTTTGACCAACAGGAAGAAAATAAGAGACCACATGTAGCACATGTACCAACATTGGTACAATTTGTTAAAAGGATGAGTCGCCGGCCTCGGCACAATCGTCAATATAATAGTCAAGCCTACTCACCTCAATCTTATTGTCTTATCTTCACCGTTCTAACCCAAAAAAAAAAGGACAAATAAATAAGAAGAGAAAGAGAGAATATTGTTCAGGATATTCATTTTTTCTAATGCATATACATATATATATATATATATTTGATTTGGCACTAGAACTAAAAATTTGAAATGTGAATATGCAGATGGGATGGGTGATGAATGAAGTACTAAGACTATACTCACCGGCACCAAATGTACAAAGGCAAGCCAGAGAGGACATTCAAGTAGACAACCTAGTCATCCCCAAAGGAACAAATATATGGATTGATGTGGTGTCCATGCATCACGACAAGCAACTTTGGGGAGAAGACGTGAATGAATTCAAACCAGAAAGGTTTAAGGATGACATGATATATGGCGGATGTAAACACAAAATGGGATATTTGCCTTTTGGTTTTGGAGGAAGGATGTGCATTGGTAGGAATTTGACAATGATGGAGTACAAAGTTGTCTTGTCTTTAATATTGACAAACTTCTCCTTTTCCATTTCACCTAACTATAGACACTGCCCTTCTATCATGCTTTCTCTTAGGCCCACACAAGGATTGCCTCTTATATTCCAACCTCTTTAGAATTCTAGAATAATTGTTCTTTTTTAAATAACTCTCAGTTTTATGTTAATTTGTCGTCTCCTATTTCATCTCGGTGAGAAATTGTAAGGAGGGATGTCTTGTGAACTACACTTCTCTTTTGTATGTGTCAAACTCGTGTACTGATCATTTCACAAATAGTGAGATTTATTGAAAAGTAATGTATTCACTCTTCTCATTTTTTTTTCCGGAATTAGATATTTTGAGATGTTACCGACACTTTTTTTTAATTGCTAGCAATAATTTTTTTTTAAATATAACCAAACGGTAACGTGGATTTCTCGATGCGGAAAAGCAATAGAACAAATCACATCATGACGGATTTTAGTCAAAAAGTTTCAAATAATAATTTGTTTCAAAATTATAGATTTGTTATGGCGACGGAATAACAACGAAACATTTGGCACGCTGCATAGTTTTTCTTGATGACAAAATCAACCAAATTAGATTGCAATTTTTTCATTAGCATTGAATGTTTTTCGTTTAAATCTATATAGAGAAGGAAAAGATCGACGGATTGAAGTCTAGCACTCTGGCTAATCTGTTTTAATTAGCAACGAATTTCTTTTGCCGCCAAAGGCAGTTCATTTTCTTTTTCGTAGAGATCACCGTCTTCTGATTTTTCCTTTCTACACAAAGCAAGAACTAAGAGTTAGGGTTTTGTTCCTGAAAGTATTTATACTAAAAAAAGATATTAATAATTATTCTTAAATGATATTATAAATTTAGGAGAAGGCGATAATCCAGCTGTAATTTTTTGCAACCATGATTTCAAACAATAGCTACAAAGAAATTAATATTGTTTACCCTATGTCACGACCCGAATTTTCCCCCCTCGGGAGTCGTAATGGCGCCTACTAGTGAAAGCTACGCAAGCCAACCAACTGAACTATCTATCTTATTTCCATTTTTAATCCGATAACGGTTAAGAGCCAACAATTAGATAACAACAGAATTGAATAAGCGGAAGACTGCATTGTAGAGATTTAATAATACTGCTAATACCAAACCATAACAAATCTACCCAAGACTGGTGTCACAACTTCACAGACTGTCTAGGAGTACTACAAATAAAGGTCTGAAAGAAATAAATACAATACTGTCTCTGGAAATACATGAAAGAAACATGAATAGTAGATAGAAGGAGACGCGCCAAGGCCTACGGACGTCTGCAGGACTACCTTGGATCGCCTGATGAACAAGAAAACAGCAATCTCACTGTGGTCCGAAGTTTACAACACTGGGATCTGCACAAAAGAGTGCAGAGTGTAGTATCAGCACAACCGACCCCATGTGCTGGTAAGTGTCTAGCCTAACCTCGGCGAAGTAGTGACGAGGCTAGAACCAGACTACCAAATAAACCTGTGCAATATAGAGTACAAAAATAATAGGAAGCAGATAACAATGATGGCAACAATGACCAACCAGTGATGTAAATAGCAGGCCACAAGAACACCATAAATGTTTCTCAACAAATAATAGATACAAGTGCAATCAATTCATCAAGTCCTTCAAATATAAATCTTTCGCCTATAAATCCTTCAAGTAATAATCTCCAAGATAATATGCTTTTCAATGAATATATATCGAATATATTTCCTTTAAATAAAATATCTTTCAAATAAGCATCTTTCGAATATAATTCTTTCGAGTAAATGTCACCTTGTGACGCCTCATTCACTTAACATAAAGTAGAGTACAACTTCCAACCCAATTAGGAAATCAACAAGAAAATATGAAGTTATTTTTAGAAATCATTTGATAAAGAAGATACCCTTTTCAATTAAAGTACAATATCGAATTAATCCTTCACCTTTAATACGATAAATCAATAACTCAAAACATAGTAGAAATTCCTTTTTTTTTTTTGTAAAGTACAACCTCAAACGGTTTAAGGAAAATTTAGTTGAGAAATCAATTGAGTTAAAAAAATGTAACAATTGTTGAAATTTGGAGTATTGAACATATATAAAAAAAAAGTAAAAATAGAATATCAAGAGAATTATAAAGGAATCAAAATCCAATCACTAACAAGAATAAGGGAAACAAAAGCATATTTCACTTTCTTTTCACATCTTGTTGCAGGCGTGCAACCCGATCCCATTTCATGTATCTCGTGGCAGGCGTGCCACCCGCTCCCATTTCATGTATCTCGTGGGAGGCGTACCACCCGTTCCCATTTCATTATGTCTCGTGGTAGGTGTACCACCCGCTCCCATTTCATTATATCTTGTGGTAGGCATACCACCCGCTCCCATTTCATTATATCTTGTGGTAGGCGTACCACCCGCTCCCATTTCATTATATCTTGTGGTAGGCGTACCACCCGCTTCCATTTCATTATATATCTTGTGGTAGGCGTACCACCCGCTCCCATTTCATTATATATCTTGTGGTAGGCGTACCACCCGCTCCCATTTTATCATATATCTTGTGGTAGGCGTACCACCCGCTCCCATTTCATTATATATCTTGTGGTAGGCGTACCACCCGCTCCCATTTCATTATATATCTTGTGGTAGGCGTACCACCCGTTCCCAGTTACAAGCCAACAATAATCACAAGGAATCCCGGCAAGGGAACAAGAGCAATATAACAACTTTCCGGCAAGGGTACAATAATATTTCAACAACATCCCGGCAAGGGAACAATACTATCAAAACAAACATCCTGGCAAGACAACAATAATATCAAACAAACATCCTGGCAAGGGAACAATGGTGATAATAACATATGAAGCGCAATAAACCACAACGGAGTCATAACAATTATAATACAAGACTCACGGACATGCTTGACACCAACGTATAGATACTCATCACCATGCCTATACGTCGTACTCTACAATTAACATGTAGCAATTAAGACACAACTCCTAATCTCTCAAGCTAAGGTTAGACCAAACACTTACCTCGCTTTGCAACCAATTCAAAATTCCAACAAGCCTTTGCCTCGCGAATTCGTTCGAAGCTTCAAATCTGGTCATAATAATTCAATATACTCAATATAAATCGTACAAATTAATTCCATATGAAAATACTAATTTTCCAACAAAATTCGAAATTTAACTCAAAATCGCTCGTGGGGCCCACGTCTCGAATTCCGACGAAACTTACAAAATCCGATAACCCATTCAACCAGGAGTTCATCCATACAAATTTTATTAAATTCCGATAACAAATCGACCTCGAAATCTAAAATGTTCATTTTTGGAAGATTTTGCAAAAATCTTGATTTTTCCATTTAAATCCGAATTAAACGATGAAAATAACCATGGATTTATGTAATATAAACACTTTCGAGTATAGGACACTTACTTGAGTTGAAATCGTGAAGAATACCTCAAAATCGCCCAAAATCCGAGTTTGAAACTCAAAAAAAGAAAAAAAACGTGTTGTTCGTCCTTTAACTGCCCAGAATTTTCGGGGGCACTATTCATGCGTTTTTACTGTTCACGGGATAATGTTCACTGGATACTGCGCACTAGGTACTGTTCATTGGTACTGTTCACTGGGTACTATTTCTGCAAATTTTCTACTATTTTCCCAAGTACGAAATCACTCCGAGATACCTCCGAAACACTCCCGAGCCCTCGGGGCTCCTAACCAAGCACATGCACTAACTCAACAACATCCTACAAACTTAACCGTGCGATCAAATCGCCAAACTAACATCATATACCACGAAAAAAGCTTTAAAATCCAAGAATTCTTTCAAATTTTCCATTTTGAGTCCGAAACACGTCAAACGACGTCCGTTTTCAACCAAACTTTACAAAAATTGCTTAAACCATATATAAGACCTGTACCGGACACCGGAACCAAAATACGGGCCCGATACCATCACTTTCTAATCAAATTTCATTTCCATTTTCCTTAAATATTTTCAGAAAACAATTTTACTCAAAAATTCATTTCTCGGGCCTGAGACCTCGGAATTCGATTCCGGGCATACGCCCAAGTCCCATATTTTCCTATGGACCTCCTGGGACCGTCAAATCTTAGATCCAGGTTCGTTTGCTCAAAATATTGACCGAAGTCAACTCAGTTGAGTTTTAAAGCTCTAATTCATAATTTAATCCATTTTTCATACAAAAACCTTCCAAAAAATTATACGGACTGCGCACGCAAGTTGAGAAATTATTGATATCTCTTTTCAAGTTCTTAAAATACCGAGATGATTATTTAATTTAAAGATGACATTTTAGGTCATCACACCCTAAAATCGGATAACAGTTGAATTAAGAGGATACATGATATACTTGACACAAAATAAGAGGATACGTAAATTTGATATTGAAATTGACTACAAATAAAAATAAAAGCAAACCAAAGGAAATGTATATCCTTGACCCTCAAGCTAGATCGTCCTCGAACCAAATGAATATTCCACTAGTAAATAAAAACAAGGTGACAAAGTATTGAGAACTTAAGAGAAAATAATATGTTGCTTTGTATTGCGTGAATATGATGTCTTTTACATATGATCAACTCCCCTTTATATAGTAGGGGAGTCCTACCCTTGATACAATTCTAAATATAGTAAGAAATCTCATGATTAGCTAATTAATCAACCTTTTCTTGATACGTGCTGAGATTTCCGCCGTGATCCTCTTTCGATTGTGGATATTTTGGCTTTCTGTTATTTGGTTCGGTAAGCTCCCCTTGATCTTGCTCGAACTCTATCTTGCTCAGTTTCGATCTTGGCCGACCTCGATCTCGATCGATCTTTGGGTTACGAGCTCGACAATCTATCTTTACACCACGATCCGATAACATGGGGTCGAATCTTGGCCTGCCACATTCCAGGATAAACCCAATTTTGATCGTATACAGATAGTCCCCTCGTTTCTTGGAGAGAAGATGACGAGAAACGATATGAACTTTTTCAATCTCATCTCGATGGGTCATGACATAACCGACGAACCCGACCATGGCGTCAGCGACAAGCGGATACTGAAACGTCCCATTGGTTCGAGTATCAAGGCATTAAATGCCTTTCAGTTGTTGTCGGCCACTACCGATTCTGTACCGTTGCCAGTTACCTATAAAGCCCCCAGCCTTTCCTCATTCAAACTTTTACACTCAAAGTCCTCTCTACCTTTGCTTTTTCTTCAACAAGTCTCTTTGCTTTATAATCTTCACACTCAAATTCCTTGAACATTAATCAAATCGAGTATCATCCCAATCCTCTTTTCTCTTGTTCATCAATACTTTGTCACCTTGTTCTTATTTACCAGTGGAATATTCGTTTGGTTCGAGGGCGATCTAGCTTGAGGGCCAAAGCTATACATTTCCTTTGATTTGCTTTTATTTCTATTTGCATTCAGTTTCAATATCAATTTATGTATCCTTTTATTTTGTGCCAAGTTATATCGCGTGTCCTTAAAACTGTGTATAAATTCAACTGTTATCCGATTTTAGGGTAAACAGTTTGTCGTCCACCGTGGAGCTAAGGATAATGGTGGTTACCTAGTACAAACTTTCATAACACGTACTATTTTACACTTGTTCTTTGAAGTATCTTTGATTATAGGATTAAAAAATGTCAAACTCTCAGTCAGTACCTCAACACCTTGACAATGATCTCGGCCACCACGTCGAAAATGAGAACATCGCACCAGGAAATGTTGTACCCCCTGCTGATCTCGATGGAATTCTGGCTGTAGATCTAGTCGACGTTA
Organism: Nicotiana sylvestris; assembly: GCF_000393655.2. Classification (NCBI taxonomy): domain Eukaryota; kingdom Viridiplantae; phylum Streptophyta; class Magnoliopsida; order Solanales; family Solanaceae; genus Nicotiana; species Nicotiana sylvestris. Next base: position 134,965,388 of record NC_091059.1, on the reverse strand, counting down.
GTTCACATATAGCCATCAATAGAAATTTGGTGGTCGATCCCGAAAGCAGCCTCTTTAGGGATGCCCGATCAGCTACTTAGAGCACATGTGGTGGTGAAAATGGCGGGATCAGTGTGTGAGTGATCTTCGAAATGTTGCAGGCTCAACAGGCGACAATAACCCAGCTCCAAAATCGGAACCACACAACGAGCAGGGTAGAACCCGAGCCATCCCAGGAAATCATAGGGTCGAATCGACTTCGAAGAGGTCAAACGAGAAGGAATCGGAGACTAACCCTTTTTCCAAATACCAAATCATTTAGACTCAAAACCCCCACTGACCAGCTAGTGTGCAATGACGATCGGCCCGCAAGCTACTCGATTTTTTTTCTTAGCTGCTCTGGATTCTATTCTAGATGCTACTTACTTACATATGATGTTTTATTTCACAGGGTAGCCCATCTATATAGCATAGCTGAAAGCGGACAAAAAAGGCTGTCAAACAACTTACATTCGCGGAAAACCCTGCTGGTAATAGCAACATATAATACAAACAAACCTTACAAATTCTTATGCTTCTAGGACTCATATGAAAGTTCCCCAGAAAAAATGGTTGTTGTTGAATCAGCTGTGAAATACGCTCTTGCTCACGAATCTGTTGTTCTAGCTCAGACCAGGCTATCTCCGACAAAATAGGGGTCCCGAACGGGAGAAGAATAAGGCAGGCTAGGAGGTTCGGTCCAGTCTGTTCACCTCAATTTGTGCCCTATTTGAGACTAAAGCAGGCGGGGTGGCGACCTCGTCTTAAGATAAGATATAGGCAATAAGACTGCAAGCCCGAATTCTTTTTAATTAGGCTCTATAGTCTGGCCCCTATCCCTGGTAAGGTCTGATTGTTATCCGTAAGTCTTGTTTTGACCGCGGGAGATCGAGCTAAATGTTGAATCATAAGTAGGACGGACAGCGCTTCCTTTTCTCTTTATAGGTCTACTTCTTTCAGTACTTATGCCGCGGCATGTCCCTTGCTTGCAAACTTCTTTAGTAGGGCGGAGGTGACATTCCTCACGTTTACCGTTGTCCCCAGACTTCACTCTTTCAACACTTGTATACTTTATAAAGAGTCAGGCATGCCCTTGTCCCTGTCTCCAAGTTTTCAGGATAAATAGCCGAGTTCAAAGGAGAGAGTTATCTCGCGCCACTAGGTATTCTCTACCTAGCCACCTGTCTCGCTTTCGGGTAGAGGCCTGCTATTAGGTGTGGGCATCGGTCGGTTCAGTTCGGTGATGAATATTATCGGTTTAGCATATCGGTTATCAGTTTACAAATATGATAAACTGATAACCAAACCGATAAAATATTAGTTATCGGTTATTGGTTAATCGGTTATCGATCATTATCGGTTCGGTTATCGTTTACCCGATAAGAAAAATCAATTTAGAGTTAAGCAAAAAAGAGAAGACAATTCACTCGAGTTAAGCAAAAAAGAGAAGAATTCACATATAGTATACTACCCAATTCTGTATTCTAGCCACAACTAATATTTGAAGAATGTTTCATTTTGATAAATTCATGACCTGTGCAATCTTAAAAATTGATACTACAACCCCAACTAGCATTCCATATCCATTTCACTGGAAATATTAGTTAACAGGAACATAAATTACAATTTTTTGGGTTCCTACCAAACTATAATCAAGAGATCAATCATTTTCAAGAGTCCAATAGTAGCAAGAGCAATAAGAGTACTAGTAATTCAAAAGTTGTCCTAACACAATTGAAATAGTGTTAATTCTTTAACAATCCAAATACATTAATAACATCACCTTAAAATTAAAAAGTACAAACATAGTACTAAAACATGAGCACAAAATAAAGAATGAAAAACAATCAAAGATCCTATATTTTTATTATCAAACTCTACTGTAAAACCCAAAAGAAAGGAACGAAATTTGTTCTTAACAAAGAAGTAATTTTGGAATACAAATTTACGCTAAGATTCTAAGAATGTGGTTGTACATTGAAATTTGAAGAAGAACTGTTCCTAAATTGAATAAGAGTCTGAAGAGTGAACATTGAAACTTCAATCTTGAATGTTGCTGGGAAAATTAGGAGAAAAAGAGAGAATGAAGCCCTAGAAATTGGGTAAAATCCTAATTTTATTAAATTTTATTGGGTTATCGGTTAACCCGTTAAGAAATTGGGCAACCCATGGCCCGAACCGATAATCCAATAGGGAAAAAATAAAAAACCGTCACCGAACCATTAACCCAATTATCCGATATCAATACCCCAATAAGCTTTTATCGGTTCTGGCTATCGGTTATACCCGATATATGCCCAGCCCTACCTGCTATCATAAAAATGCTCGAAGAATTGACAAAACGAATCGAGACAGGGGAAAAGAAGATCGAGGAAAACGACAAGAAGTGGAAACCTATAATTCCAGGATCGACTAGATCCCGGGGGCACCACCAATATTGAAAGGACTAGATTCCAAAAAGTTTATACAAGAACCTTTCCCCCAGAGTGCAGCTCCGAAGCTAATCCCCAAGAAGTTCCGTATGACCGAGATTCCTAAATATAATGGGACGACTAATCCAAACGAACACGTCACCTCCTACACATGTGCTATCAAAGGAATTGACTTGGAAGATGACGAGATCGAATCTGTCTTGCTGAAAATATTCGGGGAGACTCTATTGAAGGATGCTATGATATGGTATCATAATTTACCATCTAATTCTATTGACTCGTTTGCTATGCTTGCAGATTCTTTTGTAAAGCACACACTGGGGCTATTAAGGTCGCAACAAGGAAGTCAGACCTTTTCAAGGTAAGGAAGAAAGACAACATGATGCTTAGAGAATTCGTATCTCGATTCCAAATGGAACGAATGGATTTACCACCGATCACCGACGATTGGTCTGTTCAAGATTTCACTCAAAGCCTCAATGTTCGAAGTTCAGTGGCTTCACAACAGTTGAAGCAAAATTTGATCGAATACCCAATTGTCACTTGGGCCGATGTGCACAATCGATACCAATCGAAGATCAGGGTCGAGGATGATCAATTGAGGGCTCCTTCTGGATCCGTTTATCCTATCAGGCCCGTAGATAGAATCAAAAGGGATATCGACCGAGAACCAATGTCGAATAGAGATTGATGTCAACCGTATAATAGAGACCGTAGAGGCAACGGATCTGGGCAAAATTCTGCACGGAATGAGAGGAGAAATGATCGAGGTCAAAGTTCACGGGGACTTTTGAGTAAAAACGGCTTCGATAAATCTATCGGTCCCAAAGGAGCACCACGATTGTTGGAATACAACTTTAATATGGGCGCCAAAGTGTTTATAAAATCAAATAACAATTGAATTTATATGCGGTTTTAAGGATACATATTATAACTTGGCGCAAAATAAAAGGATACGTAAATTGATATTGAAATTGACTGCAAATAGAAATAAAAGCAAACCAAAGGAAATGCATAGCTTTGGCCCTCAAGCTAGATCGCCCTCGAACTAAACAAATATTCCACTAGTAAATAAGAACAAGGTGACGAAGTTGATGAACGAGATAAAAGAGTGTCACACCTCCTTTTTCACCTACACCCCGGAAAAGAGTATATGTAAAGGGAGTTTTTCCAATTAAAGGACAATCGAAACAGGATTCGTTTATTTAAAGATTCAGAGTCGCCACTTGGGAGATTTATGGTGTCTCAAGTCACCGGTTGAATCCCGAATCGAGGAAAAGATTGACTCTGTATTACAGTCTACGAACCAGAAATCTGAGTAAGGAATTCTGTTAACCCGGGAGAAGGTGTTAGGCATTCCCGAGTTCCGTGGTTCTAGCACGGTCGCTCAACTGTTATATTTGGCTTAAATTATCTGATTTTAACAATTATGAACCTATGTGCAAATTTTAACCTTAATCGCTTTTATTCATTTTTAAAGAAAATTGCAACGTCATTAAAACAAGTCTTGAACCACGTCACATAAATGCACCCGTGATTTTTAAACATACTTTAACATCGTTGGGATTTGGATTTGGGTCACATAAATGCGCACCCGACTTTAATTAAAAGGACGTGACTAGTTCATCAAAGAACGTAAAGGGATTCCTACTAATGTTATTCCAAAGCTTAAACTAATAATTTAATAAAAATGAACTGCTAGCAGACTACCCACATTTAATTGTGGAAAGGCCGAGTTAGTCAAAAACCCATGTCTGGTTGCCCATTACTGCAGGCTCAGCGTGTGAAATAACTGGGCTCAACTTGAAGCCCAGTTTGGCAACCTGATTATGGAAGGGGAAGACCATCGAAATTAGGCCAATGATGGCAGTCCAATACACGACCCAACAAATATGTTTGAAGCAAATTGCATCATTCAAGAAATTCTGGGATTGAACAAATACTGATAATCTTTGAATCAAATGCAAAGCACATTTTTATGCTAACATAGGTTCCAAAATGAAGATACAATCCTAGTTGCAATAACACACCTTTACACAAATTATTCACCAATTAACAAAACTCAAAGGTCCCTTCCCCCTAGTTTATATTAAATTTTGATTCAAGCATAACATATTTAAAACATACCACATGTCATGGAAACTTGCCAAAGAAAAACTAAATATAAAAGGTTAATCTGAATCTGAAAATTTCAAGTCAAAAACCAAGCTCAAACCCCATTCAAAAATCATTTTAAGATAAAAAGTGCTCATACATGAGCAACAACAGAACTGAAGGACAACTCTAAAACCATTGTGCTGTATTTCAAGCTATATAGGAAGAGATTTAAAATGGACAGTAGGAAATAAACCCAAACCAAGCTTACTCGACCAACCACATGAAGGGTCTAAACTTGTAATTTAAACCACAGCCATGAAACGTACATCCAAATCATCCGATCTTAACTAATTAATTAAGGATCATAATCTTCAATTAACACATGATTATACGAGGTTTACAACATTCCTGAATCACCTATATTCAAAATAAGTTCACCCAACATTTAAATCAAATATACATCTAGGAATGAAATATCCAAAATAAACTAGACTGAAAGCATGAACAATAAAATGACAGCATCGAGCAGAAATTACAACAAGAACTTAATGTTTTTCCTTTAAACTCCAGCTCGGTTCACAGATCTTTACACAAACTTAATCAGGCTTCATTTCCAACATAGTTTTAAGAGAATACCTGGTATGTAGAACAAAAAAATGGGGTAAGCAATCAGCAACAACAAACAGCAAAATATAGCAGCAGAAAGCCCAACATAGTAGCTTCAACACCTCAATCCAGAAATCTCAGTAACACGGAGAAACCCAGTAAAAATGGAGAAGAAAAATAGTCTAGAAATCTCTCTTTGTTTTCTCTTTCTAGATTTGAACTCTCTCTGGTGTTCTTCCGCTCTCAGTATTTCAGAAAATTTGGTTCTATCTTTTTTTACTCTCTCCAAAATGAATTCTGCCTCTGTATATCTAGTGTATCTAGAGTGTATATCGAGTGTATACCGCTCTCTCCTCCCCCTTCTTTTTTTCTTCTCCTCTATTTTTCCTCTTTTTTGAACCCACTTCTTCCTAAATTTTCTGTTCTATTTATAGCAAAATTTTCGAAATTTTTTAGATTTGTTTTTTTATTATTTTATTATTTTTTAATTAAAAGAAATCCCACTTACAAATTGCTTTTATTTTTTTAGAAAAAGAAATCCCACCTTTATTTACTTTTATTTTTAAAATTCCAACTTTAATTACTTTTATCTTATTTAAAATCCCACACTTTTTATTTTTTTAAAAGAGAATCTCACTTTATTTAACTTTTCTTTAAAAAAACAAACCACTTTCTTTTCCTTTTTCTTTTAAAAATGCTACTTTCATTTACTTTAAATTTTTTAAATTTTCAGATACCTTTATATTTATATTTTAATTCCAACCTTCTTTTACTTTTTAATTTTATAAAATTTCCACAAAACTTTTTATTTTTTTTTTAATTTTCTACATTCTTTTACTTTTTTTAAAAGAGAATTCCACCTATTTTTAGTTATATATTTTTTTTATTCAATACTTCCCTTTTTCTTATTTTTTAAATCATTCCCGAAATTTTATTTTTTTAAAAAATAAAATAATATTTTCGGATTTGTTTTTTATAAAAAAAAAACAAAAACAAAAATATTAATAGTGATAATTCACCTTTTAATTTTTTTTTTGTATTTTTATCCTATAATAAAAAGTGTAATAAAGCTAAAATAATAGTAGGTTAAAATCCCCTAAAATATTTACATAAAAGAAGTGATAAAAAATTAAATGTTGTCAAAAATTAGGTGTTCACAGCTGCCCCTCTTTGCTCGAAAACACGAAGAGCTTTCGGACAAAGATAAAGTGAACAATGCGACTAATTTTTGATCATATCGTTATTCAAAGGAGGAAGAAAATAAAAAGGAAAGGCGCAACCGAGTCCTGGTTTTGGACAACCTACATATCCCTGGTTATAAGAGAATCAGGTCGCGTGTAGTTAAGAATTTTTGGTAGCTGGGACTACCATGAAGTTGTGGTTTTACTGTTACTGATGTTGCTACTGCTGTTACTGCTTACTGACCTCCTTATTACACCTTGATAAAAAATAAAGAAGTTATACTAAGCTATGGTCTATGAATTACAAAGATTTATTCTCAAACTTGGTCATGGGACTGTTGTTGCCTTGTTGCCTCGCTGTCTTGTTGCCTTGTGTTTCCTCTGATGTTTCTTTACTTCTGACTTGACTTGTATTCTCTCTTGATTGTCGAACTCAAACTGCTTATTTCCTTCTTGTGAGCTTCGCATTATTTTTCCTTCGAAGCTTGAACTGCCTTCTTCTGACCACTGTTGCCTTCCTTCTGATTTCTGAACTTGAATTTATGTTGGGGATTTTTTGTTGTATTCCTCTGCTTTACTGACTTCAACAACTACTTAAAAGATAATGCCTTTCCGTTCTCCAGGCGGGTTCCTGACCTCAAAACTTGAAACGTAAAGACTGAAATGTATTCCTCTATTATATGGGCGGGCTCCCAACTTCAAAACTTAAAATGTAAAGGCTGAAATGTATTCCTCTGTTATATGGGCGGGCTCCCAACTTCAAAACTTGAAATGTAAAGACTGAAATGTATTCCTCTGTTATATGGGCGGGCTCCCAACTTCAAGACTGGAAAATAAAACGCCATTCCTCTCTTCAAGCGGGCTCCTGACTTCAACAACAACTTAAAAATAAAACGTTATTCCTCTCTTCAGGCGGGCTCCAGATTTCAACAACAACTTAGAAAATAAAACGTCATTCCTCTCTTCAGGCGGGCTCCTGACTTCAACCAACAACTTAGAACTGCATTCGTATTGCCATTGTTCCCCCTTGCCTCCGGCTCCTGACTTCAACAACAACTTAAAAATAAAACGCCATTCCTCTCTTCAGGCGGGCTCCTGAACTCAACTATAAATTAAAAAATATAACACCTCCATTCTCCAGGCGGGCTCCTGACTTCGACTACAACTTGAAAATATAACAGCCTCCATTCTCCAGGCGGGCTCCTGACTTCGACTATAAATTAAAAAATATAACACCTCCATTCTCCAGGCGGGCTCCTGATTTCGACTATAAATTAAAAAATATAACATCTCCATTCTCCAGGTGGGCTCCTGACTTCAACTATAAATTAAAAAATATAACACGTCCATTCTCCAGGCGGGCTCCTGACTTCAACTATAACTTAAAGATATAACACCTCTATTCTCCAGGCAGACTCCTGACTTCGACTATAAATTAAAAAATATAACACCTCCATTTTCCAGGCGGGCTCCTGACTTCGACTACAACTTGAAAATATAACAACCTCCATTCTCCAGGCGGGCTACTGACTTCGACTATAAATTAAAAAAATATAACACCTCCATTCTCCATGCGGGCTCCTGACTTCAACAACAACTTCGAAAAATAAAGCGCCATTCCTTTCTTCAGGCGGGCTCCTGACTTCAACAACATCTTCGAAAAAATAAAAACGTCATTCCTTTCTTCAGGCGGGCTCCTGACCTCAACAACAAAAACGCCATTCCTTTCTTTAGGCTGGCTCCTGACCTCAACAACAACTTCAAAAATAAAACGCCATTCTTTTCTTCAGGCGGGTTCCTGACCTCAACAACAACTTCAAAAAATAAAGCGCGATTCCTTTCTTCAGGCGGGCTCCTGACTTCAATCAACAACTTCGAAAAATAAAACGCCATTCCTTTATTCAGGCGGGCTCCTGACTTCAATCAACAACTTTGAAAAATAAAGCGTCATTCCTTTCTTCAGGCGGGCTCCTGAACTCAACAACAACTTCGAAAATAAAAATGTCATTCCTTTCTTCAGGCGGGCTCCTGACCTCAACAACAACTTCGAAAATAAAAATGCCATTCCTTTCTTCAGGCGGGCTCCTAACTTCAACAACATCTTCGAAAAAATAAAAATGTCATTCCTTTCTTCAGGCGGGCTCCTGACCTCAACAACAACTTCGAAAATAAAAACGCCATTCCTTTCTTCAGGCGGGCTCCTGACCTCAACAACAACTTCGAAAATAAAAACGCCATTCTTTTCTTCAGGCGGGCTCCTGACCTCAACAACAACTTCGAAAAATAAAGCGTCATTCCTTTCTTCAGGCGGGCTCCTGACTTCAATCAACAACTTCGAAAAATAAAATGCCATTCCTTTCTTCAGGCGGGCTCCAGACTTCAATCAACAACTTCGAAAAATAAAGCGTCATTCCTTTCTTCACGCGGGCTCCTGACTTCAATCAATAACTTCGAAAAATAAAACGCCATTTCTTTCTTCAGGCGGGCTCCTGACCTCAACAACATCTTCGAAAAAATAAAAACGTCATTCCTTTCTTCAGGTGGGCTCCTGACCTCAACAACAACTTCAAAAATAAAAACGTCATTCCTTTCAGGCGGGCTCCTGACTTCAACAACAACTTCAAAAAATAAAGCGTCATTCCTTTCTTCCGGCGGGCTCCTGACTTCAACAACATTTTCGAAAAAATAAAAACGCCATTCCATTCTTCAGGCGGGCTCCTGACCTCAACAACAACTTCGAAAATAAAAACGTCATTCCTTTCTTCAGGCGGGCTCCTGGCTTCAATCAACAACTTCGAAAAATAAAACGTCATTGTTTCCCCTTACCTCCTGAACCATTTTCCTTCTAACTTGAATTATCTTTCTTCAAAACTACTTCCCTCAAAACTTGTACTGTCTTCCTTCTTCCAAACTACTTCCCTCAAAACTGGTGTCTCATTTCTCTGCGAACTGCTGGGGATAACACTTTTTCAAAAATATGTTATCTTACTCCTTCAAAGACTACTTCCCTTAAGACTGATGTTTCATTCCTCTGCAAACCGTTTCCTTTTGCAAAACTGGTCTTCCTCTTTTTTCTCTTTTTTATTTTGTTATCTTCTTCCTTCGAAGACTACCTCCCTTAAACCTTGTGTTATCTTCCTCCTGACATTGCTTTCTTTAAAACTTGTTTTGCATTCTCCCGAAAAACTACTGGGGATACCGCTTTTCACCAAACTTGTGTTAGACTTCCCGAAAATTTTTGAAATGAACAAAAAATTTCTGCCCCAGTTTGACAATCTTTCTTGTGGCGCATCTTTCCGTCATCAGTAACATTCCATGTCCCTGCTTCAAATCAAAGAAAATTTGATCAATTTAAAACGTGGTGGTTGGTTGTGATACTCTTGCTGGGGATGCTATCAACCATTTTCCCATCTATGCGTTGTCTGACCATCTTGAAGCTTGGCGGATACCTTCCGACCTTCTTGGCGATTCCTTATTCACAAACCTCTTAACCATTTTCCCAGTCTCCTTATCTGACCTTATGTATTTTCATGATAGCTGATTTCACTTGAAGATCTTGCATGTTCATTGATTAACCACTCCCTCCATCGTCTGTGTTACTGAAATACCTTTTTTCCGGTGCAGACCCAATATCTTCTTTTGCGGTACTATCCGTGAACTGGCATTTCCCCAACCTTTGAGTCTCCTATGAATTTCCCAATTATGTCCATTGCTTTCCGCGTTGTTCTTTCTTGATTTTCCGCTGGCCTTGGCCTTATAACCCTCGATTTCTGCTGGGGATATCCTTCTTGACACTGGTCCATCCTTTTGTCAATCTCATCATCGAATATACCCTCGGTTCAATCCCCCTGGCCCTCTTTTTGTTGCACTGTCCCTGAATTGATATGGACCAATCTTGGGTATTTTGCGCGAACCTCAAAACACGTTGACTATTACCAGCTCATTGCTCTTGTTCTTTCCTGACTTATACCATTTTGATGTACTAGTCAGATCTCGTCTTGCATAATTGGAAAGCTGATGGAAAATTTTGAAATCATTTCTCGCTTGTTCTGACCAAAGAGACTCAAGAAGAGGAAATGACAAAGGTAAAAGGAACATAGTAAAAGGCAAAAAAAAGAGATGACTCCTAACAAGAAAACTACAAAGTAAAACCTATCAGATGTGGATACCAACTCTATTGGCCATGACATGCACACGTGGCCTATCCTCCGTCGTTAATCGCCTTTCACAATCTTCGTCTGGTGCTTTCCTGTATGATTCTCAATCTTTATTCGACTTGTAGTGCCCGAAGGGTTTTCACTATCAAGCCTCTCTCATTTTGATTTTTCTCTCAACTTATAGCCGCCTCAAGGTGCCCGTGAAGGTTTTCACCGATAAGACTCTCTCATTTTATTACTTTTCTGCCGGGGATCAGAGTGTTATTCTCGACTTCCATTTGCATGACTTGGCATCTTTCGAAGACTGGTCAAAAGGTCTTTCTTGGGACCGTAACATGGGGTTTTGGATAGGGCTATAAAGAAAGGGTATTAGCGGCTCAAAACGAATCAATTTGGGTTCAAAATTTACAACCTTCGGAACCAGATTTCTTTATTTCAAACACAACTTCTGCCCCAGTTTCTTGCTTGGGGATTTTTTATTTTTTGTTACACTATGACCGAGCCGTGAAGCACCTACGTATCCTCTTTGAGGAATCAGGTCAAACGTAGTTCCCAATTCCTTTTTTTTTTGTTTTCCTTTCCACTTATTTATTATTTTCTTTTCTTTTTCTTTCTCTTTATCTTTTGCTCATTTCTCCTTTCTCCTTTCTCTTTTGTTGTTTTGTTGTTTCTTTTGTTTCTTTTGTTTTCTTTTCCTTTTTCTTTTTCTTTTTCTTTATCTTCCATGCTTGTGTTTTCTAATATTTGCTACTGATTCCGAACGAGGGGTATGAAATAAAACCAATAAGGCTCAAAGGGTTAACGAAGGATAAAGTGTTTAGATAGAAGAATAAAATGTCTTCGTCATTCCAATCTTCAAAACATGCCAAGCACAAACAACACAATTAAACATTCGCCACATCTTCTGATTGTGCCGGACTTGATAACCATATCCACACATTCGCCTTTTCATTTGTCATTTTTAAAGCACCGTTGGGCAATACTCTCACTTTCGTTACCATGAACGACCCCCTTGTCAATATGGCTAACTTGCTTTTATAATTTTTCTTTATGTTTTACTTTCCCCAGTTTCATGTGGCCCGGGCTTCAATTGATCTCAAGATGTTCTTATTTCCCTTAAGTGTCTCGATCATCTCCCAATGGCTTTATAATTAACTCTTAAGATTAGGCCCAAACTGTGCGCGCATGTCATGTCACTAGAATCGGCGTTGAACAAAGACAAAACAAAAGGATAAAAAGAACTAAACAAAGAAGATGACTGGAGGTAACAAAAGACCGGAATTTGCATTAGAGAAGCGATGAAACGGGTTGTATAACGAAAAAAGAAAAACAACTGGGGTACAACCTTGGAACAAACCTAAAACAATCCTAGACAACACTAAACAAACCACTATGACAAAATGGAAGGATAAGAAGGTTTGACACAAGACAATGTCCGGATTACAACCCTGCAAATAACCCGGACAACAAAAATGATAACAAAATGAACCACCAAAGCTCCGCTCCGGCTGACCAAGAAAGGGAGCGTCTTCCCAATTACCAAGCACGACATCTTAGCCACTGAGCTTCGCATCAAGACCACCATCTGCTTCAACATCTTCAACTTTAGTCAATATCCTAAGAAGGTTCACATGCTTTTTATTACTGTCGTCGATCGCAATCACTCCTTCGTGAATCATTCTTTCTATTTCCCTTTTTAACGAATGACAACTCTCAATGTTATGCCCTGGGACATTGGAATGGTATGCGCATCGTGTAGTAGGATCAAAGCTTCTTGCATGTGGATCTGGAGTATATCCGGGGAGCGGCTCAATCAGGACAGCATGTTTTAGTCTTTCAAACAGACTTGCATAAGATTCTCCGATAGGGGTGAGAGCCTTTCCTCGTTTCAGCAACCTCTCGTTCCTAAATGCCTGATTTGGCCTAAAACCTGATCCAGGGGGTTTCTGGTGTGCTCGTGGGGGTGGATAGGCATTTTGTGGAGCTGGGTACTTGGAGAGTGAAGCATGTTTTTGGGAGTCCCGTGGAGAGAAGTAGCATTGGAAAAATATAGCTGGACGACGAGTGATGGAGCTTCTAGGGTGGCTGGGAAAACTGTCATAAGTGGGTAGATATGGAGAGTATGGAGGATCATCCGTTATTGTGTTAGGTGTTTAGGTAAGGATAGAGTTCAGGAAGCTAGGCGGTGGCAGGGGTGGTGTTTTCCCAGTCATCCATGAACGATACATGTCTGCCACATGCTGTCTCAACATTTTTACCTCTTCTACCAACCCGTAGTCCTGTTCAACCAGCTGTTTTCGGGCATTGGTACCAACCCACTCAGTTCTGTTGTTCTCTGCCATTGTCTTTTGCCTTTGTGTTGCAGGGAAGCATTACGTTAGTACCACAACCAACCACCTTTCTGGAGATTGAAAGAGAACAAAATGGGAGCAACCCGGTAGCGTTAGGGTTTTCAACATATAGGAAAACACACATTGAGAATGCAATGCAACTAGACAGTTAACCCTTTCTATCATGTATTTGCTTTAGTTACGTGCGTCATTCCGACTTCTTATAATTGTGCTCCTTTTGAACGCCTCCCAATCCTTCCTTTATTTTCTTTGTTTTCTCATTTTTTCTCTTTTCTATATATATATATATATATTTTCTTTTTGATGGTGGTCGAATCTTATGTGGATTGCCTACGTATCATGTCCCCGCATGAATCAGACCGTGCGTAGTTCTGATAGATAAGTGCCAAAATGACTGATAAAATTTTTGATTTTCTTTTTTTTTCAAATTTTCCATTAAAGAAAAATGTGTTTATTGAAACGACCCATTACAATATTAACGGACTCTAAAAGACATTGTCATCAAAATGGCAATACAACTTAAAAATAGACTAACAGACTCTAACTGACAAGTACTCCCTTTTTTCTTTTCTTTTTTTTCTTTTTTTTTTTTTTAAAAAAAATTTCATAAAATATCTGGTCTTGTCAATACGGCTTTTCAGCACTTCGAAGAAGATTTAAAGGTTGTATTTGCTAACCAGTCAAAACCTTAAAAATGACCAAAGGTGGTGTTTATGCAAAGTCAGCCTTTCAGTGTCCCTTTTTGGGAACATTCGGCTATTTTTGACAAGAACGACATCACCCGACTTATTTATGACGAAAATTAAAATTTTGACATTTTTGGCTATTTTTGCAAAAAAGGGAGGTTGGACCCGATGAGGGTTGCCTACGTATCTCACACCCTATGAGAATCAAACCAGCGTAGTTCGAGCCGATAAAACAAACTTCTTTTTGAAAACCAAACTCTTTTCATTGGCAGATAAAACTATATTTTTGTTTTTTCCCTTTTTTTTCATTTTCTCAAAAATTCAGCAGAGTTTCGACACTATTTGGACATTGGTTTTTTTCAAAATAGGCGATTAACTCTCTTTAACCCTCGTAAAAATATTCAAAAGTCGGTCAGCATGCAAGTCCGAAGCAAATAAATGCACAAGTAGCAAGTAAGATGCATCAGGATGGTCTTTTTCATTTTTGGTACACCTGTCCTAGACAGACCCAACCCCTGTGTTGAGCCTCCAAAGTCAAATGCACGTGATGCAAACGAACGTTCCTATTAGGGATCCGGCATAAAGCTGAGTTATTCTAGGTTTATAACCTGGGTATTTGTTCTAGACTGTGTACCCGAGCGGACAGCTCGAGTCGAGGAGGGGGCTACGTACCGGGAACCAAAAGGCCATCCGACTTAGTAACTTATCCAAGCCTCTTTCTTATTTCAAGGTATGACACTAACAGAATAGGGAGTCTCGACAAGCGAGCACATCCCCGAAGGTGAGAAGAGAAGAGTTTCGTAGCATTTTACATACAGTTCAGATAATATCAAAGCGGTAAAAGCAGCATTTAGCACATTAGGCCCAAACATGTAAAGATCAGATAATAAACAAAGCCAATTATAACAATTATTCCAAGCTCGAATTCTGAACCCTAAACCAGAAATTCTGGGTTCGGTCTCCAGCAGAGTCGCCAGAGCTGTCACACCTCCTTTTTCACCTACACCCCGGAAAAGGGTATATGTAAAGGGAGTTTTTCCAATTAAAGGACAATCGAAACGGGATTCGTTTATTTAAAGATTCAGAGTCGCCACTTGAGAGATTTATGGTGTCCCAAGTCACCGGTTGAATCCCGAATCGAGGAAAAGATTGACTCTGTATTACAGTCCGCGAACCAGAAATCTGAGTAAGGGATTCTGTTAACCCGGGAGAAGGTGTTAGGCATTCCCGAGTTCCGTGGTTTTAGCACGGTCGCTCAACTGTTATATTTGGCTTAAATTATCTGATTTTAACAATTATGAACCTATGTGCAAATTTTAACCTTAATCTCTTTTATTCATTTTTAAAGAAAATTGCAACGTCATTAAAACAAGTCTTGAACCACGTCACATAAATGCACCCGTGGTTTTTGGACATACTTTAACATCGTTGGGATTTGGATTTGGGTCACATAAATGCACACCCGACTTTAATTAAAAGGACGTGACTAGTTCATCAAAGAACGTAAAGGGATTCCTACTTATGTTATGCCAAAGCTTAAACTAATAATTTAATAAAAAATGAACTGGTAGCAGACCACCTACATTTGATTGTGGAAAGGCCGAGTTAGTCAAAAACCCACGTCTGGTTGCCCATTACTGCAGGCTCGGCGTGTGAAATAACTGGGCTCAACTTGAAGCCCAGTTTGGCAACCTGATTGTGGAAGGGGAAGACCATCGAAATTAGGCCAATGATGGCAGCCCAATACACGACCCAACAAATATGTTTGAAGCAAATTGCATCATTCAAGAAATTCTGGGATTGAACAAATACTAATAATCTTTGAATCAAATGCAAAGCACATTTTTATGCTAATATAGGTTCCAAAATGAAGATACAATCCTAGTTGCAACAACACACCTTTACACAAATTATTTACCAATTAACAAAACTCAAAGGTCCCTTCCCCCCTAGTTTATATTAAATTCTGATTCAAGCATAACATATTTTAAACATACCACATGTCATGGAAACTTGCCAAAGAAAAACTAAATATGAAAGGTTAATCTGAATCTGAAAATTTCAAGTCAAAAACCAAGCTCAAACCCCATTCAAAAACCATTTTAAGATAAAAAAGTGCTCATACATGAGCAACAACAGAACTGAAGGACAACTCTAAAACCATTGTGTTGTATTTCAAGCTATATAGGAACAGATCTAAAATGGACAGTAGGAAATAAACCCAAACCAAGCTTACTCGACCAACCGCATGAAGGGTCTAAACTTGTAATTTGAACCACAAACATGAAACGTACATCCAAATCATCTGATCTTAACAAATTAATTAAGGATCATAATCTTCAATTAACACATGATTATACGAGGTTTACAACATTCCTGAATCACCTATATTCAAAATAAGTTCACCCAACATTTAAATCAAATATACATCTAGGAATGAAATATCCAAAATAAACTAGACTGAAAGCATGAACAATAAAATGACAGCATCGAGCAGAAATTACAACAAGAACTTAATGTTTTTCCTTTAAACTCCAGCTCGGTTCACAGATCTTTACACAAACTTAATCAGGCTTTATTTCCAACATAGTTTCAAGAGAATACCTGGTATGTAGAACAGAAAAATGGGGTAAGTAATCAGCAACAGCAAACAACAAAATACAGCAGCAGAATAACACAGCAACAGCAGATTCAGCAACATCGCAAACCAGTACAGTAGGAATAGCAGAAAACCCAGGAGACTATAAACGACTCCAAGTATAGTGAAGAAGTAAAAGGTAGGAAGGTTCTGACTATTTCAGATCTTAAGCGAGGCAATGAAGCAGTAACTATTCTTTTTCAACTTCAAAACTCTCCAAAATGAATTCTGCCCCTGTATATTCAGTGTATCCAGAATGTATATCGGGTGTATACTTCTCACTCCGCCCCCTCTTTTTTTCTTCTCTCTATCTAGTTTTTCCTCTCTTTTTTTCCACCCTTCTTCCTAAATTTTCTCTTCTATTTATAGCAAAATTTTCGAAATTTTCAGATTTGTTTTTTATTATTTTATTATTTTTTTAATTAAAAGAAATCCCACTTACAAATTGCTTTTATTTTTTTAGAAAAAGAAATCTCACCTTTATTTACTTTTATTTTTAAAATTCCAACTTTAATTACTTTATCTTATTTAAAATCCCACTTTTTATTTTTTTAAAAGAGAATCTCACTTTATTTAACTTTTCTTTAAAAAAACAAACCACTTTCTTTTCCTTTTTCTTTTAAAAATGCTACTTTCATTTACTTTAAATTTTTTAAATTTTCAGATACCTTTATATTTATTTTTTAATTCCAACCTTCTTTTACTTTTTAATTTTTTAAAATTTTCACAAAACTTTTTATTTTTTTAATTTTCTACATTCTTTTACTTTTTTTAAAAGAGAATTCCACCTATTTTTAGTTTTATATTTTTTTTTTATTAAATACTTCCCTTTTTCTTATTTTTTAAATCATTCCCGAAATTTTATTTTATTTTTTTTAAAAAAAATAATTTTTTCGGATTTTTTTTATAAAAACAAATAATAAAAAAAATATTAATAGTGATAATTCACCTTTTAATTTTTTTTTTTTTATTTTTATCCTATAATAAAAAGTGTAATAAAGCTAAAATAATAGTAGGTTAAAACCCCCTAAAATATTTACATAAAAGAAGTGATAAAAAATTAAATGTTGTCAAAAATTAGGTGTTCACAAAGAGGATTGGGATTATACGCGATTTGATTAATGTTCAAAGAATTTGAGTGTGAAGATTGTAAAGCAAAGAGACTTGTTGAAGAAAAAGCAAAGGTAGAGAGGACTTTGAGTGTAAAAGTTTGAATGAGGAAAGGCTAGGGTTTTTATAGATAACTGGCGACGGTTCATAACCGGTAGTGGTCGACAACAACTGACATGCATTTAATGCCTCGATACCCGAACTGATAGGACGTTTCAATATCCGCTTGTCGCTGACGTCATGATCGGATTCGTCGCTTACGTCATGACCCATCGAGATGAGATTGGAAAAGTTCATATCGTTTCTCATCATTTTTTCTCCAAGAAACGAGGGGACTATCTGTATACGGTCAAAATCGGGTTTGTCTTGGAACGTGGCAGGCCAAGATTCGACCCCGTGTTATATCGGACTGTGGTGTAAAGATAGATTGCCGAGCTCGTGACCCAAAGATCGATCGAGATCGAGGTCAGCCAAGATCGAACCTGGCAGGATAGAGTTCGAGCAAGATCGAGGGGAACTTACCGAGCCAAATAACAGAAAGCTAAAAAATCCGCAATAGAACGAGGATCACGGCGTAAATCTCGACATGTATCAAGAAGAGGCCGATTAATTTGCTAATCATGGGATTTCTTATTGTATTTAGAATTGTATCAAGATTCAAGGGTAGGACTCCCCTACTATATAAAGGGGAGCTGATCATCTGTAAAAGACATCATATTCACGCAATACAAAGCAATATACTATTTTCTCTTAAGCTCTCAATACTTTGTCACCTTGTTCTTATTTACCAGCGGAATATTCGTTTGGTTTGAGGGAGATCTAGCTTGAGGGCCAAAGCTATATATTTCCTTTGGTTTGCTTTCATTTCTATTTGCAGTCAATTTCAATATCAAATCTACGTATCCTCTTATTTTGTGCCAAGTTATATCACGTATTTTTAAAACCGCGTATAAATTCAATTGTTATCCGATTTTAGGGTAAACAAATATATTGGAGGTAAGTTTAATATGGCAAACCACCGGAAGTGTGAGTGTTGTGAAGCAAAACCTGAAAATTTTCAAAAGAACAGTATGTGTTATTATACATTATTGATTTTAATACATACACCAAATATTAGCAAGTTTTTCCCATAAACACTTCATTATTTTGTCTTCGCCTGTCTAATCTTAAGTAAATTCAGTTTAGTTCAGTTTTATTACTTCGTGTGATCATCCAATATTCTTTAGTTTATTCTTCTTCTTTTTTCATGGTTGTGCTAGCTGTGTATTCTGGTCGGGAACGTTGAATAATACTAAGCCTAAATTGTATTTTCTTTTTCTTTAATATGAGAAGGAGATTCATTTGTAAATATGGATGCTACATGTAATTTAACTTCCTTTTAACTGTGAACGCAATAAAATGATGCAATTTGTATCTGGACATATAATAAGAGAGAAATTACCAGGATCAAGTTTGAAGATCCCGCTTGTAATAGATGAGTTTACAATTAATTAACAGTAGTCAGTCCTTATTTATGACATGTACTAAAATGTTATAAATAATACTCATGCCAAATTAGGCAACATAAATAAATAAAGATCCACCATCTCATGCCAAAAATATAATAAATAAAGATCCACCATCTCATGCCAAAAAGGCAAACTAAATAAATAAAGATCCAACATTGATGGTAAAATATTTCGTACTAGTAGTAACTCTGGTAATTAGCGAGGATCCTCAGACGTATAAATATGACCTTTTTCCACTCGTGCTCGGTAATATCATAGTCCTTCTCTATATATTTATTAATCATGCAGCGGCTTTGCATCTTGTTATTTGTATGTGTGACCATAAGCTCCGGTAAGTTTTGATCATAAACGGAGCCAGAATTTTTAATTTATGAAATATGGATACAATCTTTTTTGTTAATAAATTTTGAATAAATTATTTATATATATTAAATAATTTTTTAACACAAATACAATATTTGAGCCAAAGTGAATATGTCATGTCGTACCGTAAACTCATTAATTACTCTGTTATTTGATGAGCGCTTTAGTTTACGCGTTGTTAGAATTTGTTTAATCGAATTAATGATCATATTTTACTTTGTCTTTTTTGTGGCAAAAAGGCGTTGAAGGAATTGGTGTGAACTATGGTCTCCTGGGAAATAATCTACGACCACCAGCCCAAGTGATCAATCTTTTGAAGTCCAGAAACATCCAAAAAATACGAATTTTCGATCCCAATCAGGATGTCTTAACGGCATTACAGGGATCTGATATTTCTGTAATTCTTGGTATCCGAAATGAAGACCTGCAATCACTTGCTAGCGATCCCACTTTTGCTACAAATTGGGTACAAAACAACGTAATTCCACATGCTTCAACTGTCAAATTTACGTACATTTCAGCAGGTAATGAAGTCGTACCAGGACCATTAGCAAACTTCGTATTAGGAGCGTTGCAAAATCTCGACTCTGCACTGAAAGCCAACAACCTTAACATACCTGTTTCAACTACAGTCTCATTACAAGTGTTAGGAACCTCGTTTCCTCCTTCGAACGGAGCGTTCTCTGATAGCGCCGTTCAATTCCTGCAGCCCATAGCACAATTTTTAGCTACAAAACAATATCCACTACTGGCTAATGTGTATCCTTATTTTGCTTATTCTGGAAATCCTGCTCAAATTCAATTAGACTATGCACTTTTGAAAGGCACGGGTCCGATTGTAAGTGACGGCCAATTCCAATACAACAACCTGTTTGATGCAATGGTGGACTCTTTGTATGTTGCATTAGAGAAAGTTGGACAACCTGCGGTAGAAGTCGTGGTTACAGAGACAGGTTGGCCAAGTGCTGGCGATGTCGCTGCAACTATAGACAATGCTCAAACATATGCAAACAATTTGATTGCACATGTTTCTTCTGGACAAGGAACTCCTAGGAGGCCTGGCAAAGTTTTGGAGACGTACATTTTTGCTCTCTTTAACGAGAACCAAAAGCCCGCTGGTGTCGAGGAAAATTTTGGTTTATTCTATCCTGATATGACTGAGGTTTACCATGTCAACCTTACGCCCTAGAAAAATTGATGTGTCTATAGATAGCATAGGCCCCAACCTCCAAGGGAATTAGATAATTTTCCAATACTAGTAATGGTTTGTTTTCTTTATTTTCTTAAGTTAATTAGTAGTGGATATTATGCCACGAACATGATTATTACTTTGATGATTTTAAGCAAAAGTTATCAACGACAATTAATGCTTTACTTCATGGTTATTTTATTTTTGACACCTCTCCCTGAATCTGTGCCTGTTTCTAGTGTGATAGTTGACATGCAAATTAAAGCGTTGTTGTTAGATAGTATAGTGTATATATATTAATATACTAGTGTCTCACATTGGAGAAACGGTATATTAAATATACCTAGTATATTTGACATATGCACTACTATCTAACAGTTCTAAATAAATTATTTAAAACATATTAAGTGGAACTTTTAATACGAAGAGGTGAGTCAAAGTTATTGGGCTCTGTTGAACCCCTAAGCATATATAACTGTAGCTCCGCCCCGGTTGACATGAATCAGTTGATGATCACTTGTTATATATTTGGATGCTTTTTTCACATTTTATTTCGCATAAGTTGTTGAAGTATTCTTGATGAATGAGGGAGTTGTACGTGCCCTGAAGAGATAATTGATTAGGTTATAAAATGAATATAGAAGTATTACAACACTTTCCTGCTAAACCTTATTTCTCTCCGAACCTGTACCCTTATTAGGCGAAGAATGAACTACTGAACATTTTTATACAAGAGATGAGATAAAATCTAGTAGTGATAGTAATTATGAAGCTTACAAAAAGAAAGGTTAATACATACCAAGTGCCACCATAGAATTAAAAAGGAACTTAGTCTTAAGTGGAAATTATTTCCAATTAGAGAGATGCAGTGACCCGTTAGAATTATGTAGCGATGTTTCAGTGTTTCATCCTTTTTGTCAACTTGCCAGCATCTTCTGAAGATCTATCCCACAATTGTAAATCAACTCATGCTTGAGTCATATATTAGGAAGAGTTTTAGTTTAATTTGTAGTACTACAAATAATTTGTAGTACTTAAAGTCTGATCAATTCTAGATATTTGGAACTCTTCGTATTAGCAAAGTATAATACCAGTATTCTGTACTGTTCCATTAAATATTTTCTTTTTTCGAAAAATATTAATGAATCAGAAATCCATATTAATCTAGTACTTTTCCCTCTTGCAAATAAAAAACATTCTATAGAAAAAGTGTTCTTTTTACATGAAACGACCCTGCATACTGTTTCTCACTTCATTGTTTAAGAAACAGAACTGAAATAATGTTAAAGCCAAAAGGAGCCTTACTAATTATAACTATGATGATGGCTAATCACAGCACATTAGACACTTTCAAGAGAAGCACACTAGCAGAGAAAGAATAGTGTATCTGTCAGCAAAATATAGTAACAGGGACATCGAACCTTTAACGCAGCGGTCCTAAGTCGACTTCGCCTCTCTTGACTACCAAGTTATATCCACGAACCAAATATCCTAGTTTTATGGGAGAATTCAAGAAGACGTTTTGTGTATCTCGAAGTTTTGTGGAAAGCGTATGCATGCTTTTTTCCTTTTTAAGAAGAAAAATTAGTAGTCGTACCCGCGCGATGCGCGGTCAATATTAAAAAAATATTAATTAAATTAAATTATGATCTGGCTTGTTTGATCCTATTAGATCGTATTGCGTTAATAAAATTCAATTGTCATCTTGTTTGTCAATACGATATACCCAATAATGAAATCTCTATTAAATCAAACGTACTTATATAGTCAGTGAATAACTTTTTTGTTCTATTTTTCTTTATTATATTAAACAATATTTAGTATTCGCTTTCTTTTTATAATATATGAGAAGATATATAATTTATTACTATTGAATTTTTTTTTTAAATTTTATTATGTTGTTCTTAATAATATTATCTAAATTTTAGTGAATAAAATCTATGTTAAACTAACGGGACTTATACAGGCAGCACATCGAATAACGTTTTTGTTATGTATTTTTCTTTATTATATCTTTCAATATTTAGTACTATTACTTTGTTAGTAGAAAGTTTCATTAGCATATTACATTATTTAATATTTTTCTCTGAAGTTTTTTTTATTACTTTATTTTGTTTTTTTATTTTAAATAATTTTAAAGCTCCAACTTAAAACTACTCCCCAATTTGAATTGGTAATTTATTATTTTTTTAATTTTGTTTTTTATATTAAAATTATATTAAAATTCCAACTTGAACTACTCCCAATTTGAATGGGTATTTTTTTTTTCTCCTTTTTTCGTTTTTTATAGCTTTTTTATTTTAAAATAATTTAAAAACTCCAACTTGAAACTACTCCCACCCAATTTGAATGGGTAGTTACTTTTTTATATATTTATATTTTCATTTTCTAATTATAGTTAATTATAAGATATCTATTTTTATT
This sequence comes from Nicotiana sylvestris, assembly GCF_000393655.2. Taxonomy (NCBI): domain Eukaryota; kingdom Viridiplantae; phylum Streptophyta; class Magnoliopsida; order Solanales; family Solanaceae; genus Nicotiana; species Nicotiana sylvestris. The sequence goes on along the minus strand of NC_091059.1, from coordinate 134,942,628 downwards.
TTAAAATTATTTTAAAACTCCAACTTGAAACTACTCCCCGATTTGAATGGGTAGTTTTTCTTCTCTTTTTTTTTTTGTTTTTTTATAGATTTTTTTTTGCTTTTTTATTTTAAAATAATTTAAAAACTCAAACTTGAAACTACTCCCACCCAATTTGAATGGGTAGTTTTTTTTTATATTTATATTTTCGTTTTTTATATAGTTAATTATAAGATATCTATATTTATTAATTCAAATAAAGTAATCAATTAATATATATATATATATATATATATATATATATATATATATATATGGTAGTTTTATATTTTTTTTATTATTTTCGTTTTTTATATATATTTAAATTCAAAAAGAATAACCAATAATTAATTATTAACTAAATAATAAATTTAGTAACTAATTATGTCATGTGGCTTTTTTTTAAGCTGCCACTTGGATTAACGAAAGGGTTTTTTCCTCTCCTTTTAGTAATACTAGTAGTCGTACCCGCGCGATGCGCGGTCAATATTAAAAAGATATTAATTAAATTAAATTATGATCAGACTTGTTTGATCCTATTAGATCGTATTGCTTTAATAAAATTCAATTGTCATCTTGTTTGTCAATACGATATACCCAATAATGAAATCTCTATTAAATCAAACGTACTTATATAGTCAGTGAATAACTTTTTTGTTCTATTTTTCTTTATTATATTAAACAATATTTAGTATTCGCTTTCTTTTTGTAATATATGAGAAGATATATAATTTATTACTATTGAATTTTTTTATTTTAAATTTATTCTGTTGTTCTTAATAATATTATCTAAATTTTAGTGAATAAAATCTATGTTAAACTAACGGGACTTATACAGGCAGCGCATCGAATAACGTTTTTGTTATGTATTTTTCTTTATTATATCTTTCAATATTTAATACTATTACTTTGTTAATAGAAAGTTTCATTAGCATATTACGTTATTTAATATTTTTCTCTGAAGTTTTTTTTTATTACTTTATTTTTGTTTTTTATTTTTAAATAATTTTAAAACTCCAACTTAAAACTACTCCCCAATTTGAATTGGTAATTTATTATTTTTTTAATTTTGTTTTTTATATTAAAATAATATTAAAATTCCAACTTGAACTACTCCCCAATTTGAATGGGTAGTTTTTTTTCCTCTTTTTTTCGTTTTTTATAGCTTTGTTATTTTAAAATAATTTAAAAACTCCAACTTGAAACTACTCCCACCCAATTTGAACTGGTAGTTACTTTTTTATATATTTATATTTTTATTTTCTAATTATAGTTAATTATAAGATATCTATTTTTATTTTAAAATTATTTTAAAACTTCAACTTGAAACTACTCCCCGATTTGAATGGGTAGTTTTTCTTCTTTTTTTTTTAGTTTTTTTTTATAGAATTTATTTTCCTTTTTTATTTTAAAATAATTTAAAAACTCCAACTTGAAACTACTCCCACCCAATTTGAATGGGCAGTTTTTTTTTATATTTATATTTTCGTTTTTTATATAGTTAATTATAAGATATCTATATTTATTAATTCAAATAAAGTAATCAATTAATATATATATATATATATATATATATATATATATATATATATATATATATATATATATATATATTCATATATATGGTAGTTTTATATTTTTTTATTATTTTCGTTTTTTATATATATTTAAATTCAAAAAGAATAACCAATAATTAATTATTAACTAAATAATAAATATAGTAACTAATTATGTCATATGGCTTTTTTTAGGCTGCCACTTGGCTTAACGAAAGGAATTTTTCCTCTCCTTTTAGTAATATATAGATTCTGTTGTTCTTAATAATATTATCTAAATTTTAGTGAATAAAATCTTTGTTAAACTAACGGGACTTATACAGGCAGCGCATCGAATAACTTTTTTGTTATGTATTTTTCTTTATTATATTTTCAAATATTTAATGCTACTACATTGTTAATAGAAAGTTTCATTAGCATATTACATTATTTAATATTTTTCTCTGAAGTTTTTTTTATTTCTTTATTTTCAAATAATTTTAAAACTCCGACTTAAAACTACTCCCCAATTTGAATTGATAATTTATTATTTTTTTAATTTCGTTTTTTATTTTAAATCTCACATTTGAAACTACTCCCGATTTGGATGGGTAGTTTTTCTTCTCTTTTTTTCGTTTTTTATAGCTTTTTTTTTTTGCTTTCAAAAAAAAAAATTAAAAGCTCCAACTTGAAAATTCTCCCACCCAATTTGAATGAGTAGTTATTTTTTTATATATTTATATTTTCGTTTTTATATTATAGTTAATTATAAGATATCTATATTTATTAATTTAAATAAAGTAACCAATATATATATATATACACACACACACACACACACACACACACACACATATATATATATATATATATATATATATATATATATATGTATTTTTTTATTTTCGTTTTTTATATATATTTAAATTCAAAAATAATAACCAATAACTAATTATTAATTAAAAATAACTACCAATTTGAATGGGTAGTTATTTTATTATATATTTATATTTTCGTTTTTTTATTATAGTTAATTATAAGATATCTATTTTTATTTTAAAATTATTTTAAAACACTAACTTGAAACTACTCCATGATTTGAATGAGTTGTTTTTCTTCTCTTTTTTTTTTGTTTTTATAGTTTTTTTTGTTTTTTTATTTTAAAATAATTTAAAAACTCCAACTTTAAACTAATCCCACCCAATTTGAATGAGTAGTTATTTTTACATATAATTATATTTTGATTTTTTTATTATAGTTAATTATAAGATATCTATATTTATTAATTCAGTTAAAGTAACCAATATATATATATATGGTAGTTTTGTATTTTTTAATTTTCGTTTTTTATAAATATTTAAATTCAAAAATAATAACCAATAACTAATTATAAATTAAAAATAACTACCAATTTGAATGGGTAGTTATTTTCTTATATATTTATATTTTCGTTTTTTTATTATATTTAATTATAAGATATCTTTTTTTATTTTAATTATTTTAAAACTCCAACTTGAAACTATTCCCCGATTTGAATGGGTAGTTTTTCTTCTGTTTTTTTTCGTTTTTTATAGATTTTTTTTTTGCTTTTTGATTTTAGAATAATTTAAAAATTCCAACTTGAAACTACTCTCACTCAATTTGAATGGGTAGTTATTTTTTTATATTTTTTATTATAGTTAATTATTAATATAGATATAGATAAGAAATCTATATTTATTAATTAAATTAAAGTAACCAATTAATATATATATATATATATATATATATATATATATATATATATATATATATATATAACCAATTATATCATATATATGGTAGTTTTTTTAATTATTTTCATTTTTTAGATATATTTAAATTAAAAAGAATAACCAATAACTAATTTAATAACTAATTATGCCATATGTCATTCTATTGTTCTACCATTTGGTTTCATGAGGTGCTTTTGTCTTCTGCTTTTAATTATAGATAGATATAGATTCTGTTGTTCTTAATAATATTATCTAAATTTTAGTGAATAAAATCTTTGTTAAACTAACGGGACTTATACAGGTAACGCATCGAATAACTTTTTTGTTATGTATTTTTCTTTATTATATTTTCAAATATTTAATGCTACTACATTGTTAATAGAAAGTTTCATTAGCATATTACGTTATTTAATATTTTTCTCTGAAGTTTTTTTATTTCTTTATTTTTGTTTTTTTAATTTCAAATAATTTTAAAACTCCAACTTAAAACTACTCCCCAATTTGAATTGATAATTTATTATTTTTTAATTTCGTTTTTTATTTTTAATCTCACATTTGAAACTACTCCCGATTTGGATGGGTAGTTTTTCTTCTCTTTTTTCATTTTTTATAGCTTTTTTTTTTGCTTTTTAAAAAAATAATAATTTAAAAGCTCCAACTTGAAAATACTCCCACCCAATTTGAATGGGTATTTATTTTTTTATATATTTATATTTTCGTTTTATATTATAATTATTTATAAGATGTTTTTATTTATTAAATTCAAAAATAATAACCAATAACTAATTATTAATTAAAAATAACTACCATTTTGAATGGGCAGTTATTTTCTTATATAGTTATATTTTTGTTTTTTTATTATTGTTAATTATAAGATATCTATTTTTATTTTAAAATTATTTTAAAACAACAACTTGAAACTACTCCATGATTTGAATGAATTGTTTTTCTTCTATTTGTTTTGTTTTTTATAGTTTTTTTATTTTTTTATTTTAAAATAATTTAAAAACTCTAACTTTAAACTAATCCCACCCAATTTGAATGAGTAGTTATTTTTACATATATTTATATTTTGATTTTTTTTATTATAGTTAATTATAAGATATCTATATTTATTAATTCAATTAAAGTAACCAATATATATATATATATATGGTAGTTTTGTATTTTTTATTTTGTGTTTTTTATATATATATATATATATATATGGTAGTTTTGTATTTTTTAATTTTCATTTTTATATATATTTAAATTCAAAATAATAATCAATAACTAATTATTAATTAAAAATAACTACCAATTTGAATGGGTAGTTATTTTCTTATATATTTATATTTTCGTTTTTTTATTATAGTTAATTATAAAATATTTTTTTTTATTTTAATTATTTTCAAACTCCAACTTGAAACTATTCCCCGATTTGAATGGGTAGTTTTTCTTCTCTTTTTTCCGTTTTTTATATCTTTTTTTTTTTTGCTTTTTTATTTGAAAATAATTTAAAAATTCCAACTTGAAACTACTCCCACCCAATTTGAATGGGTAGTTATTTTTTTATATATTTATTTTTTATTTTTATTATTATAGTTAATTATTAATATAGATATAGATAAGAAATATATATTTATTAATTAAATTAAAGTAACCAATTAATATATATATAACCAATTTTATATATATATATATATATATATATATATATATATATATATATATATATATACACACATATATATGGTAGTTCTTTTTAATTATTAACATTTTTTAGATATATTTAAATTATAAGAATAACCAATAACTAATTTAATAACTAATTATGTCATGTTTCATTCTATTGTTCTGCCATTTGAATGGGTAGTTATTTTCTTATATATTTATATTTTCATTTTTTTTCTTATAGCTAATTATAAGATATCTATTTTTATTTTAAAATTATTTTAAAACACCAACTTGAAACTACTCCATGATTTGAATGAGTTGTTTCTCTTCTATTTTTTTTTGTTTTTTATAGTTTTTTTTTTGTAGTTTTTTTATTTTTAAATAATTTTAAAACTCCAACTTTAAACTAATCCCGCCCAATTTGAATGAGTAGTTATTTTTACATATATTTATATTTTGATTTTTTTATTATAGTTAATTATAAGATATCTATATTTATTAATTCAATTAAAGTAACCAATATATATATATATATGGTAGTTTTGTAGTTTTTAATTTTCGTTTTTATATATATTTAAATTCAAAAATAATAACCAATAACTAATTATTATTTAAAAATAACTACCAATTTGAATGGGTAGTTATTTTCTTATATATTTATATTTCCGTTTTTTTTATTATAGTTAATTATAAGATTTTTTTTATTTTAATTATTTTAAAACTCCAACTTGAAACTATTCCCCGATTTGAATGGGTAATTTTTCTTCTGTTTTTTCCGTTTTTTATATCTTTATTTTTTTTTTGCTTTTTGATTTTAAAATAATTTAAAAATTCCAACTTGAAACTACTCCCATCCAATTTGAATGGGTAGTTATTTTTTTATATATTTGTTTTTTAATTTTTTTATTAAAGTTAATTATTAATATAGATATAGATAAGAAATCAATATTTATTAATTAAATTAAAGTAACCAATTATATATATATATATATATATATACATACATACATATATATGGTAGTTTTTTAAATTATTTTAATTTTTTAGATATATTTAAATTAAAAAGAATAACCAATAACTAATTTAATAACTAATTATATCATGTGTCATTCTATTGTTCTGCCATTTGGCTTCATGAGGTGCTTTTGTCTTCTGCTTTTAATTATAGATAGATTTTAAAACTCCAACTTGAAACTACTCCCCGATTTGAATGGGTAGTTTTTCTTCTCTTTTTTTTTGTTTTTTTATAGATTTTTTTTTGCTTTTTTATTTTAAAATAATTTAAAAACTTCAACTTGAAACTACTCCCACCCAATTTTTTTTATATTTATATTTTCATTTATTATATAGTTAATTATAAGATATCTATATTTATTAATTCAAATAAAGTAATCAATTAATATATATATATATATATATATATATATATATATATATATATATATATATATTCATATATATGGTAGTTTTATATTTTTTTATTATTTTCGTTTTTTATATATATTTAAATTCAAAAAGAATAACCAATAATTAATTATTAACTAAATAATAAATTTAGTAACTAATTATGTCATGTAGCTTTTTTTTAAGCTACCACTTGGATTAACGAAAGAGCTTTTTCCTATCCTTTTAGTAATATATAGATTCTGTTGTTCTTAATAATATTATCCAAATTTTAGTGAATAAAATCTTTGTTAAACTAACGGGACTTATACAGGCAGCGCATCGAATAACTTTTTTGTAATGTATTTTTCTTTATTATATTTTCAAATATTTAATGCTACTACATTGTTAATAGAAAGTTTCATTAGCATATTACGTTATTTAATATTTTTCTCTGAAGTTTTATTTATTTCTTTATTTTTGTTTTTTAATTTCAAATAATTTTAAAACTCCAACTTAAAACTACTCCCCAATTTGAATTGATAATTTATTATTTTTTAATTTCGTTTTTTATTTTAAATCTCACATTTGAAACTACTCTCGATTTGGATGGGTGGTTTTTCCTCTCTTTTTTCGTTTTTTATAGCTTTATTTTTTTTGCTTTTTTAAAAAAAGAATTAAAAGCTCCAACTTGAAATACTCCCACCCAATTTGAATGGGTAGTTATTTTTTTATATATTTATATATTTGTTTTTATATTATAGTTAATTATAAGATATCTATATTTATTAATTTAAATAAAGTAACCAATAACTAATTATTAATTAAAAATAACTACCAATTTGAATGGGTAGTTATTTTCTTATATATTTATATTTTCGTTTTTTAATTATAATTAATTATAAGATATCTTTTTTTATTTTAATTATTTTAAAACTCCAACTTGAAACTATTCCCGATTTGAATGGGTAGTTTTTCTTCTGTTTTTTTCCGTTTTTTATAGCTTTATTTTTTTTTGCTTTTTGATTTTAAAATAATTTAAAAATTCCAACTTGAAACTACTCCCACCCTATTTGAATGGGTAGTTATTTTTTTATATATTTGTTTTATTTTTTTGTTATAGTTAATTATTAATATAGATATAGATAAGAAATCTATATTTATTAATTAAATTAAAGTAACCAATTAATATATATATATATATATATATATATATATATATATATATATATATATATATACATATATATGGTAGTTTTTTTAATTATTTTCATTTTTAGATATATTTAAATTACAAAGAATAACCAATAACTAATTTAATAACTAATTATACCATGTGTCATTCTATTGTTCTGCCATTTGGCTTCATGAGGTGCTTTTGTCTTCTACTTTTAATATAGATAGATTTTTTTATTATAGTTAATTATTAATATAGATATAGATAAGAAATCTATATTTATTAATTAAATTAAAGTAACCAATTAATATATATATAACCAATTATATATATATATATATATATATATATATATATATATATACACACACACACATATATATGGTAGTTTTTTTTAATTATTAACATTTTTTAGATATATTTAAATTATAAGAATAACCAATAACTAATTTAATAACTAATTATGCCATGTGTCATTCTATTGTTCTGTCATTTAGCTTCATGAGGTGCTTTTGTATACTGCTTTTAATTACAGATAGATTTGTTTTTTATTTTATTTGTTATAGTTAATTATTAATATAGATATAGATAAGAAATCTATATTTATTAATTAAATTAAAGTAACCAATTAATATATATATAACCAATTATATATATATATATATATATATATATATATATATATATATATATATATATATATACATATATATGGTAGTTTTGTTAATTATTTTCATTTTTTCGATATATTTAAATTAAAAAGAATAAGCAACAACTAATTTAATAACTAATTATGCCATGTGTCATTCTATTGTTCTGCCATTTGGCTTCATGAGGTGCTTTTGTCTTCTGCTTTTAATTATAGATAGATTTTTATATATATATTTTTTATTTTTTTATTATAGTTAATTATTAATATAGATATAGATAAGAAATCTATATTTATTAATAAAATTTAAGTAACCAATTAATATATATATAACCAATTATTTATATATATACATATATATATATATATATATATATATATATACATATATATGGTAGATTTTTTTAATTATTTTCATTTTTTAGATATATTTAAATTAAAATGAATAACCAATAACTAATTTAATAACTAATTATGCCTTGTGTCATTCTATTGTTCTGTCATTTGGCTTCATGAGGTGCTTTTTTCTTCTGCTTTTAATATAGGTAGATTTTTTTATTATAGTTAAATATTAATATAGATATAGATAAGAAATCTATATTTATTTATTAAATTAAAGTATTCAATTAATATATATAACCAATTATATATATATATATATATTTATTTATATACATATACATACATATATATGGTAATTATTTTAATTATGTTCATTTTTTAGTTATATTTAAATTAAAAAGAATAATCAATAACTAATTTGATAACTAATTATGTCATGTGTCATTCTATTGTTCTGTCATTTGGGCTTCATGAGGTGCTTTTGTCTTCTGCTTTTAATTATAGATAGATAGATAGATTTAAAAATTCCAACTTGAAACTACTCCCACCCATGTTGAATGGGTAGTTATTTTTTTATATATTTATTTTTTATTTTTTTTGTTATAGTTAATTATTAATATAGATATAGATAAAAAATCTATATTTATTAATTAAATTAAAGTAACCAATTAATATATATGTAACCAATATATATATATATATTTATATATACATATATATGGTAGTTTTTTAATTATTTTTATTTTTTAGATATATTTAAATTAAAAATAATAACCAATAACTAGTTTAATAACTAATTATGTCATGTGTAATTCTATTGTTCTGCCATTTGGCTTCATGAGGTGCTTTTGTCTTCTGTTTTAATTATAGATAGATAGATAGATTTAAAAGTTCTAACTTGAAACTACTCCCACCCAATTTGAATGGGTAGTTATTTTTTTATATATTTTTGTTTTTTATTTTTTTATTATAGTTAATTATTAATATAGATATAGATAAGAAATCTATATTTATTAATTAAATTAAAGTAACCAATTAATATACTTATAACCAATTATATATATATATATACACACATATATATGGTAGTTTTTTTAATTATTTTCATTTTTTAGATATATTTAAATTAAAAAGAATAACCAATAACTAGTTTAATAACTAATTATGCCATGTGTCATTCTATTGTTTTGCCATTTGGCTTCATGAGGTGCTTTTGTCTTCTGCTTTTAATTATAGATAGATTTTTATATATTCGTTTTTTATTTTTTTTATTATAGTTAATTATTAATATAGATATAGATAAGAAATCTATATTTATTAATTAAATAAATGTAACCAATTAATATATAATAAACCAATTATATATATATATATATATATAGATAGATATATATGGTAGTTTTTTTAATTATATTTATTTTTTAGATATATTTAAATTAAAAAGAATAACCAATAACTAATTTAATAACTAATTATGCCATGTGTCATTCTATTGTTCTGCCATTTGGCTTCATGATGTGCTTTTGTCTTCTGCTTTTGATTATAGATAGATAGATAGATTTAAAAATTCCAACTTGAAACTACTCCCACCCATGTTTTTTAATTATTTTTATTTTTTAGATATATTTAAATTAAAAAGAATAACCAATAACTAGTTTAATAACTAATTATGTCATGTGTCATTCTATTGTTCTGCCATTTGGCTTCATGAGGTGCTTAAGTCTTCTGCTTTTAATTATAGATAGATAGATAGATTTAAAAGTTCTAACTTGAAACTACTCCCACCCAATTTGAATGGGTAGTTATTTTTTTATATATTTTTGTTTTTTATTTTTTTATTATAGTTAATTATTAATATAGATATAGATAAGAAATCTATATTTATTAATTAAATTAAAGTAACCAATTAATATATATATAACCAATTATATATATATATATATATATATATATATAGATATATATGGTAGTTTTTTTAATTATTTTTATTTTTTAGATATATTTAAATTAAAAAGAATAACCAATAACTAATTTAATAACTAATTATGCCATGTATCATTCTATTGTTCTGCCATTTGGCTTCATGATGTGCTTTTGTCTTCTGCTTTTGATTATAGATAGATAGATAGATTTAAAAATTCCAACTTGAAACTACTCCCACCCAATTTGAATGGGTAGTTATTTTTTTATATATTTATTTTTTATTTTTTTATTATAGTTAATTATTAATATAGATATATTAAGAAATCTATATTTATTAATTAAATTAAAGTAACCAATTAATATATATATATAACCAATTATATATATATACATATATATGGTAGTTTTTTTTAATTATTTTCATTTTTAGATATATTTAAATTAAAAAGAATAACCAATAACTAATTTAATTACTAATTATGCCATGTGTCATTCTATTGTTCTGCCATTTGGCTTCATGAAGTGCTTTTGTCTACTGCTTTTAATTATAGATAGATTTGTTTTTTATTTTTTTATTATAGTTAATTATTAATATAGATATAGATAAGAAATCTATATTTATTAATTAAATTAAAGTAACCAATTAATATATATAAAACCAATTATATATATATATATATATATATATATATATATATATATATATATATATATATATATATATGGTAGTTATTTTAATTATTTTCATTTTTTAGATATATTTAAATTAAAAAGAATAACCAATTACTAATTTAATAACTAATTATGCCATGTGGCGTTCTATTGTTCTGCCATTTTGCTTCATGAGGTGCTTTTGTCTTCTGCTTTTAATTATAGATAGATTTTTATATATATATATTTTTTATTTTTTTTAATATAGTTAATTATTAATATAGATATAGATTAGAAATCTATATTTATTAATTAAATTAAAGTAACCAATTAATATATATATATAACCAATTATATATATATATGGTAGTTTTTTTAATATTTTTCATATATATATATATGGTAGTTTTTTTAATTATTTTCATTTTTTTAGATATATTTAAATTAAAAAGAATAACCAATATCTAATTTAATAACTAATTATTCCATGTGTCATTCTATTGTTTTGCCATTTGGTTTCATGAGGTGCTTTTGTCTTCTGCTTTTAATATAGATAGATTTTTTTTATAGTTAATTATTAATATAGATATAGATAAGAAATCTATATTTATTAATTAAATTAAAGTAACCAATTAATATATATATAACCAATTATATATATATATATATATATATATATATATATATATATACATACATATATATGGTAGTTTTTTTAATTATTTTTATTTTTAGATATATTTAAATTAAAAAGAATAACCAATAACTAGTTTAATAACTAATTATGCCATGTTATTCTATTGTTCTGCCATTTGGCTTCATGAGGTGCTTTTGTCTTCTGCTCTTAATTATAGATTGATTTTTATATATTTGTTTTTTATTATTTTTATTATAGTTAATTATTAATATAGATATAGATAATAAATCTATATTTATTAATTAAATTAAAGTAACCAATTAATATATATTAAACCAATTACATATATATATATATATATATATATACACACATATATATGGTAGTTTTTTTAATTATTTTCATTTTTTAGATATATTTAAATTAAAAAGAATAACCAATAACTAATTTAATAACTAATTATGCCTTGTGTCATTCTATTATTCTGCCATTTGGCTTCATGAGGTGCTTTTGTGTTCTGCTTTTAATATAGATAGATTTTTTTTATTATAGTTAATTATTAATATAGATATAGATAAGAAATCTATATTTATTAATTAAATTAAAGTAACCAATTAATATATATATATAACCAATTATATATATATATGGTAGTTTTTTTAATATTTTTCATTTTTAGATATATTTAAATTGAAAAGAATAACCAATAACTAATTTAATAACTAACTATGTCATGCGTCATTCTATTGTTCTGCCATTTGGCTTCATGAGGTGGTTTTGTCTTCTGCTTTTAATTATAGATAGATAGATTTAAAAATTCCAACTTGAACTACTCCCACCCAATTTGAATGGGTAGTTATTTTTTTATATTTTTTTTTATTTTTTTTATTATAGTTATTTATTAATATAGATATAGATAAGATATCTATATTTATTAATTAAATTAAAGTAACCTATTAATATATATATAACCAATTATATATATATATACACATATATATGGTAGTTTTTTTAATTATTTTCATTTTTTAGATATATTTAAATTAAAAAGAATAAGCAATAACTAATTAATAACTAATTATGCCATGTGTCATTCTATTATTCTGCCATTTGGCTTCATGAGGTGGTTTTGTCTTCTGCTTTTAATTATAGATAGATTTGTTTTTTATTTTTTTATTATAGTTAATTATTAATATAGATATAGATAAGAAATCTATATTTATTAATTAAATTAAAGTAACCAATTAATATATATATATATAACCAATTATATATATACATATATATAGTAGTTTTTTTAATTATTTTCATTTTTTAGATATATTTAAATTAAAAAGAATAACCAATAACTAATTTAATAACTAATTATCCCATGTGTCATTCTATTGTTCTGCCATTTGGCTTCATGAGGTGCTTTTGTCTTCTGCTTTTAATTATAGATAGATATGGTTTTCTTCTGAAAAACCAACTCCCCACTTTTTCATATTTTTTTCCTTTTTTATTGTGCAGTAATTTTTTTTTTACATATAACTTCCCTTATCTCTTTTACATGGGTTGGGTCAGCCCACATAGAACGATCGAATATTCGGATTCTATACCAGAGATCTCCCACTTCGCTCATCACGATGGGCTGGACTCAAACAAGTATCATGAATAAGTAACACACTTAATTCATACAGACAAGTACTTCTTGCGACCTGCTAGCATCTAGATCTATAATATATTTCAAACCTATTAAGGTTATTCTAAAGCTCTATGTAGAAATCCGATCACATTCGGAAAGGATTCACTACTAACATGGCGATCTTATTACTCGCTATACCCTAGACTTCACCCGCTACTTCAGTAGCTTGTTATTTGATCCTTCATCCGCAAAAGAGGTGAACTCGAGTTCATGTATAACATTGTATTCATAATTACACTCGATACCCTTATGGTAGTGTATGGTCGACCTATGAATACAAGTTAAATTACTAAAAAATTTAGTTGACTTCCCTTTCTACTCGAATCTTTCTATTCCAAATCAACTCTTTCCAAGACATGCACTGCATTGCCGAATCAGTCATGGCTATTAGTGACATGCTAAAGTAGCAATATTGATTGGTACTTCAAGAGACAGTAAAAAGTCAAGGGGTATTCCAATAAAAGTTAATATAATTTCTTTGGGATATGACACAATGAAGAAGAAGGTACTCATTCTTCCATTATCCTACTGGTCGTTAGCACACGTGGTATGAAACACATATTACAGTGTTCTCACCTTATATTGGTGTGTGTGTGTGTCACGATCGCAAAATCCTACATTTAGGATCGTGATGGAGCCTAGTCTCTAAGAATAGAAAAGCCCAACACATTATTAAGAATTTAACAAAAATAAACGATTAAGCTATTAATTTAAACCAATAAATGAAATAATAAAAACATAACGGAACAACAGTTACATAATCCCAAAAATCGGTAGTACAGAGTCATAACTTCTACTGAAATATACTAGGAATCTCTATTACAATATTGTTCGGAACAAAAAAAATAGTATCATATGATCACTAGAAAGTGACTCTGAGGCCTGCGAGCGTCAAGAAGGTATACCTTGAAGTCTCTGCGAAGGCTGCAGCAACTCACTAGCGTCCGGTACGGGCAGAGGTACCTGGATCTGCACAATAATGTGCAGAAGCATAGTATGAGTACACCACAATGGTACCCAGTAAGTATCAAAACTAATCGCGATGGAATAGTGACGAGGTCAGGTCAAGACACTTACTAGACATAGAAACTTGTGTAGAATATTAATATAATCTAACAATGAAAAATAAAACCAATAAATGACACAAAGCAGAATGATAATATAAGGCTAACAACGGAAGTAAAAGTCATAAATGACAACAAATAGTGAATGTGATAGAAACAAAAAATGATCAAATATAGCAAAAATACAAGTGAAATGCATTAAGAAAAATAATAACAGTTCAAACCAATAAGTTGTTCCAACATAGAATGTACAATAAGAATCACCCTGAGATATCACATCTCATATTCACAGTTCACAAGTCACAGTCACAATCTTCCTTATATCTCCGGGTGAACCTTGCATTTATTTTTAAAATATTTTTTTTTCGAAATAGCTTCACGCGCTTTATCCCCCTTATCTCGCCGCATGTGCTTCAAATGAAGTAATTTACATTACTAGCAACACGCGCATAAATCACCTTATCTCGCTACATGCTTATCAATATCACCACCCTTATACCGCCACATGCACATCTCATCACAACAAAATAATCAACTCGCACCACATGTGCTCATATACCACAATATTTTCAAAACAACAATATCAATATCACTACACACATAGCACACTGCTCAACCACAGTGTGTACAAGAATCTCAATAACAACAAAATAAAACGAGAAATAACTCAACAATGAAAGACATTACATGTAATAACAATCTCAATTAAATACATATAAGAGTAAACTCGACAATGAAAGATAGAACATGTAATAACAACTTCAACTAAAGTATATAAGAGTAAAGTCGACAATGAAAGATAGAATATGTAATAACAACTTCAATTAAAACATATAAGAATAAATTTGATCGAGAAAAATTGAACAAATAATAACAACTTTGATTAAATGATTATAAGTAACCTAAGAGTTTAAATCGGTCAATTTTTACATATAAGTCTATGTACACACTCGTCACCTCATGTACACGTCTTCCACATAATTCAAGTAGTGCAATTAAAGTGGAATTGGACTCAATCATACGGGTAGTTCCCTCACACAAGGTTGGGAAAGATACTTACCTCAACTAGGCCAAAAATAGCTTTTCCCTTAAAATTTGGCTCCGCACCGCTCAAATCTAACAAAAAAACCTTAATATCATCAAACATTGCAAGAAAAATTAATTTCGATTAATAAAGCTAAGATCTTTACACAATTCTCCAAAAAGTCAATAAACGTCAACTACGGTCTTGTCCGGTCAAAATTCGAGTCCAAGGGTAGATCTCGACTACCCATAACCCCACGAGTTTATATATATGTTTTGTTTTCAAATCCGAGTCCAATTCGTCTCTCCAATCTCAAATTTTTATTTTTATTTTCAAAAATAGACAAAATTCTCCAAAAATTCTCTTCAAATTTCATGGATTAAAGGTGAAATCTCATAAATAAATCGTGTAATATAATTGAAATTGATCAAAATCACTTACTCAATAGTTGTATATGAAAATCTCTCCTCAAAATCGTCTCCTACCGAGTCTAGAGATTCTAAAATATGATAAATGAAGCTAGGTCTAGTTTTTTAGCCCTTTTGCTCAGGTGCAGAAGTCACAATTGCGACCTGGAGTTCGCAATTGTGAACCCTCACAAATGCCGCGCTTGACAATCCAGGAAAATTTCACAAATGCGATACTGACTTTGCAAATATGATACTGACTTTGTAAATGCGAAGTTAGTCCTCTTCGCAAATGCGAGATACCCAGCTAAGGGCCACCCTTTGTAATTACGATCAAGGTGTCGCAAAATGTGATACCCGCGATCCTCTTCCAACTTAGCAATTGCGATGCTGATGCTCGCAATTGCGATAACCGAAGCACCAACACATCAAGAACCTAGAATGAGTTCAAACCAATCTAAAACACGTTCAGAACTCACCCGAGCCCTCAGAGCTCCACACCAAATATCAATACCAGTATAAAAATATCATATGAACTTGTTCGGATAATCAAAATACCAAAATAACATTTGGAACCACGAATCAGACATCAAAACACATGAAATTTCATAATGAACTTAAGAATCACTAGAATCATAATCAAGCGTCTGATTCCTATTATACCAACTCGGAATAACACCAAATTTTGCAGACAAGTTTCAAATAGCAAAACAGACCTATTCCAAGTCTCAAGAATAAAATCCAAATCTGATATCCATAAATTCAACCTACGGTCAAACCTAAGGAATTTCTAAATATTTAAATTTCTAACTTTCGAAAAAATTTAATTTCGGGCATACGCTCAAGTCCAAAATCATAATAAGAACTTATTGGAGCCATCAAAATACCGTTCCGTGGTTGTTTCTATAAAAATCAAATCTCGGTCAATATTTCCAATTTAAACTTCTAAACGAAGAACCAAATGGTCTAAATCATTCCAAAATTTCCCGAAAAGAAACTAACCCTTCCCATGAGTCATAAACTACAAGTGCACATATGTGAAACATCAAAAGGAGAAACGGGGCTCAAATACATAAAACGACTAGCTGGATCATTACAGTTTATCTCATTCTTTTAATCATTTAACATCGTACAGATCTTAGTCTAGATACCTCCAAATGTCTAACCCGATTTTTTTACTTCAATAATCCTAAAGTCCATCTTTTTAGAGGAACTCGCATCTAGCTTACAAAATATGTTATAATCGAATGGTGAAATTCATGAGTCTGACTAGTTGTGAAGATTGACCTTTACAAATAAATATAACCTCATATTATCGAAGGTTCTATAAGGTCTCATCTCTTTATGATGCTTAATGTAAGAGGTGATTGCTCGTGTGAGAGAGCCAATCTCGCGACTTGTTCGACACACTTTAACAACAATACATCATCACATGCATACAAGATATAAGCACAAATTTAAGAGTCAAATATTTATGAGAATATTATAATAATCAAATTATTTTACAATACATAAATATGTTCATATCCTTCACAAACTAGAGCCATAACATATTTCTCAAACAGGTCTCTAGATATCGCCTTTGTAAAAGGATCAGCTCTCATGCTTCGCGTAGGAATGTACTATATATATATATATATATATCCACTTGCTACCATGTCTCTCACAAAGTTATACTTGATGTTAATATATTTGGTCTTGCCGTAATACTTAAAATCTTTTGTGTATCAATACTATCACAATGTAGAGTCATGGGACCCTAAGAGTTATTTGTAATTTCCAAATGCTCAAAGAATCTCTTCAATCAAATAGCTTCTTGTACTGCATATGCACAAGCCACAAACTCAGCTTCCATCGCTAAAAGAGCTGTACAAGTTTGTCCTTACTTTTCCATGAAATAACATCATCATTAAGTAAGAAAGCATAACTAGACGTTGATTTCCTCTCAAATATAAAATATTTCCACTATAACATACTGAATAATCTATGTTTCTCTTCAGGTATCTAAAAATTCTCTTTACAGATTTTCAATGATCTCTTTCAGGATTAAATTGATACATGCTAACCAGACCTATGGCATAATAAATATCTAAGTGAGTAAACACCATAGCGTACATCAAGCTCCCGACAATACTTGAATACAGAACTTGAGACAAGTCTTCCTTTTTATTTTCAGTCTTTGGACACATTTCAAGATTTAAGGTTTTACCTCTCGCTGTAGGAGTATCCATGGATTTGCAATTATTTATGCGAAAATGCTTCAAAATGTGACATCTCATGATTAAATCTCACTAACACTTCCATCCTCTAATTCATCATTGAACATATACCATTTGAGATGTCCTAAATATCTTATAAATATACATTTCTTGCCTTTTGGACCCAATTTTCCAAACTTGCTAAGATAATCTTTTACATATGCAGCACAACTCCACACTACTGGAAAATGGGCCTATGGCAACAACGGGAAAACCGTTGCAATTGATAGGTAACCATTGCCATAGATGTATTGGAACGGTTTAGTGACCGTTACATCTGCTCGCGTGCCAATAGATCTACAACAACGATTTTTGCGACGATTGACCACATCGTTGATATAGAGCTAGCTATGGCAACAGTTTTCCCTCTGTCTGAAGCAACGAGTATTTATTTCAACTGCAACAGTTTAAAACCGTTACCATAGAGTTTATACAACGATTGTAATCTGTAACCATATTATTTACTACAATGGTTGGAAACCGTTACAATATAATTTATGCAACGGTTACATATGCTATTGCAATGTTTATTTATAGCTATTGTAATGATTTCATTACTCTACCGTAACGGTTTTATTTCTATTGCATCGGTTTGAATTGCCAATTGCATCAGTTTATCACACTTTTTGGAACGGTTTGCAAGACCTATCGAAACGATTTAGAATGTCTATGGCAACGATTTTGTGCTTTTTGCAACGATTCTATTAGGCTATTGTAAAAGTTTAATTGACATACTACCTAGAAATATTTGTAATTATAACCTGGTGTGATGACCCAAAGGGTCATCTTGTATTTTAGAATTCGAATCCAGGTTTTGAGGCCTTGAAGACCATATTTTCTTTCTCTCAATTTACGTGCACAGTCCGGGCACATTTCCGGAAAGATTTTATGTGAAATTTAAGAAAAATATTGAATCTGGCCTTTAAAATTGGTTAGAGTTGACTTCGGTCAACATTTTTGGTAAATGGACCTGGACCCGTGATTTGACAATCCCGTAGAGTCCATAGTAAAATATGGGACTTGGGCATATGCCCGGAATTGAATTCTGAGGTCCCTAGCCCGAGAAATGAAATTTTAAAGAAAATTGTTTGTTGGAAAATATAAGGACTTCTGAAAATAAAATGGTGTGTGATCTTGATGGTATCAGGCCGGTATTTTGGTTTTGGAGCCCGGTATAGGTTTATATAATATTTAAATCGAATCTGTGAAATTTGGTAAGAATCAGAGTTGATTTGATATAAATCGGACCCTAGGTTGAGAAAATAGAAATTTTGAACTATCTTATGAATTTCATGAGTTTTGGTGGTAAATTCATTGTTTAAGATGTTATTTTGGTGATTTGATCACACGAGCAAGTCCGTATGATATTTTTAAACTTGTGTGCATGTTTGGTTTGGAGCCCCGAGGGCTCGGGTGAGTTTTGGATAGGCCACAAAGTGTTTTGGGACTTAGAGAAAATTGGCTATTGCATATGGTATTGTTGCAGTCTCTGATCTCGCAATTGCGAGGTCAGGCTTCACAATTGCGAGCCTAGCAGTCTTGGCAATTGCAAGGGCTTTATATCAATTGCGGAGAAGCCCAGGCCTACCTTGTTCGCATTTGCGAACCTCCCTTCGCAATTGCAAAGTCATCAGGGAGGGGCCAGTCATCGCAATTGTGACAAAATGCTCGTAATTGTGAGAGGAGCAGACATGCATCAGGTTCGTAATTGCGAAGCCTATTTCGCATTTGCGATCAACACAATTGCAACATCTGCACTTGATCAAAACATCTTTTAGACGGGATTTTCACTTCATTCTTCAAAATTTCAAAACCTAAACTCCTAAGGGCGATTTTCTAGAGCAAGTTCTTTCCCAAATCATAGGTAAATGAATCTTAACTCTTTTTCTTCAATCTATTTCATCTTTTTACATGATTTCTTCTTAAAATCTAGGGTTTTTTCATGGGAAATTTGGTGTTCTTGTGTAGAAATTCAGAATTTTAAAATTTGGGAATTTGGACCTCAAATTGAGGTCGGATTTCAAAACCAATTGCATATTTCGGTTCGTGGGTGGATGGGTAGTTGTGTTTTGGTTTGAACTTTGAGTTTTGACCAACCAGGCCTGGGGTCGATTTTTGAATTTTTGAGGAAAACATTAGGAAATCTATATTCATGCATTAGAATTGGTTTATTTAGAATTTATTGATGTAGTAAATTATGACTTGATACAAGCGGATTGGAAGTGGAATTGAGAGGTAAAACGGTAATTGAGGCTTGATTTTGTCCGTGGAATTGAGGTAAGTGTTTGGTCTAACCTTAGCTTGAGGGAATATGAGTTGTGTCTTATTTGCTACATGTTAGTGTTGAGTACGACATATAGGTGTGGTGGCGAGTATCTATACGTTGGTGTCGAGCATGCCCATGAGTCTTATACCATGATTTGTTGTGACTCTTATTACGTACTATCCATGCTTAAATTGATGATTATCAATATTGAACAAGACTTATGATAATTTCTTGGTAACTAACCATTATTGGGTATTGGCTCAAGTTGAGATTTATTTTGTGAAGTAACTGTTGTAACGAGATTGGTTATAGCTGAATCTCTTCCCGAGATGCATTTGTTTCTAGTGTTGATTCCCTTACCGGGATGTATTTATTTCTATTGTTGATTCCCTTGCCGGGATGTTTTGTTTCTATTGTTTAGGTGAGGAAGAGTGTAAAATACGAAGGGTGATGTCATTCATGATATTGTGAGTGAGTGTTAATGCACAAAGGGTGATGCCGTGCCATGACTCTGAGAGTTAATGTACGAAGGGTGATACCATACCGTTTCTATTATTTCTTATGGTGAGGACGAGAGTAAAAGCATGAAGGAGATGTCGTGCACGTGTT
The DNA here is from genome assembly GCF_000393655.2 of Nicotiana sylvestris. Lineage (NCBI taxonomy): Eukaryota > Viridiplantae > Streptophyta > Magnoliopsida > Solanales > Solanaceae > Nicotiana > Nicotiana sylvestris. The sequence continues at coordinate 134,921,591 of NC_091059.1, read as the reverse complement.
ACTGTTTCATTATTCCTATTGATACAAATATGGTGTTCATTATGCTTTTCGATTGAATTACTTTTAGAATTTGATATTTCCCGCAACGTGTTCCCCTTCCCATCTTTATATGTTATTTCCAGTTATTATTGTTCTGTTCGTATATGATTTAACTGCACAGGTTTATATGGTTGTCGTGTCATAGCCTCATCACTACTTCGCCGAGGTTAGGCTCGACACTTACCAGTACATGGGGTCAGTTGTACTGATACTGCACTCCGCAGTTTTTGTGCAGATCTCTATGCCAGACCTTGTAAATAGCTTGAGATAGCTGCCTTCATCCAGGGAGACCAAGGTAGATCTGCTGTCATTCGCAGAGCCTGAAGTCCCCGTTTCCCCACTTTATGTTTTCTGTTGTCTCTTCTATCTTGAGAACAATTGTATTTCTTTCAGACTTATATTTGTAGTAAATCTTAGTCGTTCGTGGATTATGACACTAGATATATGGTGTAGTTACGTACTTGAGCTGTGGCACTATTATATCACTTTTGTATTTCTTAGTTATTTTGTTTTATCTGTTATTTGTCCCTATTAGGTTAATAATAATGCTAGAAAAACTATAATTATCGGCTTACCTAGCTTTCACGAGTAGGTGCCATCATGATTCCCGAAGGTGAAAAATTCGGGTCATGACAAGTTGGTATCAGAGCTCTAGGTTGCCTAGGTGTCACAATTCTGAACAAGCTAGGTAGAGTCTGAGGGATCAGTATGGAGATGCATGTGCTTATCCCCAGAGGCTATAGAGTTTAGGAAAAAAATCACATCTATTCTTTCTTGTCGTGCATCTTGATTTCTCAATGCTAATTGAACTTCTACTCTATTCTTTCGCAGATGGTGAGAACACGTACTGCTTCATCAGTTGACCAGCAGCCCGAGCCCCCAATGGCAGCTCCTACGAGGGGTAGAGGCCGAGGCAGAGGCAGGGCTCAGCCTAGAGCTCGAGCTACAACACTAGTGGTGGAGCCTCAAGTAGAGTTTGAGGATGAGGTTCCGGCCCAAACAGTTCCAGCAGGGCCAGCTCAGGTCCCAGAGGGGTTTATCGCCACCTCGATACTCCAGGATGCTCTGGTCCGTCTAGTGGGACTTATGGAGAGTGTCACTCAGACATGCATATTTCTAGTAGCACCAGCCGTCTCTCAGGCTGGAGGAGGGGCCCAGACTCCTGCTACTCGCACTCCGGAGCAGATGGCTCCCCAATTTCATACTCCAGCAGCTCAGCCAGTTGGGGTAGTTCCGCTGGGTGTTGTGGCACCGACCGATGATGGGTCAGCTATGTCTGCTAATGCCTTGTGGAGGCTAGATAGGTTCACCAAGCTTTTTACTACTACCTATGGCGATAATCTTTAGAGGATCCCTAGGATTATTTGGACAGTTGTCACGAGGTTCTGCGAAACATGGGTGTAGTGGAGACCAATGGGGTCAACTTTGATGTTTTTCGTCTATCAGGTTCTACCAAGAAGTAGTGGAGAGATTATTGTTTGGACAGACCAGCTGGGTCACTAGCTCTAACGTGGGATCAGTTCTCTCAGCTATTTTTGGAAAAGTTTCTCCCTATTACCCGGAGAGAGGATTATCGGAGGTAGTTTGAGTGCCTCCAGTAGGGTTCTATGACGATCATCTAGTATGAGACTAGGTTTTTTGATTTGGCTCGTCATGCTCTTCTTAAGAGAGAGAGAGAGAGAGTGAGAGTGAGAAGGTTCATTAAGTGCTCCTATATATGTGTCCACACCGGTAAGTGATTCTATTGTTGTAAACCATGTCTATCATTCGTGCATGGTTGTTATTGGAGTCTTGACACTAATGTAGACGTTCTACTCCTCGATATGGTTGATTTCGATGTTATTTTGGGGATGGATTGGTTATCACCTTATCACGCTATATTGGACTATCATGCCAAGACAATAACCTTAGCTTTGTTGGGTTTGCCTCGATTGGAGTGGAGAGGGACTCCTGGTCATGCTACCAGCAGGGTTATCTGTTATATGAAGGCTCGACGTATGATCGAGAAGGGGTGTTTGGTTTATTTGGCTTATGTTCGTGATTCTAGTGCTGAGGTTCCTTCTATGGATTTTGTGCTAGTTGTTCGGGAGTTTCCAGAGGTGTTCTCTGCAGACCTGCCTGGGATGCCACCAACATGGATATTGACTTTTGCATTGATTTGGCTCTGGGCACTCAGCCCATTTCTATTCCGCCGTATCGCATGGCCCCACTAGAGTTGAAGGAATTTAAGGAGCGGTTGCAGGATTTGCTTGATAAGGGCTTTATTAGACCTAGTGTCTTGCCTTGAGATGCCCCGGTGTTGTTTGTTAAGAATAAGGATGGGTCGATGAGGATGTGTACAAATTATCGGCAGTTGAATAAGGTCACCATCAAGAACAAGTATCCATTGCCAATGATTGATGATTTTTTTTATCAGCTTCAAGGTGCCAAGGTATTTTCAAAGATTAATTGAGATCAGGCTACCATCAGATGAGGATTAGGGCATCCGATGTCCCTAAGACAGCTTTCTGCACTCGGTACGAGCATTATGATTTCTTAGTGATGTCATTTGGGTTGACAAATGCCCCAACAACTTATATGGATTTGATGAACCGGGTGTTCAAGCCTTATCTGGATTCCTTTGTGATTGTCTTCATTGATGATATTTTGATCTACTCCCGCAACCAAGAGGAGCATGAGCAGCATCTTCGAGTCGTTTCTCAGACTTTGAGAGACAATCAATTGTATGATAAGTTTTCGAAGTGTGAGTTTTGGTTGAGTTCAGTTGCCTTCTTGGGTGACGTTGTATCAGCAGAGGGTATTCAGGTGGATCCGAAGATAGAGGCAGTCAAGGACTGGCCTAGACCCACATCAGCCATAGAGATCCGGAGTTTCTTGGGTTTGGTGGGTTATTACCGTCGTAGCCCCGATGACCAAGTTAACCCAGAAGGGTGCCTAGTTCAGGTGGTCGGGCGAGTATGAGGTGAGCTTTCAGAAGCTCAAAACAACTTTGACTACGGTGCCAGTGTTGGTTTTGCCCACAGGTTCAGGGCTATATATAGTATATTGTGACGCATCTCGTAATGGACTTGGTGCGGTGTTGATGCAGAATGGAAAGGTTATTGTATATGCTTCAGGACAGTTGAAGATTCACGAGAAGAATTATCCAGTTCATGATTTGGAGCTAGCAGCCATTGTTCACGCGCTGAAGATTTGAAGGCATTATTTATATGGAGTGTCATGTGAGGTGTTCAAGATCACAAGAGTCTACAGCACTTGTTCAAGCAGAAGGAACTAAATTTGAGGCAGAGGAGGTGCTTGGAGCTATTGAAAGACTATGATATCACCATCTTATATCATTTGGGGAAGGCCAATGTAATGGCCGATGCTTTGAGTAGGAAGTCAGCCCGTATGGGTAGCCTTCCATATATTCCAGTCGGTGAGAGACCGCTTGCTTTGGATGTTCAAGCTTTAGCCAATCAGTTCGTGAGGTTGGATGTTTGTGTGCCTAATGTGGATGGACTTCGTGAGTTGATTCTAGAGGAGGCCCATAGTTCTCAGTATTCTATTCATCCGGGCGCCGCTAAGATGTATCAGGATTTGTGGCAGCATTATTGGTGGAGAAGCATGAAGAAGGATATTGTTGTATTTGTAGCTCGGTGTTTGAATTGTCAGTAGGTAAAGTATGAGCATCAGAGGCCTGGTGGTTTATTTTAGAAGATTGAGATTCCTGAGTGGAAGGGGGAGCGTATCACTATGGACTTCGTTGTTGGACTCCCACGGAGTTAGAGGAAGTTCGATGCGATATGAGTTATTATTGATAGGCTGACTAAGTCAGCGCATTTTATTCCTGTGGCCGTCTCCTATTATTTAGAGAGGTTAGCTGAGATCTATATCCGGGAGATTGTTCGTCTTTATGGTGTGCCTTTGTCTATTATTTCTAACTGAGGTACGTAGTTTACCTCGAATTTCTGGAGGGCAGTTCAGCGTGAGTTGGGTACACAGGTCAAGTTGAGCACAACATTTCATCCTTAGATGGACGGACAGTCTGAGCGTACTATTCATATTTTGGAGGATATGATTCACGCATGTGTTATTGACTTTGGAGGTTCTTGGGATCAGTTTTTGCCATTAGCGGAGTTTGCCTACAACAACAGCTATCAGTCGAGTGTCTAGATGGCTTTATATGAGGCATTATATGGTAGATGGTGTCAATTTCCAGTTGGGTGGTTTGAGCCGGGGGAGGATCGGTTGTTGGGTACGGATTTGGTACATGATGCCTTGGACAAGGTTAAAATCATTCAGGACAGGCTTCGTACAGCTCAGTTCAGGCAAAAGAGCTATGCCAACCGTAAGGTTTGTGATATGGCATTCATGGTCGGAGAGTGAGTGTTGCTTCGGGTGTCACCCATGAATGGCGTGATGAGATTTGAGAAGAAGGGCAAGCTAAGCCCTAGGTTCATCCGACCTTTTGAGATTCTTGATCGAGTGGGAGAGGTGGCTTAATGACTTGCATTGCCCCCAAGTTTATCAGCTGTGCATCAAGTGTTTCATGTGTCCATGCTTTGGAAGTGTCACGACGATCCATCTAACGTGTTAGATCAGCACTGTCCAGTTGGACAAGGACTTGACCTATGAGGAGGAGTCGGTAGCTATTCTAGACCGACAGGTTCGTCAGTTGAGATCGAAGAATTTTCCTTCAATTCGTGTGCAGTGGAGAGGTCAGCCTGTTGAGGCAGTGACCTGGGAGTCCGATTCCGATATTAGCCGATATCCCTATCCTTTCACCGACTCAAGTACTTTTCTATATCTGTTCGAGGACGAACGGTTATTTTAGAGGTGGAGAATGTGATGACCCAAAGGGTCATCTTGTATTTTAGAATCTGAATCCGGGTTCTAAGGCTTTGAAAACCATATTTTCTTTCTCCTCAATTTGCGTGCACAGTCCGGGTGCATTTCAGGAAAGCTTTTATGTGAAAGTTAAGAGAAATATTAAATTTGGCCTTTAAAATTGGTTAAAGTTAACTTCAGTCAACCTTTTTGGTAAACGAACTCGGACCTATGATTTGACAGTCCCGTAGGGTCCGTAGTAAAATATGGGACTTGGGCATATATTCGGAATCAAATTCTGAGGTCCCTAGCCCGAGAAAAGAATTTTTTAAAAAAAATTATTTTTTGGAAAATATAAGGACCTTTGGAAATGAAATGGTGTGTGATCTTGATGGTATCAGGCCCGTATTTTGGTTTCGGAGCTCGGTACAAGTTTAAAATAATATTTAAGTTGAATCTGTGAAATTTGGTAATAATCGGAGTTGATTTGATATAAATCGGACCCTAGGTTGAGAAAATAGAAATTTTGAACTATCTTATGAATTTCATGATTTTTGGTGGTAAATTCGTTGTTTAAGGTGTTATTTTGGCAATTTGATCACACGAGTAAGTCCGTATGATGTTTTTATACTTGTGTGCATGTTTGGTTTGGAGCCCCGAGGGCTCAGGTGAGTTTTGGATAGGCCACAGAGTGTTTTGGGACTTAGAGAAAATTGGTTGTTGCAGGCTCTAATATCGCAATTGCCAGGTCAGGCTTGGCAATTGAAAGCCTAGCAGGCTTGGCAATTGCGAGGGCTTTATCGCAATTGCAGAGAAGTCCAGGCCTACCTTGTTCACATTTGCGAACCTCTCTTCGCAATTGCGAAGTCATCAGGGAGGGGCCAGTCATCGCAATTGCGAGAGGAGCTGACATGCAGCAGGTTCGCAATTGCGACATCTGCACTTGATCAAAACATCTTTTAGACGGAATTTTCACTTCATTCTTCAAAATTTCAAAACCTAAACTCCAAAGGGCAATTTTTCTAGAGCAAGTTCTTTCCCAAATCATAGGTAAATGAATCTTAACTCTTTTTTTCAATCTATTTCATCTTTATACACAATCTCATCTCAAAATCTAGGTTTGTTTCCATGGGAAATTGGGTGTTTTTGGGTAGAAATTAGGAATTTCAAAATTTGGGGATTCAGACCTCAAATTGAAGTTAGATTTCAAAACCAATTGCATATTTGGGTTCGTGGGTGAATGGGTAGTCGGGTTTTGGTTCGAACTTTGAGTTTTGACCAAGCAAGCCCGTGGTCGATTTTTGACTTTTAGGGGAAAACATTGGGAAATCTATATTCATGCATTAGAATTGGTTTATTTAGCATTTATTGATGTTATAAGTAAATTATGACTAGATACAAGCGGATTGGAAGTGGAACCAAGAGGTAAAGCGGTAATTGAGGCTTGATTTTATCCGTGGAATTGAGGTAAGTGTTTGGTGTAACCTTAGCTTGAGGGAATAAGAGTTGTGTCTTATTTGCTATGTGTTAGTGTTGAGTACGACGTGTAGGTATGGTGACGAGTATCTATACGTTAGTGTCGAGCATGCCTGTGAGTTTTATTCCATGATTTGTTGTGACTCTTATTACGTATTGTCCATGCTTAAAGTGATGATTATCAATGTTTAACAAGATTTATGATAATTTCTTAGTAATTGACCATTGTTGGGTATTGGCTCAAGTTGAGATTTATTTTGTGAAGTAACTATTGGAACGAGATTGGTTATAGGTGAATGCCTTGCCGGGATGCATTTGTTTTTATTGTTGATTCCCTTGCCGGAATGTATTTATTTCTATTGTTGATTCCCTTGCTGGGATCTATTGTTTCTACTGTTTGGGTGAGGAAGAGTATAAAGCACGAAGGGTGATACCGTGCATGATATTGTGAGTGAGTGTTAATGCACGAAGGGTGATACCATGCCAATATTGTGAGTGTTAATGCACGTAGGGTGATGTCGTGTCGATATTGTGAGTGTTAATGCACGAAGGGTGATGCCGTGCCGATATTGTGCGTGTTAATGCATGAAGGGTGATGCCGCGCCATGATTATGAGAGTTAATGCACGAAGGGTGATGCCGTGCCGTTTCTGTTGTTTCTTATGGTGAGGACGAGAGTAAAAACACGAAGGGTGATGCCATGCACGTGTTACTATTTCATTATTCCTATTGATACAAATATGGTGTTCATTATGCTTCTCTATTGAATTACTGTTAGAATTTGATATTTCCCGCAGCATGTTCCCCTTCCCATCTTTATCTGTTATTTCCTGTTATTATTGTTCTGTTCGTATATGATTTAAATGCACAGATTTATGTGATTGTCATATCATAGCCTCGTCACTACTTCGCCAAGGTTAGGCTCGACACTTACGAGTACATAGGATCGGTTGTACTGATACTGCACTCTGCACTTTTTGTGCAGATATTGGTGCCAGACCTTGTGAGTAGCTTTAGGCTGCATTCAGTCTAGGGAGACCAAGGTAGATCTACTGGTGTTCTCAAAGCCTGAAGTCCCCTTTTTCCCGCTTTATGTTTTTTGTTGTCTCTCCTATCTCGAGAACAATTGTATTTATTTCAGACTTATATTTGTAGTAAATCTTAGTCGTTCGTGGATTGTGATCTATGGGGTAGTTATGTACCTGAGTTGTGGCACTGTTATATCACTTCCGTATTTATCAGTTATTTTGTTTTATCTGTTATCTGTACCTATTTGGTTAATAATAATGGTAGCAAAACTATAATTGTCAGTTTGCCTAGCTTTCACGAGTAGGCGCCATCATTATTCCTGAAGGTGGGAAATTCGGGTCGTGACACTTGAAAATTATATAAATAAAAAGATAAAACACTTCATAATCTTTCATGTCCAATAAGCTAAAAATAACCATAATAGCAAAATATTTTAACCCAATCACATAAGTTTTATAGTTCAACACTTTAAAAGTTAAAGTTTCAAATGTTGATAACAAAAAACTCCAAAAATATCGTCAACAACTCAATGTTCTTCTTAAATAAGGTCTAGATCTTCACTATCTCCATCTTCCTTTTTTTCAGTTGCTCTACCTACAAAAGAGAATAAATAAAGTCATTACATTTCAAGGGTTTGTTTACCATTATAATAAGAATGGGTATAGCAGAATTTTCTCTAATTGTAACTTTGTAGGTTGAGAATGGGTTGGTTGCATCTTCCCTTTCATTCTTCTAATTGTAACTTTGTAAGTTGAGAAAATTCCAACATTTCAGCACTTAAAACATGCAATTTTGAAATAGACTGGATACAACATATCATATCTCTTAAAAAATATAATTTGTTGTAATATAAAGTAGCCAAGAGATTCTGTTTCCAACTCTTTTTGGGATCACATTCCCAGTAGGGGCTGATTTTGTTGGTCTTTTCGATATGTTCTAGGTAAACAAAGTACTACAAAGTAGGACACGAGAATTTCCACTCAATTGTTCATATGCTAACCTCACAAGAACATGTCCAATAAATTACTACCCACCAGATTACAAAATCATTAACAACAAACCCGCTTCGGTCAATCATAGATGTCCAGGAGGAAAACAAGAATAACAAAAGAAATGGTCGAAAGGGTTAACGAGACTACTAATTTTAGACTTGTAATTTTGAATGGTAGAGCGTATGTAGAAACACATGAGAAGGGATTTCAAACTAGAGATGTTTTTGCATTATGGAGCATTCTTCAGTTATTACGAAGGTACCCTGGAAAAACTCAAAGTTACAATGAAATGTTGGAATTTTCTCTACCATGAATAATACATAAAGCACAAAGTTTCCGGGAGAAAGAAACAAGTTCACACAAATGAAGAAGTCAAAGTTTAGTAACAAATTTAAATCATCAAAACCAACATTATAAGCATACACATTCAGGCAAAATGAGAAGTTCTATGCTTTTCTCATTTTGAACCAACTCAAACATAAAACATAACCAAATGAACAATCTAACATAATATTGGTAAAAACATTATCACTCACTCAAAAGAGAATATATTTAAAAGAATTTCAGAAATTTTCTAATTCTATCCAGTACCAATCAGTATCGTCAAACTCATCCTCCTCTTCCGATGTTTCTATAATTGTATCATTTGAATGTTGTGCATTAGATGGAATATCAATGACATCAACGGTTACGCTGTTTCTAGACCATCTAACATCAGCATCAACTAATCCACTTAAGGAACCAATGTCATCATTAGACTCCCTCCAAAATGCGTCTTCAATATTGGGGCAATTCTCTTCCTCTAAATCATACAAATCAATAGGGACTTTATTCATTGCATAATAAACATCTTTCTCAACTGGATCCTCCACATAAAAATTTGATAAACTTGTGATGCCAACATAAAAGGGTCATCTGTACTACATAATTTGATAAAGTATACATGAGTTAACCCATATTCATCTATTTTGTTACGAAACTAATCACATGTAAATAGTACAACACTAAAACAACCTCAATAATCAATCTCAATGATATCCTGAATAGCTCCATAATAGATAACCTCACCATTGACGGGATTTTAGGCCCTAGATCAAGCAAAGCTATTGCTTGTTGCCGATAAAGTCACTCCACTATTTTGAGTCTTGCATCAGAAATCACGTTCTATGGTATGAAATCAGTATCCATTAATAAAATATGCAGTATATCTTTTGGCAATTGTATTAGGCCATTTGGCTAGCTATCTTAAATAATCAGGTACTTCAATATTTTTAACTTTTTCTGCAAACCAATTATTGAATTCCCGACTATGCTTCCTTGCCCTTTCCCATGGATTTTATCTACTGTGAATACCAATTAAATTCTTATGTTCCCTGCAATCATGAATTTTATAAAATCAATCATATCATAAAGGAAAAGAAATATAGAAATTAAATAAATCTTATATAATTTATCTTACTCGATAAACTTTTCCACTTGTTCATCTTCAGTATTGAACATATCATACTGATGGGTTTCATACATAACTGTGGATCCATGAGAAAAGTATTTTTCTTCTTAATTCCAATTGGATCTCCTATCATAGGGAATATAGGTGAAAAATTTTGAGGGCACTCATCATCCACAGTTGTGTATCTAGTGAATCTTGTCTTCACGCCATCATGTAGGTATCTCAAATAAAAATTCAAGCACTCTTCCGCCAAAAATCCCTCTGCTATTGATGCTTCTGGACAAGATCGATTGCGAACAAATGCCTTGTACTTACATAGCTTCCTCTCAATAGAATACATCCAATGAAGATGAGCCGGACCCCCAAGCTTAATTTCATTCACCAAATGAATAGGCAAATGTGGCATTATGTCAAAAAATGTTGGATGAAAAATCTTTTTGTAACGACCCAATAGGTCGTTTTGAGCATTTGCACTTTGCTCGGTAGTTTGGGAATATGAGTAGCTGCGTATGATGTATTAGGACTCGTGTGTAAAATTTGAGATCATTCAGAGTTGATTTGATATGTTTCGGCTCAAGTATTGGAAGTCGAAAGTTCGAAAGTTCATTAAGTTTGATTTGAGGTGCGTTTCGTCATTTCGATGTTGTTATACACAATTTGAGGCCTCGAGTGGGTCCGTAGTATATTATGGGACTTGTTTATATGTTCATACTTGGTCCCGAGGGGCTCGGGTGAGTTTCAGATAGGTTTGGGCTGTGTTGCGCTCGTTTTTCTTATGTTTCGACGTCATTTCTTCAACCATAATTGGTACCAAATTAACTAAATGATCTCCAATTTCTATTTTGATTGAAGCATTAGATCCGTATTATAATTACGGAGGCATAGCAAAAAGAATCATCGAATTTGGACATTTTATGAGGATTTTATGGCCATTTTTCTAAGAAGTGGGTTGCTAGATTGTTTTCAAATTAATTACGAAATTGCCATTAATTCGTATTTAAAAATTTGCACTATTTTCAAATATTGAAACCAGCATATCTACTTCATTTTAAGATCAAATGGAGTGATTCAATGACCTATCTTGACTAGAATTTCACAAGGAGTCTATTGGAGGCATCAAAAGCAAGTTTCGGGATTATTTGGCATGCAAAACGAGGCAGAATAGGTAGCATAAAAATATATAAAATAAGAGTTTGTTCATTTGGTCATATTTTGAGTTGGGGAGCTCGGATATGGGCGATTTTGGAGGCATTTTTCACCATATGGATTGGAGTAAGTGTTTTCTACTCGGTTTTAGTTATATTTCATTAATCTATCTTCGTTTTTGGGATTTGATTGGTGATTTCAAAGTGAAATTTGGGGATTTTGCCTAAAGTTTCATAAAGTGATCTTTTGAGTTTTGAACATCAATTCGGAGTCAGATTTGAGTGAAACTAGTATGGTTGGGCTCGTAATTGAATGAGTTGTCGAATTTTATGACTTTTGTCGGGTTTTGAGGTGCGGTCACGGTTGGGCTATTTGGCCGATTTTGGGCTTTTGATTAAAGATTTGACCTTTTTCGATTGGGATTGGTTCCTTTAGCATTGTTTGATGTATTTGAGTTGTTTTTGGTTGGTTTCTAGCCATTCGAAAGTTAGAACACGCGGGATGGCATTTTTGGAGCATCGCTTGGCTTGTTCGATATTAGAATTGGCTTGTTCGAGGTAAGTAACTCTTCTAAACTTAGTGCTGAGGGTATAAAACCCTGCAATACGTATTGTGTGATTGGTATTGAGGTGACGCACATACTAGGTGACGGGCGTGTGGGTGTGCACCCTATGAATTGGGACTCTATTGTTCCCATGGCCCTGTATAATGGCCCTATTTTGTTGATATTTGTATTTTCATCATGTGGTAAAGTAATTGAGCTATCAATTATGCTAAACATCATATTTAAACTTCATGCTGATATTGTTTGTACTCATAGTGGTTATTTCTAGTTATCATCTCACTGATTTCCAATGATATTTTTGTACTCAGTCACATTCATGCATTCATATCATATCTCAGTCTCAGTTGTTGTTATTGATACATCATATCATTGTTGTCGGGCTAGATTCATGACATTGTGTGCCGTGAGACTAGAGAGATTGATGACTAACTGAGACCGAGGGCCTGAGTGAGAGTGACATTTCTTGGATCGGACTGCACACCGCAGCATATTATATCTATTATACTTTATGGGACTGGGCTGCACGCCGCAGCGATATATTGATTATATATATGTGTATAGATCGGGCTACACACCGCAACGATTATGGATCCGGCTGCACGCCGCAACGATATTAGGTCGGGCTGCACGCCACATTGATATAACGCTTGGGCTGAAGGAGCCTCTCCGGAGTGTGTACACCCCCAATGAGTGCAATATATATATATATATATATATATATATATATATATATATATATATATATATATATATATATATATGGATCAGGCTGCACGCTGCATCGGTTATTATACACCACTGAGTGATTTAGTGTGCTGCGTATTGAGCTTCGTGAGAGAAGATACGAGGCAATGTGATTGAGTACCCTGAGAGTGTGAGTACATGTTTCAGCTCTTGTATACATGACATTTACATGCATATATGACATACAGACATAGAGATGCATTTTTCCTTATGCTATATAGTATCACATCATTTATGACTTATAATACACATTGATATGTGGGTATGGAGAGGCATTTTACACTTGTTATTTGGAAAGAAAATGAAACATTTTTATTTATTATGAAAAGGATATTTGGAAAATTACAGTCTTCAAACTTACTCGTGCTTTTGGCATTTTCGGTAAGAGATTTGGGATTTTCTTTCATTGAGATATTTAAAAAGCATGATCATTTTCTGGAACTGTGAACGAGCTAAGTATTTTACTTTTGAGATATCTCTTTTATAATTGCATTTATGTTGTTATGAACTGTTGTAGAAAATATTGGCATTGGACCCGATCCTGTGTTATCTCTCCACTACTTTCAACCTAAGGTTAGGTCTGTTACTTACTCAGTACACGGGGTCGGTTGTACTGATACTACACTTCTGCACATTGCGTGTAGATGTCGGTTGATGTTGTTGTTGTGCTCGGTGGTTGCGGGACTTGAAGATGTACCATCATCCCTGTTGTAGCTGCCTTCTTTGTTCGGGTAGCCTTAGCTTATAAAACTCTGTTTATGTACTTTTCAAACAAACTATGTATTTATTTCATTTTCGATTTGTAAACTCTATTCTTAAAAGCTCATGAACTACCAGCCCTTGGGAAATGTATAAGATTTAGTTAATTTCTTTTGAATAAATTATCTTGTTAAATATTATTGAAACAGGATAGATGTTAGTTGGCTTACCTAGCCGGTTGGGTTAGGTGCCATCACAACTAGTGGATTTTGGGTCGTGATAGATTGGTATCAGAGCTCTAGGTTCATAAGTTCTACAAGTCATGAGCAAGTGTCTAGTAGAGTCTTGCGGATCGGTATGATGACGTCTATACCTATCTTCGAGAGGTTACAGGGCATTTAGGATACACTTCCTATCTTTCTTTCCTTATCATGCGACGTTGATTTAGCTTGAAGCGTAATCCTTTGAATTTCTTCCATGCATTCATATGCGTGCATGAGCGCTCGGTATCAACTGTGCATCAACGGTTTGTGATTCCCTGGATGAGGTGCAGGATGTGATTTGAGTGTGTTGATGATGGGCCAGTCTGGAGGACTTGAGGCCGGATTTTGACTGTAGCTTAAGAATAAAGGTGTTGATTGTGTGAGCACATGCTTTTGGACTTATATGTCTGGTAGTGCCCCTATTAATGAAATTTGTGGCTGGATGGATACGTGATGAGTATGATGTGATTGCGAGATGTGTTCATATAGTTCGAATGTGGCGAGAAGAGTTTGCGTGAGATGTAAAAAGGACTATTGGGTGTTTGACTTCTATCTTGATTTGATGTATAACCTCGAGTTATGGGTGCATTGAAGGATCCTTTTCATATTGTTTAATTGAGGAGTGAAGTAAATTTTCATGTCGTGATATGAGTTCAAACTCAGGAGAATTCAGTGACTACGTAATAGTTATGACTATGGAAGGGTATGGAGAGATGTCAGCTCGAGGCAAAACAGGTGGGTTATCTCCTACAAAGCATCCTGAGGTTTGTGTGATCCCTATGTTGTGTTGTTAAGAGTTCTCTTTCACCAATGAATTGTATGTAGTACAATTTGAGTTTGGGTTCCTTGCGGAAGTTAGCATGACTGTTACAAGGGTAAATGCGAGATTTGCGGATGATTTGAGGTATTAGATGGTTTGTGTTACATAAGTCTATGAAGGATTTAGTTGAATTTCAGTGCAGGGTTTTGGGAAACAATAGAGTATGGGTATTGTTAGTTATCAAATGCCTTATTTCTTGGCTTTGCGCCAAGTAGGGGAGTCTGCTATCGGCAGGTTAATCACACGGTTATGTGTTGTATTAGTTTCGATTTGACATATACTTGTGAATAAGTTATGATTTGCAGAGGTTGAGATAGAGGATGACTCGAGTAAAGGAATTTCTGGATATGGGTTGTATTATACTTTATGGGTAGATGGGAAATATTGAATGATTGAATTGTTATTCAGAAATGATATAGTGTATATGGAGTAGGAATTCACTCGGTAGACTAGAAGTGTGGATTACTTCTTAGGGTGTTGGTGTGCAAATAGGGCACATGTCACTCAGTCCATTTGATCAGTTGAATTGAGATTTGAGCATAGTGGATGATTCTCGAGAATGTTATAACAAATTCAAGATTTATATATAGCAATTGGGAATCTTCAGGACTTGTATATGGCTAGAATCTGATATTTAAGTTGGATGGTGTCGAGACTTGTGATGTTTCTATATCATTATGAATTCTGCATTCAGTATTAGGAAGGTAAAATGGACAACTTTAAATTCATAGAAGGTCTTTTCAGAGTGGGTATCTCGGTTGTAGTACTTTTGGGGTGCTTAAGAGAGCATTCAACGGCTTATGAGCCTTAGGGTGGTGTGGTTTTATGCTAGTGTCTCGTATGGTGAGTTTTGTTTGAGGATTGCGGTATTATGGCGAGGAGAAGTATCAATTTGAAGGTAATTCAGAAGGAACTCAAAGAAATAGAACAGTTTGGTATTAGGTTGGATCGCCATGGTAATGGATATGATCGGTTCTTTGGGTACTTATGATATGGTAAGTCTCTTGGGGTATTTTGTGGCAATAATTTTGGGTTTGGTGACTACGTGGATTGGTTGAGTTAGAGAGATTTAGTTCTGATGGCCTGGTTATGTGAAAATGAGTTTCAAAGTGTTTTTGATGGTTTCTACCACGGTTTGAGATGTATATTTCCTACTGGTGTGTGAGACATGTTGCATATTGTGATTTTCTCCTAGATGGGATCAAATGGAAAGTTTTTGGTTAATTGAGTGCGTAGTTGCTTGTAACTCAGAATGGATTATGAAGTTCTCGTATTTTTCATATGATAGCATGGTATATGCAATGTGTTGTGCGGGATCGAGATTGGCAGGTGCAAGGTCACAATTCGATTTTGAAGGGAAGGACATAAATTCTTAGCCAACATGGATGGTTTCAGAGGACTAGACAAATGATATTACTATTAGATATGGTTTGATGATAGTGAAAATTTCAGAAGGGGCACTGAGTTTTTCTTTATGGATACTTCATTGATATTGCGGCACTCCCCTGGTTGATCGACTGCTGATATTTAAATTTTGCTTTGTGGCAGAAGAATTCTAGAAGTATTCCTCGCGGGATGATCGTGTATGAGAGATGTGTTAGATATTCGGGCGGTAGAGTTGGGATCAGATATGGTGATTTGCATGCTTTATGAATTTGGAGACTAGGAGTTTTCATAAACAGGTTATTTCGTGGTTGTGGACTGTTAAGATGTGGCAAAAGCTAGTCAGATGATAGTATGTGTTATGATTTAGTCGTTATGGATTCCGGAGGGTTATTTATCTATTTATGGGTGACTAGAGCTGATTTGGGGGCCATTTGTAGGCCCAATTTGGATGTGTATTCTACACCGAGCCGAATTCGTTGGCTCCATATTGCTATTATTAAGGGATGTGCCATTCGTTTGTTGTTGAGCTTATTCGTGTTCTAGAATGATCTATGAGTTACCCTTCTATGCTGCGAGGAGTTGTGATTTGTTGGTTATATGCACATGGTGTGGTTCCATTGGGACTTTATAGTAGGAATTGAACGAGATGGGTATTTGGGTGTTGCGCAGTTGACTGCGTATTGGTTATGTTCTTTTGAGCTTGTGTGGAATTGTGTAATTTGCTTCTCCGTGGTTATGGGGTACTTGATGTCGAATTTCGTGTGGTTATTGATTTTGAGTAGGGTGGATCGAGATATATAATATGAACTAGTGTTTGGACGGGGTCAGAGATTGTAGTGGAGTGAGATTGAGGTATGACCCTTGTGTTAGATTCGTGTGTTCTGGTTCCGCGGTGATTGATGGGGTTCTTAGTATCGCGTTGTCGTGGTACCCAATGAGCTTGTGGGATGGTTCCTTCATTTGAGTCATTTTCATGATTGAGTACATTCGGAATGTTGCTATTGGGTGCACGAATTGCACGAGTTGTGGATTTAAGCTATATTGATGTGTCATGTCACTAAAGTGACTATGTTAGATGAGATGAGGTCATCGAACCTAGAATGAGTGCTATCAAACCTAATTGCGGGATATTTGGAAGGATATTGTTGCTGATTGGCTTAGAAATTTGCTATAGTTCCTATCAAGAGGGAGTTCCACATTTGTTGATCTGACGAATAGTTACGAGTTCCTATGCATTTATTTCATCATTGGCAGTATAAGAAGGTGTTAGAATGAGGCTATATTTGATAAGAGGTTTATTACCGGCATTGAGTTGTTTTGAGCAGCTATTGTGATTAGAAATTATCGCTATGAGTATTTGAATTTTAAGGTATATCCTGTGATTACACCTTGAGTTACAGATATAGCTTGATATGGCTTGTTCAGACTTATACAGTGTGTGGATGTGAGATTCTGATCTTATAGAAATTTCGGATGTTGGAAATTGGGTTCTAAGACTTATGGACTAAGGTTAAAGTAATGATTTTCAGGTATGTTGTGTTGTCGGCCTATATTGGATAGGGTGACGTGGGATCACCCCCGGGTATACGCATGGTAAGGTTACACATCGATTTGATGACTTTTGGAACAGCTCCGGGCACATTTGAGGATGAATGTATGTTTAAGTGGGGGATGATGTAACAACCCGATAGGTTATTTTGAGCATTTGCACTTTGCTCGGTAGTTTGGGGACACAAGTAGCTCTGTATGGTGTATTAGGACTTGTGTGCAAAATTTGAGTTCATTCTGAGTTGATTTGATATGTTTCGGCGCAAGTTTTGGAAGTCGAAAGTTCATTAAGTTTGATATGAGGTGCGTTTCATCGTTTCGATGTTGTTATACGTGATTTGAGGCCTTGAGTGGGTTCGTATTATATTATGAGACTTCTTGGTATGTTCGTATTGGGTCCCGAGAGGCTCGAGTGAGTTTCGGATAGGTTTGGGTTGTGTTGCGCTCGTTTTTCTTATGTTTTGACGTCGTTTCTTCAAGCATAAATGGTACCAAATTAAGAAAATGAGCTCCAATTTCTTTTTTGATTAAAGCATTATATCCATATTGTAATTACGGAGGCATAGCAAAAAGAATCGTCGAATTTGGACATCATATGAGGATTTTATGGCCATTCTTCTAAGAATTGGGTTGTCAGATTTTTTAGATTAATTATGAAATTGCCACTGCTTCGTATTTAAAAATTTGCACTATTTTTAAATATTGAAACCAACATATCTCCTTCATTATAAAGTCTAATGGAGTGATTCAACAGCCTATCTTGACTAGAATTTCAGAAGGAATCCATTGAAGGCATCAAAAGTAAGTTTCGGGATTATTTGGTATGCAAAACGAGGCAGAATAGCTGGCAGAAAAATATATAAAATAAGGGTTTGTTCATTCAGTCATATTTTGAGTTGGGGAGCTCGGACTTGGGCGATTTTGGAGGCGATTTTCACCATATGGATTGGGGTAAGTGTTCTCTACTCGGTTTGGTTATATTTCATGAATCCGTCTTGGTTTTTTGGGATTTGATTAATGATTTCAAAGTGAAATTTGGGGTTTTTGCCTAAAGTTTCATAAAGTGAACTTTTGAGTTTTGAACATCAATTCGGAGTCGGATTTGAGTGAAACTAGTATGGTTGGGCTCGTAATTGAATGAGTTGTCGAATTTTATGAGTTTTGTCGGGTTTTGAGGTGCGGGCACGGTTGGGCGTTTTGGCCGATTTTGGGCTTTTGATTAAAGATTCAACCTTTTTCGATTGGGATTGGTTCCTTTAGCATTGTTTGATGTATTTGAGTTGTTTTTAGTTAGTTTCGAGCCGTTCGAAAGTCGGAACACGTGGGATGGCATTTTTGGAGCATCGCTTGGCTTGCTTGATATTAGAATTGGCTTGTTCGAGGTAAGTAACTCTTCTAGACTTAGTACTGAGGGTATAAAACCCCACAATACGTTTTATGTGATTGGTATTGAGGTGACACATATAGTAGGTGACGGGCGTGTAGGCGTGCACCCTATGAATTGGGACTCTATTGTTCCCATGACCCTGTATAGTGGCCCTATTTTGTTGATATTTGTGTTTTCACCATGTGATAAAGTAATTGAGCTATCAATTATGCTAAACATCATATTTTGACTTCGTGCTGATATCGTTTGTACTCATAGTGGTTATTTCTGGTTGTGATCTCACTAATTTCCATTGATATTTTTGTACTCAGTCACATTCATGCATTCATATCATATCTCAGTCTCAGTTGTTGTTATAGATACATCATATTATTGTTGTCGGGCTGGATTCATGACATTGTGTGCCCGTGAGTGAGACTAGAGAGATTGATGACTGAGTGAGGTCGAGTGCCTGAGTGCGAGTGACATTTTTTGGATCGGACTGCACGCCACAATATATTATATCTATTATACTTTATGAGATCAGGTTGTACGCCACATCGATATATTGATTATATATATGTACGCCCTCCGGAGTCTGTATACCCCTAGTGAGCGCAGCCGACTATGTATATATATATATATATATATATATATATATATATATATATATATATATATATATATATATGGATCGGGTTGCACTCCGCACCATTTATTATACATCGCTGAGTGATTTAGTGTGCTAGATATTGAGCTTCGTGGGAGAGGATGCGAGGCAATGAGATTGAGTACTCTGAGAGTGTGAGTACATGTTTTGGCTCTAAAATACATGGTATTTACATGCATACATGATATACAGACATAGAGATGAATTTTTCCTCATGCTATATAGTATCACATCATTTATGACTTATTATACACATTGATATGTGGGTATGGAGAGGCACTTTATACTTGTTATTTGGAAAGAAAATGAAATATTTTTATTTATTGTGGAAAGGATATTTGGAAAATTATAGTCTTCAAACTTACTCGTACTTTTGGCATTTTCGGTAAGAGATTTTGGATTTTCTTTCACTGAGATATTTGAAAAGCATGATCATTTTCTGGAACTATGAGCTGAGTATTTTACTTTTGAGATATCTTTTTTATAATTGCATTTATATTGTTATGAACTGTTGTGGAAAATATTGGCATTGGACCCGATCCTGTATTAGCTCATCACTACTTTCAACCTAAGGTTAGGTCTATTACTTACTCAATACATGGAGTCGGTTGTACTGATACTACACTTTTGCACATTGCATGTAGATGTCGGTTGCTGTTGTTGCTGTGCTCGATGGTTGCAGGACTTGAAGATATACCGCCATCCCTGTTGTAGCTGCCTCCTTTGTTCAGGGTAGGCTTAGCTTATAAAACTCCGTTTATGTACTTTTTGAATAGACTATGTATTTCTTTCATTTTCAATTTGTAAACTCTATTCTTAGAAGCTCATGATTTGTACTACCAGTTCTCGGAAAATGTATAAGATTTAGATTGTCCTGTTAAATATTATTGAAACTGGATAGATGTTAGTTGGCTTACCTAGTGGGTTGGGTTAGGTGCCATCACGACTAGTAGATTTTGGGTCGTGACACTTTTCAAGCTCACAAGTTATTTCAACAATTTCAAATTGTATTCTTTCAAGATTTCTTCGCCTTATGACCTTAATATATATGGCTATAAAGAAATTGTCCAACCTAATCAAGGCCAACGAGACATTCTAGGGAAACGCCTTTCTAACAACAACCTGGAGCAAGTAATCCATTATAAAATGAGCATCATGACTCTTGTACCCTGATATTTTCATCTCCTTTACTTGCACGCGATTTGAAATATTCGAAGCACACCCTTTTGATAACTTGGAAATTTTTATAACGGTGCAAAATAAATTTTTCTGTTGTAGTTTCATGTAGAAACAAGCTTTAGCCAAACTCACACTACCATCATCATCTTCTCTTGGTTGTAGCTCCTTTCCTATCCCCATTTTTTGTAAGTCATATCGAGAATTTGCATGATACTTTGACTTTTTTTCTATTTGCAATAAAGTCCCAAGTAATCTGTCACATATATTTTTCTCGATGTGCATCACATCAAGATTGTGCCTCAATTTATTACGCGCCCAATATGGCAATTAAAAAAATAGATCTTTTTTTCCACGGACCCTTGTTATCCCGAGGTCTTTCCTTTTTTCCCTTTCCAAAGACATTGTTGAATTCATGAAGCTCATTAAACACTTCCACACCCGACAAAGGAGTAGGTGCATGTTTATGCTCCTCATTACCATCAAATGTTCTTATCTTTTCTTGATGGATGATCAAGAGGCAAAAATTTTCGATGACCCAAGTAACACATCTTATGACTATGTTTGAGATATCGTGAGCATGTGTCGTAATTACAAGTGGGGCATGCCAGTCTACCCTTGGTGCTCCAGCCCGAAAGCATTGCTAACGCTGGAAAATCACTAACTGTCCACAATAAGGCTACACGCAGTTGGAATGTTTGATTTGTCTCAGCATCATATGTTTCTATCCCAGTTTCCCATAGTTCCTTCAATTCTTCAATTAATGGTTGTAGATACACATCTATATCATTTCCTATAGATGAAGGACCTGGAATGATCATTGACAACATGATATATTCTGGCTTCATGCAAATCCATGGTGATAAATTATAGTTTATTAACAGGACATGCTATGTGCTATGAGTAATGCTCATGGTTCGAAATGGGTTGAAACCATAACTTGAAAGACCCAACCTAACATTACGTGTATCTCTAGAGAAGTCTGGGTGTAGATAATCAAAATCCTTCCGAGCTTCTCCATCAGCAAGATGCCTTATATTCTCATCATTGAGTCATTCATTAGCATGCCATCTCATTGCAATGGCTGTTTTAGGACACATGAATATCCTTTGAAGCCTAGGCTTTAAGGGAAAGTACCTTAAAACCATTACTAGGATTTTAGAACTTGTATTAGTCAAGGAAGCATCAACAACTTTCCATCGAGAAGCCCCATCGGCCTTTACAATGTCTTTCCAAAATAACATGCAATCATTAGGGCATGCATGTATTTTTTCATAATAAAGACCCAAATCTTTTATCATGTTTCTAGCCTTGTTGAAAGATTCTTGCAACTGAGCAAAGGGAAATGCCTCTTTTAACAACTCTAACATATATGAAAAGGCCACATTACTCAATCTATGCAAGGATTTAAGCATGTAGAACCGAATAGTAAAACTCAATTTAGTGAAGGTTTCACACCCATGATATAATTCTTGTTTGCCTTCTTCTAATAATCTAACAAATCTCTTAGCATCTTCAGATAGAGTCTTTCTCATCCGTTCTTCCTGCTCTGTGTCACCTTCTACATTTCTAAAGGTATCATGAAGTAATCCATCAATATCATCACGCATGTTAGAACCTTCATCATCATTGCTTTGGTGAGGTGCATTTCTAGAGGAAAATCCTTCCCCATGAAAACTCCATTTGGTGTAACCATCAACAAACCCATTGACAACCAAGTGATCCTCCACCACATTTCTATAGTGTCAATAGCGATTAATACACTTGTTTCAAGGGCATAATATTTTATTTCCCTGGGAAGCTCGTTCAAATGCCTTATAAGAAAAATTATTCACTCCACGGATATACTCATCCGTCCATCTTAGGATATACATCCAACTTTTATCTCCATTATCCATTGAAATCCTATATGATAAAATTAAATTAACAAAATTAACCAAATAAACCTACATATAATCAGACATTGACCAATGCTTTTAAAGGTAAAAACTCAGAAGAAGGAGCAACTGAAGAGAAGTGGGATATTTTATTTTTAATTTTAAAATAGTGCATGTGTATATTTTTATGAGTTTTCTGCAAGCTCACATAATAAATATCTAGTTAGCTTGGTAACTCTAAGATATAGGTTGACGATTTTTGTATTCTTGCAACAAAAAAGTTACAGAACAATATTAAATAACAATGCTTGCCTATTCTGTTATTTGTAGCACTTTAATTTAGAACCGTACTCTATCCATGCATTCAGTTCTAAAAAAAATATTAGACTTCAGCAACATCCTGTAACTTAACTTAAGGCATCATTAGTTAAACCCCAAGATAGCAATAAAAACTAATTCAGAGTAACATACATAACAAGATAAATAAGTGAAATACACAAATACACTACCAGCAAATCCAATTACCAAAAATTTAAATTAAGAAAACTTACCAGGAACGAGTGTTCCCTAAATTACCAAAAATAATTTCTCCTCGGCAACCAGAAATAAATTTTATCTCAGTTAATAATATCTATACTACCAAAGAAGCTTCTATAGTTCAACAAGGAGGAGCATGCAAAAACAAAAACAAAAAATGACATCAGTGAGGGATTACTTGGAGAGTATTCGAGCAAAGAGAACAAGAAATAATCTTGACTTAGATACAAAAACAAACTAATTATACTCAAAAAAGTTTAAACCATTACTGATCGCAACTGAAATTCTGTAAAATAGTGCATAAATTAGACTCAAATAGTGCATATTCTAATCCAAAACTGAACTCAAAAACTGCAGATTTTCTGCAGATAATAGAGGAGCAAAAAGATAGAATTTTGGTGCAAATAACCAACAATTTCAGTTGATCTTGCAGACCCAACTGAGCACAATATGAGGAACACAAATCAGATCAACAACTATTTAGGAAATCAGTAATACAGTTCAGTTTCAAGGAACTACAGCAGTAGTGAACAAAAATTCTCAAACTAGAGTCAAAACAAAGTTCAAAGCATCGGATTTCAACACTGGAACCACAAAAGTTCAATTCCTGCTATTAAGGCATCAACAGTGCAACAAACCTCACAAATTTAAAGGAACTATTGAATTCATTGTCACTAATTTGAAGGAACTTACAAAGCTTGTCAAGCATTTAAATCTGGCCAGAAATAATTCTACACATTAACTGCACTTTCAGCTCAGTATTTCCAAATTTCGGGATAGTGTTTTGTAGTTTTTTGGACAATTCCTACACAGTTTCTCCACTACAACAGCTAATATCTCAATTCTCAACCTATTAGGATTAGGTTCTAGTTTAAATCGAATCTAGAAGAAAAAAACATAATTAACTATCTGCTAAATTGAATTAATTTAAGGTTCTTTCTTCTTTGCCTTAATTCATATTCATCTCTTTCCTTCTGCTCCATATATCACTTTTATAATTAAAAGAAAACGAACAAGAAGAAAAAGAGAAAACTTGACAATTTAATTAATTTAAAATGTCTGTTAAAACGCAAATCCCAATTCATCTACACATGCGGATGCAACAAACAAGCAACATTTCAGAATTAACTCTAACCTTTGCATGTTTGGATTTGTTAGAGCAAAAGAGAGAAGAAAAAGGAGAGCAAACACTGCTTCACCAAAAAATAACTGGTTTGACACCACAAAATTTAAAAACAAAACAAGAAAAAATTTAGATTCACATATGTGATGTACTACTTATCAATCAATATAAATACACCATCCCTAGAGCAATTCTACAACCTCCATGGATAGATTGAACAGTTCAAAAAAGACATCAAAATAACTTACATTGCTAAAATTACTGGTGTTGGATTTAGGAATTTGGGGAGAGCACCTATTTTGATAAAGTTTGCTCAAATGCCTCAAAATTTTGCCACCCCCATTCACGTTACCCAAAATTTTGCCACCCCCACCAAATCAGCAAAACTTATTTGTAAAAACCCATAAAACCAAGTTCACAGAGTGAAATAAAGGAATAAGATAGAGAGGAAGATTCAACGGATTTCTTAGAGTGAACGAGAGAAGACGATTTTTGGAGAGAGAGAGAGGCGTTTGTAATTGAAGAAGTTGTCTGAGGGTTTTTAGTTTGGGGGCATCGCATGTTTTAATGGGGAAGGGCAAAAAAAGTCTTTTTACTTAATATTTTGATTATTAAAATTATTCAAAAATAAAATAAATAGGGGTTGTTTTGGCGGGTTTAACAAAAAATTCAAGGGGGGAAATAAGGAGGGAAAAAATAACCGTTCTAATAGAATTTTTACAATAAAAGCGTTCTCGTAGATAGTTTTATTGGTATGGTTTATATAACCGTTACGCCAAATGCATCTATGACAACAATTGTTTTACAATTGCAATAGTTGTATAGCTTAAGTGTGTTGATATCACCTAAATGCTATTGTAACGGTTGTAACCATTACCATAGATGTTCTATGGCAACAGTTGTTCAACCATTGCTAAAATAACTATTGCCATAGGCCCATTTTCTGGTAGTGCCAAGGTCATATATCATTTAAGATTGATTTATGACCAGTCAAAAATTGATAAGGAGTGGAATAAACTGATTTAGAAGACATTTTGTTCAATATATAGGCTGCAGTCAATAATGCATCTCCACAAAGGGAGATAGGTAAATTTGCATGCGCCATCATGGACCTTATCATGTCCAATAGTATTTTATTCCTTCTTCCCGCTATACCATTTTATTGAGGCGTGTAAGGAATAGTTAACTGTCTAGTGATGCCCTTTTCGTTACACAATATTTCATTTTTTTATATATATTCACGCCATCTATCAGTTATTAATATTTTAATCCTTTTGTCTAATTGATTCTCAACTTCATCAAATATTTCTTAAAGTATTCAAGTGCTTCGAATTTATGAGAAATCAAATAGACATAACCAAACCACGTGAAAATCAGCTCTATTAGCTTTTCCAAATAGTTTATGTGCAATCTTTCCGGGTAGAAATGTGACGATCCGGCCAGTCGTCTCATGAGTTATCGCTCCATTTTCCCCCTTTTTAGCTTCTTTAAGCTTTGTTATCCGTGTTTTATGTGATCGAGTGGATTAGTTCAAGTTCAGAAAGGATTTGGAAATAAATGAGACACTTAGTCTCGTTTAAGAAGGATTTAGTTGGAAAAGTCAACCGGATATTGACTTATGTGTTAGAAGGCTCAGAAGTGAGTTCCGATGGTTCGGTTAGCTTCGGTAGGTGATTTATGACTTAGGAGCGCGATCGGAATGAGTTTTGGAGTTGTAGAGAAGATTTAGACTTAAATTGGTGAAGTTGATATTTTGGCGGTTCCGGTTGATAGGCGAAATTTTGATATAGGGGTCGGAATGGAATTTTGAGTGACAGTAGTTTCGTTGTGTCATTTGGGATGTGTGTGCAAAATTTTAGGTCATTCGGACGAGATTTGATAGACTTTTTGATCGAAAACATAATTTAAGAGTTCTTAGGCTTGAATCCTATGTTAAATTGGTGATTGATGTTGTTGTGAGCGTTTTGAAGTTTTGGACAAGTTTGAACGATGTCATGGGATGTGTTGGTACAAGTGGTTTGAAGTTCCGGCAGTTCCGGGTAGGTTCCGGGTAGGTTCTGGGATGTTTTAGGCCGAAAAACATAGCTGTAGCAGGTCCAAAAGGGTTGCAGACCTCGAAACTCACCCGTGCGGTTCGCACAAAAAGAAGTGCGGCCGTGGTGTCACAAGTCATGATCAACTCACCCGTGTATGCAGATTCAGGTGTCGTAGAGTCCGCTCCTGAGTGCTGATACTCCCAGTCCAGGCAGTGTTTTCGAAGACTACGAGATAGCTGTTTGCACCCGCAGCCCCTGTGCCTCCCTTATCTTACCATTTTAATGTTCTTGAACTTTTGTAACGAATTTCGTATCTAGTAGACTGGTATCCGGAACTACTAGTTGCTCATGACTTGTGACACCCCGGGTTGGGCTGTGTCAGGATGCTTTCTACTGTTGTTATCGTTAATTTCGCAAATTATGGTTATTATATCACGTTTTAGAACTACTTATGGTATTTAACTGTTTAAAAGAGGTGGTATGTTTTGGTCTGGCTGGCCTTGTCTTCGAGAGGCGCCATCACGACCAGGTTTACGGAATTGGGTCATGACAAGTTGGCATCAGAGCCTAGGTTACTTAGGTCTCATGAGTCATGAGCAAGTTTAGTAAAGTCTCGCGGATCGGTACAGAGACGTCTATATTTATCCTTGAGAGGCTGCAGAACCTTTAGGAAAAATTTCATATTCTTGAAATTTTTGTAATGCGAACTTGTTGGTCCAAATACAAAACTTCTGTTATTCCATTCTCTCACAGATGGTGAGGACGCGAGCTACTAGATGAGGTGGACGACCACTAGTGCCACAAGGTTAGACCACCAGAGGCCGTGGATGCGGTCATGGTCATAGTAGAGGCAGAGCAGCGAGGGCAACACCTGTAGATCCACCAACTGCCCTAGCTCCGGATCAGGCTCCAGCTATGGATGCTCCAGCAGCACCAGTTTAGGCACTAACTGTGCCCATCACGATTTCGGGTCTTCAGGAGGCCTTGGCACAGATCTTATCAGTTTGCACTGGCCTGGCTCAGGCAGTTTTAGCAACTACAGTAACAGCTACTTCGCAGGCCGGGGGAGGCAATAAAACCCCCGCTGATCGCACACCTGAGCAGGTAGTATGGGGACTTCACACGCCGGGGTACCTCCAGCCCAGCCGATTGCACCAGCTCAAGAGTTTGTTATGCCGGATGATGGGCAGCGTCGTCTTGAGAGGTTTGGTAGACTCCAAACTCTGACATTTAGCGAAGCAGAGGGCGAGGATGCCCAGGATTTCTTGGATAAGTGCCAGCGGATGCTCCTTATAGCAGGGATTCTTGAGTCTAGTGGTGTGGCATTTACTACCTTTCAGTTTTTTGGGGCTGCCTTCACTTGGTGGGAGGCGCATGAGAGGCGTAGGCCGGTTCGAGCAGCGCCCCTTACTTGGCATTAGTTATCCGTTCTCTTTCTGGAGAAGTATGTGCCGTAGTCTCGCAGAGAGGAGCTGCATAGACAGTTTGAGTGGTTGAGACATGGGGATATGACTGTGTCATAGTATGAGTCGAGGTTTTCTAAGTTGGCTCGTCATGTCGTCTGGATGGTTCCGACAGATCGTGAGAGGATCAGGAGATTTGTTGATGGCCTTAACTACCATCTCCGTATTCTGATGACTAAAAAGAGAGTGTTGGGTGCTACGTTCGAGGAGGTGGTTAATATCGCTCGCGAGATTGAGACGGTTCGCCATCAGGATCGGGAGGAGAGGGAGGCCATGAGGCCTCGAGGATCTGGCAGTTACAGTGGTGCTCCTTCGAAGGGCCAGTTCCAGCATGGTAGAAGTTGTTCTTTCAGGCCTACTCAATCAGCCCACCCAGGTTATCGTGGGGCATCTTCGGGTCAGGGTTATCAAGGTACTCAGCAGGGCTAGTCATCACTTAGTGCCCTCTCAGCTCAGAGTTCATCTCGTGCCCCATCAGCTAAGGGTTCTTCTATGCCGAGTGCATCAGCTAGTCACTCCGGTGCGAGGGGTTCCCTTCAGTCCCCTTCTCCAACACCTGGGAATTGTTTTGATGTGGAGAGTTTGGGCATGTTTGGAGGCAGTGTCCTCGTCGTGTTGCTAGTTCGTCCTAGCAGAGGGGTCAGCCCTCGACTTCTGCTCCAGTTGATTCACCTCCCGCCCAGCTAGCTAGGGGTGGAGGTCAGGCAGCCAGGGGTCTCCCCAGAGGGGGAGGTCGATCAGGGGGCGGTCAGGCCCGTTTCTATCGACTTCCAGGTGGAGAGATGCCTCTGTATTATTTGATCCCAGTTCCACCTTTTCTTATGTGTCATCATATTTTGCTCGTTATTTAGGTACACCTCGTAAGTTGTTTGCTTTACCTGTTCATGTATCTACCCTGGTGGGCGATACTATTATTGTAGACCGTGTGTACCGGTCATGTGTAGTGACTATTGGGGGTCTGGAGACCCGAGTGGATCTATTACTATTGGGAATGATGGATTTTGATGTCATATTGGGCATGCTATTCTAGGCTGTCGTGCTAAGACCGTCACTTTGGCTATGCCGTGTGTACCGCAGATTGAGGGGCGTGGTGTGACTGATTATGTTCCTAGTAGAGTGATCTCTTTCTTGAAGGCCCAACGTATGGTTGGGAAAAGTTGCCTTTCATATCTAGCGTTTGTGAGGGATGTTGGAGTTGAGAGTCCTAGTATTGATTCTGTCCCAGTTGTGAGGGATTTTCCCGATGTTTTTCCTGCAGACCTGCCGAGCATGCCACCGGACAGAAATATTGGTTTTGGTATTGACCTAGTGCCAGGCACTTAGCCCATTTCTATTCTACCGTATCATATGGCACCAGCAGAGTTGAAAGAATTGAAGGAACAACTTCAGGAACTCCTAGATAAGGGGTTCATTCAGCCTAGTGTGTCACCTTGGGGTGCGCCAGTTTTGTTTGTGAAGAAAAAGGATGGCACAATGATAATGTGCATCGATTATAGGCAATTGAACAGGGTAACAATTAAGAACAAGTATCCCTTGCCTCGCATTGATGATTTATTTGACCAGCTTCAGGGAGCGAGAGTGTTCTCCAAGATTGATCTCCGTTCGGGCTATCACCAGTTGAAGATCAGGGAGTCAGATATTCTTAAGACTGCTTTCAAGACCAGATATGATCATTATAAGTTCCTTGTGATGTCTTTCGGGCTAACCAATGCCCCAACAACGTTCATGCATTTGATGAACAGGCCTTATCTTGATTCGTTCGTTATAGTATTCATTGATGATATCCTGGTTTACTCGCTTAGTCAGGAGGAGCACGCTAAGCATTTGCGAGTTGTATTGCAGAGATTGAGGGAGGAGAAGCTTTATGCAAAATTCTCGAAGTGTGAGTTTTGGCTCAGTTAAGTGGCTTTCTTGGGGCACGTGGTGTCCAGCGAGGGTATTCAGGTTGATCCAAAGAAGATTGAGCCGGTTCAGAGTTGGCCTAGACCGTCCTCAGCCACAGAGATTCGTAGCTTTCTTGGGTTGACAGGCTATTATTGCCGGTTTGTTCAAGGATTCTCATCTATCGCATCGCCCTTGAACAAATTGACTCAGAAGGGTGTTTCATTCGTGTGGTCAGACGAGTGTGAGGAGAGCTTTCAGAAGCTCAAGACGGCTTTGACCACAGCTCCAATATTGGTCTTACCATCAGCTTTAGGTTCATATACCGTGTGTTGTGATGCTTCGAGAGTTGGGATTGGTTGTGTATTGATACAGGAGGGTAGAGTTGTTGCGTATGCTTCTCGTCAGTTGAAGCCCCATGAGAAGAACTACCCCGTTCATGATTTGGAGTTGGCTGCCATAGTTCATGCATTGAAAATTTGGAGGCATTACTTATATGGCATATCTTGTGAGGTGTTCACTGATCATCGCAGTCTTCAGCATTTGTTCAAACAAAAGGATCTTAATTTGAGGCAGCGGATATGGTTGGAGTTGCTTAAGGATTATGATATCACTATATTGTACCATCCAGGAAAGGCCAATGTGGTGGCCGATACTTTGAGCCGAAAGGCAGTGAGTATGGGGAGTTTGGCATCTTTCCAGTTGGGGAGAGACCCCTTGCAATTGATGTTTTGGCCTTGGCCAATCGGTTCGTAAGGTTGGATATTTCGGAGCCCAGTCAGGTGTTGGCTTGCGTGGTTTCTCGGTCTTCCTTATTTGATCGTATCAAAGAGCGCCAGTATGATGACCCGCATTTGCTAATCCTTAAGGACAGAGTTCAGCATGATGATGCCAGAGATGTGACCATCGGTGATGATAGGGTGTTGAGGATGCAGGGACGGATTTGAGTGCCCAATGTGGATGGGATGAGAGAGTTGATTCTGGAGGAGGCCCATAGCTCGCGGTATTCTATTCATTCGGGTGCCGTGAAGAGGTACCAGGATTTGAGGCAGCACTATTGGTGGAGAAGAAAGAAGAAAGATATTGTGGGATTTGTAGCTCGGTGTCTCAATTGTCAGCAGGTGAAATATGAGTATCAGAGACCGGGTGGCTTACTTCAGCAGATGATTATTCTTGAGTGGAAGTGGGAGAGGATCACTATGGACTTTGTTGTTGGACTTCCACGGACTTTGAAGAAGTTCGATGCTATTTGGGTGATTGTGGATTGGCTGACCAAGTCCGCGCACTTCATTCCTATCTGTACTACCTATTCTTCAGAGCGGTTATCATAGTTATATATCCGAGAGATTGTTTGGCTGCATGGTGTTCCAGTTTCTATCATTTCAGATCGGGGTACTCAGTTTACTTCCCAGTTTTGGCAGTTTGTTCAGCGAGAGTTGGGTGCACAGGTGGAGTTGAGCACAACTTTTCACCCTTAGATGGACGGGCAGTCCGAGCGTACTATTCAGATATTGGAGGACATGTTGCATGCTTGTGTTATTGATTTCGGAGGTTCATGGGATAAGTTTCTACCGCTTGTTGAGTTTGCTTACAACAACAACTACCAGTCGAGTATTCAGATGGCTCTATATGAGGCTTTGTATGAGAGGCAGTGTAGATCTCCAGTTGGTTGGTTCGAGCCCAGCGAGGCTAGGCTATTGGGGACAGATTTGGTTCAGGATGCCTTAGAGAAGGTGAAGGTGATTCAGGAGAGGCTTCGTACAGCGCAGTCGCGACAGAAGAGTTATGCGGACCGGAAGGTTCGAAATATGTCCTACATGGTTGGTGAGAAGGTCTTGCTGAAAGTTGTGAGCACGTGATTTTTTCCCTATGTGAACTACTCCCACAAATTCAAAACAAAATAATTTTCCCATTATTTACAAATTCGTAGATTTTTTGTAGCATTTTTGATTACTTGTTTGAATTTTGTCTGTGCGTGTTCATTTTATTTAATTAATGAAAAGTACAAAATATGTGCATTTGCATTTAGGATTTAATTTAACATTTTAGGATTAATTAATTAATTAGTTGTTTTATAAAAATGAAAAAAAAATCACAAAAATAGTTTAGTTTGCATTTTTTTTAATTTTAGTTTTGAATTTTGGTAGTCTTTTCTTTAATTTGATTTTTTAATTAATTGTGGTAATTATTAATTAGAGTCAACTAATTCAATGTGGTAGGATTAACTCGATTTTGGATTTAGTTTAGGTTTTATTATAATTTTGAGAAAAAGAAAAAGAATTTTGAAATAATTAGATAGGGAAAGTAAGTGAAAAATTCAGATTTTGGGCCTTCTTAATCATAAATACCACAAGCCCAATTCAACTCTCCAATACGCGTCCAAAACCAGCCCATTCCGACCCTGACCCGGTTCGATTTCCCCTCATTTATCCAAACGACCCCGTTTTAATGACCTGCGATCTGGGCCGTTGATTGCATTTGATCTAACGGTCCGGAAGTGGGTTCTGATTAGTATAATAGTGTCTGAATCCTTCCCTCCCCGCCTCATTTCCCAGACCTCATCGTCCCCAAACCGAAACCCTAGCGATGCCGCCCTAATTTCCACCGTTTGTCGTCGGCGGCGCTGTTCCCAAACCGCCCCAAACTAACACCCTACAACCCCCATGATCCCCTCATACCAAATCCACAACTGCTTTCCTTCAAATCTGTCGGGAGCTCCGCGAATCTGGAATCCGAGTTCAACCCCCAAAAAGTTCAAAGTCATTTTTCACATGCACGTTCGGGGAGCGCTATTCTTTCAAACTCTGAGGTTTGGACTCGTCGAAATTGATGTCGTTCAGTTGTTCTTGACAAAGAACAAGGGATCTACATAAGTTTGGCTAAGTTCTTTGTCCCCGTCCGGTTTTGAGGTTCAATTTGGTGAGTCCCTTTCCCTCTCCGGTTTCCTTTCTGTCATCCTCATCTTTCCCTTTCTTAAAACTAGTTTTCTTATAATAATTTTGTTGAAAATTCAATTCAATTCATCTTCTGAGTCCAAGTTTGTTCTTTCGTTCGTTATTTTTCTCTTTTCTCTCTTTTTCTTAGAGAATTCCGTTTTGTGACATTTTTAGTTTGTTAAACAGGTTAAGTTTCTGGTTCGTTAAATCACTTAATTAGGTCTTAATTTAGTCGATTTCCTGTTAATTAGCTCATTCATCTTTGTCTCACTTGTGGGATTTTTCTGGGTTGTTGTTGTTGTTGTTGTTGTAGCTCATTCATCTTTGTCCCTGCTTGTTTGCATTTTAAAGAAGGGGTTCCGGGTTTTCTTTTAGGGAAATTTTGGTCTGTCTTTCGATTTGGGAATCCCTGATGGATTTTAATTGGACTCCGAAAATCAGAAAGCTCAAGTGGGGATTTAATTTGGGTTTGCAGACCCCTACCAATTTGAGTCGGGTTAGTGTGACCTATACTTGGGTTGGAGGGGTAGTGTTTAGAGGTTTAAAGGGTAGTTTGGGTAGTCTAGGTAAGAGAATCTTTGGGTAACTGATTAAGAAGCTTCTAAGAATCTGGGGAGGGGGACTATTGTGAAGT
Source organism: Nicotiana sylvestris (assembly GCF_000393655.2). Taxonomy (NCBI): domain Eukaryota; kingdom Viridiplantae; phylum Streptophyta; class Magnoliopsida; order Solanales; family Solanaceae; genus Nicotiana; species Nicotiana sylvestris. The sequence continues at coordinate 134,888,927 of NC_091059.1, read as the reverse complement.
TCTGAGATTTAAAATAGGGATACCTAAGCTAAAATGAAAATTAGAAAACGTGCAAAGTGCAAAAATTGATCCCTTAGGCTGCCCTAATAGCTTGCCTATAAAAGCACCTTACCTTGCATTTCAAGGCAGATTTTAAGGGATAAAAATTCCAGAAAAAACAAAAACAGCTGAAATATTTTTACAAACACTGTTCTATTGAATTTCATGCTTTGGATCTTAAAGTTTTCATTCCCTGAATCGGTTTCTACTTTACTTTGGGGTTGAAATGAATTGAGGTCGAAGCCTTTGAATCTGGTTTTGATTTTGCTGGGGTTCGAGTGTGTTTTTGAGTGCTGATTTCTTGATATGAGTCTACTGCTATTGTTCTCTATGAATTCCCTCTCAGTTTTGGTTTCTTTTGCTGATCATTCAGGTACACTTCTGCATTTCACATAATGTAAGATTTGATTTGGAATCAAGATGGCATTCGGAGCTTTGATTAGCATTTGTAATCAGTTTTTTGGTTCATGATTTAGCTTACTTGGTTTACTTGCTTAAGTTTCTAGTTTATGATATATGGCATCGTACTAGTTGTTAATAAATACCATGTTGTGAGCTGCATCTGGTTGTAAATCAGTAGAGTAATCTAGTTTCTCATTTGGATGTCTCCTAGTTAATTGTTGGCAATTTGAACAAGGTATTGAACTTGAGAATCACATCTTATAAATTAATGCAATGGCAATGTGCTGCACTTGAATTGCTATGCCTGTTAGTTCATTAAGTTTTGCTATAATTTTAGTTAAGTAGTATTCTGTTTGGACATGGATGGTGAAGCATATCTTAAGCCATTTTTAGCATGTTTCAATTGAAAAGAGTGTTTTAGACCATCAGAATGCCCCACTATTTGATACATGTTTAGATAACCAAACTCAGAAATGAAATGAATTGTTAGTTTAGTTTCCTGTTTCATATAGTTTGCTGCATGACTGCTGTTCAATCGATTCTGGGTACTTGTTAATTTTGAGGAACGGGGTTGACGGCTGATTATAAGATAGTTTGAGCCTTAAATAAAGAAGTAAATGTGGTACATCTGTTGTTAGTGAGCTAATTGGACTTAATTAGAATTTTTCTTTACTTCAGATGATGCCTTGGTTTTGTGACACCTTTTTTGTTATTTATTTGGTTAAGACCTGACATGGGTTAGCAATTGTTATGAATATAAATTGTACGCTTTTTATGTTGTGAATGGTTTTCGATCTTAAGTCTCGAATTTTGGCAATGTTGCTATACTCCTTGAGATTGGATTTCTTTCGTTGGGCCTGAGCTGAATTGCTATGAGGCTTACCATCAGCGGTATTATAACGTTACAGGACCACTGGCTCATGATAGGCCCAAGCCCCAAATAAAAGCTGGACCTTGTATCTTGTTGTTTGTTTTGCTTTTTTGAACCAAGTTTGAGTTTTGCTTTAAAATCAGGCCTCTCTTTTCCGAATCGTTTTAATCAGTTAATCGGGCTCAGATTTTTTAAAAATGGAAATGGACTTTTGTTTACTTACTCCGTTCTTGAGTTTAGCTTTAATGTAAAACACCTTTTAAGTCCTTTCAGGCTCTTTCTTTAATTAAGCTAGACTCTTCACGAATAGATTCAGGCGAACCATATTAGACAACACAAATAGTTCGTGGCCCTCGAAATATAATTTGAACTCTTTTTCTTTAAATTAGAGTTGAGGTGCGCCGTGCCAAACAAAAATGATAGTTTCACGAACCTCGTTTAATTAATCTTGTTTTGATCCTTAGAAATTGAGGCGTGCCATTTAACAAATTTTCATGGCCCTCGCAAAGTTGAAGCGCGTAGTTGCATTAGGCGCGTTATTTTGATAATTTACCTTCCTAAACTCGGTTGCGCATTTATGTGATCCAAATCCAAATCTCAACAACGTTAGATAAAATGTGTCGTGGACCAAGGGTGCATTTATGTGACGTGGTTCAAGACATGTTTTAGATGGCGTTGAGTTTTTTCCTAAAATTAATTAAATAAAGCGGTTAAGCTAAAAATATACCATAGGTCTAAAAGTGTTTTTAGAATCAATTTAATTGAGCCAAAAATAACAGTTGAGCGACCGTGCTAAAACCACGGAACTTGGGAATGCCTAATACCTTCTCCCGGGTTAACAGAATTCCTTACCCGGATTTCTGGTTCGCGGACTATAATACAGAGTCAATCTTTTCCTCGATTCGGGATTTGAACCGGTGACTTGGGACACCATAAATTATCTCAAGTGGAGACTCTGATTTTAAATAAAATAATCCCGTTTCGATTGTCACTTTAAGCAGGAAAAAACTCCCTATATACACCTTTCCGGGGTGTAGGTAAAAAGGAGGTTTTGACAGCTCTGGCGACTCTGCTGGGGAATCAAACCCAGAATCTCTGGTTCAGGGTTCAGAATTGAGCTTTGATGAATTGTTATACTTGGCTTTAGTTATTATCTGATTTTATTACATGTTTGGGCCTAATGTGCCAAATGTTGCTTTTATCGCTTTGATATTATCTGAACTGTATATAAATTGCTACGAAACCCCTCTCTTCTCTCTTCCGAGGAGTGCACGCTTGTCGTGACTTCTTTCTGTTAGTGTCATATCCCAAATAGAACGAGGTTCGGACAAGTTGCAAAGCGGGATAATCTTTGGTTACCGGTACGCAGCCCCCCTTCGGCTCGAGTTGTCCGTTCGGGTAAGCCAGGTCTAGAACAATAAACCTAGATTTTAAACCTAGTATAACAAAGCCTCATGCCGGATCCCTAGTAGGAACGCTTGTTTGCATCATGTGCATTTTGACTTTGGAGACTCAACACAGGGGTTGGGTCTGTCTAGGACAGGTGCACCCAAAATAAAAAGACCATCCTGATGCATCTTACTTGTTACTTGTGCATTTATTTTCTTCGAATTTGCATGCTGACCGGTTTTGAATAAATGGAGAGAGTTCAGAAAAGAAATAGCATTGTAGAGGGTTAAGAGAGTTAATCACCTGTTTAAGAAAAAACAGTGTCCAAATAGCACCGAAACTCTGTCGAATTTTTGGAAAAAAAGAGAGGAGAAAAACGAATTGAAAAATGAAAAAAAAGAAAGATGAAAGTTTGGTTTTCAAAAATAGTCCATTTTATTTCCCCAAACTACGACAGTTTGAATCCCACCGGATGTGGGATACGCAGGCAACCCCCATCGGGTCCAACTTCCTTTTTGCAAAAATAGCCCAAGAGAACAAAAAATTTACTTTTATTTGAAACAGTTAGGGTGGTGCCATTCTCACCAAAAATAGCCGAATGTCCCTAAAAGGGCGCCGGAAGGCTGCTTTTGCAAGAACAACCACATGTGGTCATTTTTTTCAAGGTTTTCACCGGTTAGCCAACACAGCCTTAAAGTTTTCGTCTCCGAAGTGCTGAAAGGCCGTATTTGCAAAACTGGATTTTATTTTTAAATGAAGAAAAAAAAGAGTGTCAATTTTGTCTTTAAGTCAAATGAGTCTTGATTTTTTGCTTAATCACCCTAATAAATGTGCAGAATGAGCACGAGTCCAAGTTTGCCGATAACAGTCATGAACAAGATCCCTTTGGAGTTGCATATGTGGTGGGAGGATCTGGGAAAATCGGAGCAAGATAAAGTCAATCTACATTTGGGAGGTCTCACCGGGTTGTTGAAAATCAGACCTAGAGGAGATATAATAAAGGCTTTGGCTACGTTTTGGGACCCGACCCATAACGTATTTCACTTCTCTAATTTTGAACTCACTCCAACTTTGGAAGAGATACCAGGTTATATGGGAAGTACTGAAGGGCTGAGACATAAGTATCTGATCGCTCCAACAGCTGTTAACTCTCACAAATTCATGGATTTGTTAAAGATAAGCAAGACAGTCCCGTATACCAAGTTGGAGGGTGGTTTTTCCACTCTACGCTTTATATATCAGAGGTACGGGCATGTAGGAGGGTTCAACGATCCGGAACGCTCTATATTCATGGTAGCTTTCCTCGGCCTTGTGGTGTTTCCCCGAAAAGATGGGAATATCGATTTGCGGGTGGTTGGAGTCATCAAGGTCCTGATTACCAATGCCAAAAGCATTCTTGCCCCTATGATAGTGTTTGAGATATACCGAGCTCTCACAGCTTGTAAAGCTGGGGCAGATTTCTTCGAGGGATGCAATTGCTATTATAGATGTGGATGATCGAGCACCTGTGTCATCTCCCTAAGTATATAAGTTATGGGTCCACAAAGAAAAGTTGCATTGAAGAGTTTGACACATGGATTTCAGGGTTCAAGCTGCCAGAGGGGTTCAGAGATTGGGTATCCTGCCTTCGTTCCATTACTGCGGGACAAATAGAATGGACACTAGTCCTTACTTCCTCCTAATGGTCCTGCGAGGTATTCAGCCTTACGCTCCTTACTGGGCGATGAGACAGTTGGGAAGGTGTCAGGTGATGCACCAAGATGCAGATCTTAGCGTTTATGCAGTCGAGGTTAGTTCCGACGGCCAATTTCATGAAGAAATAGTTCGTTCTAGTTAAAATGAATGCCAGTATTTGACGGTGAACACTCGAGTGCGTGACCTATCTAGAGGCGAAGTCTCACCCGCCTATCTTGCCTGGTATAGAAAGAAGAACACTGTAAGGGCCGAACCAGAAAGACCAGCCAAAAAGCCTCACATTCAGGAATTCATTGAGGCGTCGCAAGAACAGTGGGCTTGGTTGGCTAAGGAGAATGAGTACAAGGCCACAATAAGAAAATTGGAAAAGTAAGTCGGAGAGCTTCAATTCGAGAGTGGCTTGCAAATCGCTGCGGACGAAGGAGAAAAGAAAAGGCTAGCCAAAGAAAATGAGGCCCTTCAAGCCCAAATTCAGAAAATGAAAATAGCAGCAGAAAACCCCGCCCGAAGTGCCAAAGATGAAAAGCTCATCAATAACCTGAGGCATAAAGTGAATGACTACAATTTTGATTTGAACAAAGCAGAAAGTGAACTAGCCAGGGCTCGAAAGTAATTGGCTAAACACGCAGATGAACGAGCGCACCTGGTTAAGCAGTTCAAAAAAAAGTACAACAATGAGGTCGCAGGATTAAAAAAGGGTCATCGCCACAGAAAACAAAATGATCAAACAGGCGAAAGACTTCAAGGTTGAAAGAGAACATTGTTATACAACATTGGCACAATTAGAAATAGATTTGCAACAACTTCAGGAGAAGAATCATGTGGCCGAGCAAACTTTAGAAGCTAGGGCCTAGCAGATCGGGCATTTTTTTACAAGAAAAAGGTGTCATAAGAGAGAGAATTAGAAACATCGCCGATTACATTGTTATGAAGTGCCAAGTCTGTGAGGATATGACTTGCTTTACCTTCTTTGTGACAGTGATGACATTTGTTAAACAGATAATGAGCGACTTGGACCGACTTCAAAGGGATCCTGCATATAGGCCCGCGGTGAGACCGAATGATGTCCTGTAGGCACCAGGAGCACTAATGTATTCATGATTTCCTTTTCCGTTAGTGTCTGTCAGTTGTGTTGAGTTTGTATTTTCTTTTGCTGGAGTCTGTCAATTATGTTCAAGTTTGTATTTTCTTTTGTTGAAGTATGATAGTTTATTTTTGGAGTCTGTATTTCGTCTCTTCATCCGTGTCTATTAGTCTCTCTTGGAGTCTGTTAGTTTGGAGTCTTTGTAATCAAAGCATTTGCTTTTATGAAAATCGAAAATCCAAAAAAATATTTTATTATTTACTTTCACACTTATCTCCCAGAACAATGCTCGGTCTGATTCATGTGGGGTCATGATACGTAGGCAATCTCCATAGGTCGACCATAACCAAAAGAAAAACAAAAAAAGAAAGAAAAGAGAAAAAGAAGAAAAACGAAAAGAGAGAGGAAAAACAAGAGACGAAAAGAAAAAAAAAATAGAGAAAATAAGATAAAAGAAACAATGGCAAAACAAGAGGGAAATGAAAAAAGAAGAGCAACGCCCAAAATGAAAAGAAAGAGAAAAAGAAGGAAAGTTGTAAGTGGAAAAGCCGGGATGACGCAAGCAGCCGATCAAATGCATGATATAAATAGTTAATTTCTTAGGTGCATTCATTCCCCAAATGTGCGGTTACCAATTTGTTAAAGCCCTAACCACTAACAAGGTTGTTGTTGATGTATTGAGTTAAGGCAGGTGGTTAGTTGATCGAATGCATGATATCTTTCTTGAAGGCCCAGCGTATGGTTGGGAAATGTTGCCTTTCATATCTAGCGTTTGTGGGTGATGTTGGAGTTGAGACTCCTAGTATTGATTCTGTCCCAGTTGTGAGGGATTTTCCCGATATTTTTCCTGCAGACCTGCCGAGCATGCCACCAGACAGAAATATTGGTTTTAGTATTGACCTAGTACCGGGCACTTAGCCCATTTCTATTCTGCCGTATCATATGGCACCAGCAGAGTTGAAAGAATTAAAGGAACAACTTAGGAACTCCTAGATAAGGGGTTCATTCAGCCTAGTGTGTCACCTTGGGGTGCGCCAGTTTTGTTTGTGAAGAAGAAGGATGGCACAATGAGAATGTGCATCGATTATAGGCAATTGAACAAGGTAACAATTAAGAACAAGTATCCCTTGCCTCGCATTGATGATTTATTTGACCAGCTTCAGGGAGCGAGAGTGTTCTCCAAGATTGATCTCCTTTCGGGCTATCACCAGTTGAAGATCAGGGAGTCAGATATTCTTAAGACTGCTTTCAGGACCAGATATGATCATTATGAGTTCCTTGTGATGTCTTTCGGGCTAACCAATGCCCCAACATCGTTCATGCATTTGATGAACAGCGTGTTCCGACCTTATCTTGATTCGTTCGTTATAGTATTCATTGATGATATCCTGGTTTACTCGCTTAGTCAGGAGGATCACGTGGAGCATTTGCAAGTTGTATTGCAAAGATTGAGGGATGAGAAGCTTTATGCAAAAATTCTCCAAGTGTGAGTTTTGGCTCAGTTAAGTGGCTTTCTTGGGGCACGTGGTGTCCAACGAGGTTATTCAGGTTGATCCAAAGAAGATTGAGACAGTTTAGAGTTGGCCTAGACCGTCCTCAGCCACAGAGATTCGTAGCTTTCTTGGGTTGGCAGGCTATTATTGCCGGTTTGTTCATGGATTCTCATCTATCTCATCGCCTTGAACAAATTGACTCAGAAGGGTGTTTCATTCGTGTGGTCAGACGAGTATGAGGAGAGCTTTCAGAAGCTCAAGACGGCTTTGACCACAATTCTAATATTGGTCTTGCCATCAGCTTTAGGTTCATATACCGTGTATTGTGATGCTTCGAGAGTTAGGATTGGTTATGTATTGATATAGGAGGGTAGAGTTGTTGTGTATGCTTCTCGTCAGTTGAAGCCCCATGAGAAGAACTACCCCGTTCATGATTTGGAGTTGGCTGCCATAGTTCATGCATTAAAAATTTGGAGGCATTACTTATATGGCGTATCTTGTGAGGTGTTCACTGATCATCGCAGTCTTCAGCATTTGTTCAAACAAAAGGATCTTAATTTGAGGCAGCGGAGATGGTTGGAGTTGCTTAAAGACTATGATATGGCTATATTGTACCATCCAGGAAAGGCCAATATGGTGGCCGACACTTTGAGCCGAAAGGCAGTGAGTATGGGGAGTTCGGCATATATTCCAGTTGGGGAGAGACCCCTTGCAATTGATGTTTTTGCCTTGGCCAATCGGTTCGTAAGGTTGGATATTTCGGAGCCTAGTCAGGTGTTGGCTTGCGTGGTTTCTCGGTCTTTCTTATTTGATCGTATCAAATAGCACCAGTATGATGACCCGCATTTGCTTGTCCTTAAGGACAGAGTTCAGCATGATAATGCCAGAGATGTGACCATCGGTGATGATAGGGTGTTGAGGATGCAAAGCCGGATTTGTGTGCCCAATGTGGATGGGATGAGAGAGTTGATTCTGGAGGAGGCCCATAGCTCGCGGTATTCTATTCATCCGGGTGCCGTGAAACTATTGGTGGAGAAGAATAAAGAAAGATATTGTGGGATTTGTAGCTCGGTGTCTCTATTGTCAGCAGGTGAAATATGAGTATCAGAGACCGGGTGGCTTACTTCAGCAGATGATTATTCCTGAGTGGAAGTGGGAGAGGATCACTATGGACTTTGTTGTTGGACTTCCACAGACTTTGAAGAAGTTCGATGCTATTTGGGTGCTTGTGGATTGGCTGACCAAGTCCGCGCACTTCATTCCTATCTGTACTAAATGAGACACTTAGTCTCGTTTAAGAATGATTAAGTTGGAAAAGTCAACCAGATATTGACTTATGTGTTAGAAGGCTCGGAAGTGAGTTCCGATGGTTCGGTTAGCTTCGGTAGGTGATTTGTGACTTAGGAGCGCGATTGGAATAGGTTTTGAAGTTGTAGAGAAGATTTAGACTTAAATTGGCGAAGTTGATATTTTGGCGGTTCCGGTTGATAGGCGAAATTTTGATATAGGGGTCGGAATGGAATTCCGAGTGACAGTAGCTTCGTTGTGTCATTTGGGATGTGTGTGCAAAATTTTAGGTCATTCGGACGAGATTTGATAGACTTTTTGATCGAAAACATAATTTAAGAGTTCTTGGAGTTCTTAGGCTTGAATCCTATGTTAAATTGGTGATTGATGTTGTTGTGAGCGTTCCGAAGTTTTGGACAAACTGGAACGATGTCATGGGATGTGTTGGTACAAGTGGTTTGAAGTTCCGGTAGTTCCGGGTAGGTTCTGGAATGTTTTAGGCCGAAAAACATAGCTGTAGCAGGTCCAAAAGGGTTGCAGGCCTCGAAACTCACCCGTGCGGTTAGCACAAAAAGAAGTGCGGCCGCGGTAGGCGTTGTGCGGACCGCACAAAATGGTGTGCGGCCGCGGTGAAGAACATTATGCTGGTCCTATTTCAGAAGCTCATATCTTTTGATCTACCAGGAAGGTTGAGATGATTCAAAAATGAATGTTGTAGCCCTTCGTGTGTAGTTTCGAGAAAGGTAAAGATATTGCAATTTAGACATTTGTAGCAAAAGTTATGACCAAAATACTAAAGCCTATCACTGTAGAGGAAAGCTTGTGCGGCCGGGGTCATTTTTGTGCGGACCGCGGTCAATTTTGTGCTGCCCGCAGAGGTTGAAATCTGTGGGGTACTCTATAAATACGAGGTTTTGGGTTTTATTTGATATTTTGACCTAGAGAGCTCGGATTTTGACGATTTTTCGAAGGTTTTCAAGAAATTCATCGGGGTAAGTGATTCTTACTCGGATTTGGCTAGAGTACATGAATCTATCATTGAATTCATCATTTAATTCGTGATTTGGGATGGAATTTGGGAAGAAAATTGTGAAATCTTTCAAAAATATAAAATGATGATTTGAAGGACCAAATGGTATCGGAATTGGATAATTTTTGTATGGATAGACTCGTTAGAGTATAAGGATTCTAGTTTTGTGAATTTTGTCAAATTCCGAGATGTGGGCTCGGGGGTCGGGTTTGACCAATTTCTGGAATTTTGTGATAATTCGATTGTTTTCACTTGGGCTTTGTTCCCTTAGCATATTGTGACGTATTCGTTCTGATTTTGGATAGATTCGACGAGCGTGGAGGCCAATTCGAGGGGCAAAGGCGTCGCGAGCTAGAGAATTAGCCGGTTCGAGGTGAGTAATGGTTGTAAATGATGTCCTGAGGGTTTGAAACCCTAGATTGCACATCGTAGTGCTGTATTGAGGTGATATACGCACTGGGTGATGAGCGTGGGGTCTTTTACTATTGGGGATTGTGACTTGGTCCGTCCTGATTGATGATTTTACTGCGTATTTGACTGAAACTTATTTGTTATCGTCATGATTTGGGCTGATTGCCATATTTGGGCTTCGTGCCAACTATTTGAACCCTCCGGGCATTTTTACCACTAATTCCTCACTGTTTGACTTATTACTTGAATTCAGTCCTGTTGATATTTACTGTTTTACAAACTCAGCCACTTTTATTCGTATTTGAACTTAAAAGATATTTCTAAATGATGTTTTGGGCTGAGAACTACTGGTTTACTAATGGCCGAGGGGCTTGTGATGATTTTCGAACAGAGTGAGACCAAGGGCCATATGTGAGGATATGCTGAGTGATATGATGCCAAGGGCCTGAGATACTTTTTATTACCACGAGATGGCTTGATATTAGGCTTGGGCCGTAAGGGTCCCCTCCGGAGTCTGCACCCCCACAGTGAGCGCGGGTAACCATCATGATTTGAGAGTGAGCCCGAGGGGCTGATACTGTACTGAGAGTGATGCCCGAAGGGCTGATATTGTACCGAGAGTGAGCCCGAGTGGCTGATACTATTCCGAGTGATTGCTACTGTGCCCGAGGGGAGGATTTCTACTTGTTATTCACCTGCTAAATTACCTGTTTTACTTGGTTTAAAGGAACTTCATTTGATTTCTTCATGGATTTACTGCCTTAAGTGATTTTACTGCTTGATATAGAATTGCTTTGTGCCTTTACATGTTTTCTTGCTTTCAGCAATTATTTATGATTATTACTCACTGAGTCGGAGTACTCACATTACTCCCTACACCGTGTATGCAGATGAAGGCGTCGTAGAGTCCGCTCTTGAGTGCTGATACACCCAGTCCAAGCAGTGTTTTCGAAGACTACGAGGTAGCTGTTTGCACCCGCATCCCCTGTGCCTCCCTTATCTTACCATTTTCATGTTCTTGAACTTCTGTAACGGATTTAGTATCTAGTAGACTAGTATTCGGAACTATTAGTTGCTCATGACTTGTGATACCCCGGTTTGGGCTGTGTCGGGATGGTTTCTACTGTTGTTATCGTTAATTTTGCAAATTATGGTTATTATATCACGTTTTAGAACTACTTATGGTATTTAACTATTTAAAAGAGGTGGTATGTTTTGGTCTGGCTGGCCTTGTCTTCGAGAGGTGCCATCACGACCGGGTTCAGAGAATTGGGTCATGACAAGTTGGTATCAGAGCCTAGGTTACTTAGGTCTCATGAGTCATGAGCAGGTTTAATAAAGTCTCGCGGATCGTTATGGAGACTTCTGTATTTATCCTTGAGAGGCTGCAGAACCTTTAGGAAAAACTTCATATTCTTGAAATTCTTGTAATGCGAACTTGTTGGTCTAAGTACAAAACTTATGTTATTCCATTCTCTCACAGATGGTGAGGACGCGAGCTACTAGATGAGGTGGACGACCACTAGTGCCACAAGGTTAGACAACGAGAGGCCGTGGATGCGGTCATGGTCACAGCAGATGCAGAGCAGCGAGGGCAATACCTGTAGATCCACCAGCTGCCCTAGCTCCGGATCAGGCTCCAGCTATGGATGCTCCAGCAGCACCAGTTCAGGCAACAACTGTTCCCATCACGATTTCGGGTCTTCAGGAGGTCTTGGCACAGATCTTATCAGTTTGCACTGGCCTGGCTCAGGTAGTTTTAGCAACTACAGCAACAGCTACTTCGCAGGTCGGGGGAGGCAATCAAACCCCTGCTGATCGCACACATGAGCAGGTAGTACAGGGACTTCACACGCCGGGGTACCTCTTGCCCAGCCGATTGCACCAGCTCAAGAGTTTGTTATGCCGGATGATGGGTAGCGTCGTCTTGAGAGGTTTGGTAGACTCCAGACTCTGACATTTAGCGAAGCAGAGGGCGAGGATGCCCAGGATTTCTTGGATAAGTGCCAGCGGATGCTCCGTATAGCAGGGATTCTTGAGTCTAGTGGTGTGGAATTTACTACCTTTCAGTTTTTTGGGGCTGCCTTCACTTGGTGGGAGGCGCATGAGAGGCGTAGGCCGGTTCGAGTAGCGCCCCTTACTTGGCATGAGTTCTCCGTTCTCTTCCTGGAGAGGTATGTGCCGTAGTCTCGCAGAGAGGAGCTGCATAGACAGTTTGAGTGGTTGAGACAGGGGGATATGACTGTGTCATAGTATGAGTCGAGGTTTTCTGAGTTGGCTCGTCATGTCGTCTGGATGGTTCCGACAGATCGTGAGAGGATTAGGAGATTTGTTGATGGCCTTAACTACCATCTCCGTATTCTGATGACTAAAGAGAGAGTGTTGGGTGCTATGTTCGAGGAGGTGGTTAATATCGCTCGCGAGATTGAGATGGTTCACCGTCAGGATCGGGAGGAGAGGGAGGCCATAAGGCCTCGAGGATCTGGCAGTTATAGTGGTGCTCCTTCAAAGGGCCAGTTCCGGTTTGGTAGAAGTTGTTCTTTCAGGCCTACTCAGTCAGCCCACCCAGGTTATCGTGGGGCATCTTCGGGTTAGGGTTATCACGGTACTCAGTAGGGCCAGTCATCACTTAGTGCCCTCTCAGCTCAGATTTCATCTCGTGCCCCATCAGCTCAGGGTTCTTCTATGCCGAGTGTGTCAGCTAGTCACTCCGGTGCGAGGGGTTCCCTTCAGTCCCCTTCTCCAACACCTGGGAATTTTTTGATGTGGAGAGTTTGGGCAAGTTTGGAGGCAGTGTCCTCGTCGTGTTGCTAGTTCGTCCCAGCAGAGGGGTCAACCCTCAACTTCTGCTACAGTTGATTCACTTCCCGCCCAGCTAGCTAGAGGTGGAGGTCAGGCAGCCAGGGGTCGCCCCAGAGGGGGAGGTCGATTAGGGGGCGGTTAGGCCCGTTTCTATGCACTTATAGGTAGGTTAGATGCCAATGCTTCAGACGCTGTCATTACAGGTATTATTTCAGTCTATCACAGAGATGCCTCTGTATTATTTGATCCCAGTTCCACCTTTTCTTATGTGTCATCATATTTTCCTCATTATTTGGGTACGCCTCGTGAGTTTCTTGCTTTACCTGTTCATTTATCTACCCCGGTGGGCGATACTATTCTTGTAGACCATGTGTACCGGTCATGTGTGGTGACTATTGGGGGTTTAGAGACCCGAGTGGATCTATTACTATTGAGAATGGTGGATTTTGATGTCATTTTGGGCATGGATTGGTTATCTCCGTGTCATGCTATTCTAGGCTGTCATGCTAAGACCGTCACTTTGGCTATGCCGTGTGTACCGTGGATTGAGTGGCGTGGTGTGACTGATTATGTTCCTAGTAGAGTGATCTCTTTTTTGAAGGCCCAGCGTATGGTTGGGAAACGTTGCCTTTCATATCTAGCGTTTGTGAGGGATGTTGGAGTTGAGACTCCTAGTATTGATTCTGTCCCAGTTGTGAGGGATTTTCCCGATGTTTTTCCTGCAGACCTGCCGAGCATGCCACCGGACAGAAATATTGGTTTTGGTATTGACCTAGTACCGGGCACTTATCCCATTTCTATTCTGCCTTATCATATGGCACCAGCAGAGTTGAAAGAATTGAAGGAACAACTTCAGGAACTCCTAGATAAGGGGTTCATTCAGCCTAGTGTGTCACCTTGGGGTGCGCCAATTTTGTTTGTGAAGAAGAAGGATGGCACAATGAGAATGTGCATCGATTATAGGCAATTGAACAAGGTAACAATTAAGAACAAGTATCCCTTGCCTCGCATTGATGATTTATTTGACCAGCTTCAGGGAGCGAGAGTGTTCTCCAAGATTGATCTCCGTTCGGGCTATCACCAGTTGAAGATCAGGGAGTCAGATATTCTTAAGATTGCTTTCAGGACCAGATATCATCATTATGAGTTCCTTGTGATGTCTTTCAGGCTAACCAATGCCCCAACAACGTTCATGCATTTGATGAACAGGCCTTATCTTGATTCGTTCGTTATAGTATTCATTGATGATATCCTGGTTTACTCGCTTAGTCAGGAGGAGCACGTGGAGCATTTGCGAGTTGTATTTGAGAGTTTGAGGGAGGAGAAGCTTTATGCAAAACACTCCAAGTGTGAGTTTTGGCTCAGTTAAGTGGCTTTCTTAGGGCACGTGGTGTCCAGCGAGGGTATTCAGGTTGATCCAAAGAAGATTGAGGTGGTTCAGAGTTGGCCTAGACCGTCCTCAGCCACAGAGATTCATAGCATTCTTGGGTTGGCAGGCTATTATTGCCGGTTTGTTCAGGGATTCTCATCTATCGCATCGCCCTTGAACAAATTGACTCATAAGGGTGTTTCATTCGTGTGGTCAGACGAGTGTGAGGAGAACTTTCAGAAGCTTAAGACGGCTTTGACCACAGCTCCAGTATTGGTCTTGCCATCAACTTTAGGTTCGTATACCGTGTATTGTGATGCTTCTAGAGTTGGGATTGGTTGTGTATTGATATAGGAGGGTAGAGTTGTTACATATGCTTCTCTTCAGATGAAGCCCCATGAGAAGAACTACCCCGTTCATGATTTGGAGTTGGATGCCATAGTTCATGCATTGAAAATTTGGAGGCATTACTTATATGGCATATCTTGTGAGGTGTTCACTGATCATCGCAGTCTTCAGCATTTGTTCAAACAAAAGGATCTTAATTTGAGGCAGCGGAGATGGTTGGAGTTGCTTAAGGATTATGATTTCACTATATTGTACCATCCAGGAAAGGCCAATGTGGTGGCCAATACTTTGAGCCGAAAGGCAGTGAGTATGAGGAGTTTGGCATATATTCCAGTTGGGGAGAGACCCCTTGCAATTGATGTTTTGGCCTTGGCCAATCGGTTCGTAAGGTTGGATATTTCGGAGCCCAGTCAGGTGTTGGCTTGCGTGGTTTCTCGGTCTTCCTTATTTGATCGTATCAAAGAGCGCCAGTATGATGACCCGCATTTGCTTGTCCTTAAGGACAGAGTTCAACATGATGATGCCAGAGATGTGACCATCGGTGATGATGGGGTGTTGAGGATGCAAAGCCGAATTTGTGTGCCCAATGTGGATGGGATGAGAGAGTTGATTCTGGAGGAGGCCCATAGCTCGCTGTATTCTATTCATCCAGGTGCTGTGAAGAGGTACCAGGATTTGAGGCAGCACTATTGGTGGAGAAGAATGAAGAAAGATATTGTGGGACTTGTAGCTCGATGTCTCAATTGTCAGCAGGTTAAATTTGAGTATCAGAGACCAGGTGGCTTACTTTAGCAGATGATTATTCCTGAGTGGAAGTGGGAGAGGATCACTATGGACTTTGTTGTTGGACTTCCATGGACATTGAAGAAGTTCAATGCTATTTGGGTGATTGTGGATTGGCTGACCAAGTCCGCGCACTTCATTCCTATCTGTACTACCTATTTTTCAGAGCGGTTATCACAGTTATATATCTGAGAGATTGTTCGGCTGCATGGTATTCCAGTTTCTATCATTTCAGATCGGGGTACTCAGTTTACTTCCCAGTTTTGGCAGTCTATTCAGCAAGAGTTGGGTACACAGGTGGAGTTGAGCATAACTTTTCACCCTCAGATGGACGTGCAGTCCGAGCGTACTATTCAGATATTGGAGGACATGTTGCATGCTTGTGTTATTCATTTCGGAGGTTCATGGGATAACGTTCTACCGCTTGCAGAGTTTGCTTACAACAACAGCTACCAGTCGAGTATTCAGATGGCTCTATATGAGGATTTGTATGAGAGGCGGTGTAGATCTCCAGTTGTTCGGTTCGAGCCCAGCGAGGCTAGGCTATTGGGAACAGATTTGGTTCAAGATGCCTTAGAGAAGGTGAATGTGATTCAGTAGAGGCTTCGTACAGCGCAGTCGCGACAGAAGAGTTATGCGGACCGGAAGGTTCGAAATATGTCCTACATGGTTGGTGAGAAGGTCTTGCCGAAGGTTGTGAGCACGTGATTTTTTTCCTATGTGAACTACTCCCACAAATTCAAAACAAAATAATTTTCCCATTATTTACAAATTCGTAGATTTTTTGTAGCATTTTTGATTAATTGTTTGAATTTTGTTTGTGCGTGTTCATTTTATTTAATTAATGAAAAGTACAAAATATGTGCATTTGCATTTAGGATTTAATTTAACATTTTAGGATTAATTAATTAATTAGTTGTTTTATAAAAATAAAAAACAAATCACAAAAATAGTTTAGTTTGCATTTTTTTACTTTTAGTTTTGAATTTTGGTAGTCTTTCCTTTAATTTGATTTTTTAATTAATTGTGGTAATTATTAATTAGAGTCAACTAATTCAATGTGGTAGGATTAACTTGATTTAGGATTTAGTTTAGGTTTTATTATAATTTTGAGAAAAAGAAAAAAGAATTTTGAAATAATTAGATAGGGAAAGTAAGTGGAAAATTCAGATTTTGGGCCTTCTTAATCATAAATACCACAAGGCCAATTCAACTCTCCAATACCCGTCCAAAACCAGCCCATTCCGACCCTGACCCGGTCCGATTTCCCCTCATTTATCCAAACGACCCCGTTTTAATGACCTGCGATCTGGGCCATTGATTGCATTTGATATAACGGTCTGGAAGTGGGTTCTGATTAGTATAATAGTGTCTGAATCCTTCCCTCCCCGCCTCATTTCCCAGACCTCATCGTCCCCAAACCGAAACCCTAGCGACGCCACCCTAATTTCTACCGTTTGTCACCGGCGGCGCTGTTCCCAAACTCACACCCTACAACCCCCATGATCCCCTCATACCAAATCCACAACTACTTTCCTTTAAATCTGTCGGGAGCTCCGCGAATCTGGGATCCGAGTTCAACCCCCAAAAAGTTCAAAGTCATTTTTCACATGCACGTTCGGAGAGCGCTATTCTTTCAAACTCTGAGGTTTGGACTCGTCGAAACTGAGGTCGTTCAGTTGTTCTTGACAAAGAACAAGGGATCTACATAAGTTTGGCTAAGTTCTTTGTCCCCGTCCGGTTTTGATGTTCGATTTGGTGAGTTCCTTTCCCTCTCTGGTTTCCTTTCTGTCATCCTCATCTTTCCCTTTCTTTAAACTAGTTTTCTTTTAATAATTTGGTTGAAAATTCAATTCATCTTCTGAGTCCAAGTTTGTTCTTTCGTTTGTTATTTTTCTCTTTTCTCTTTTTTTCTTCGTGAATTTCGTTTTGTGACATTTTTAGTTTGTTAAACAGGTTAAGTTTCTGGTTCGTTAAATCACTTAATTAGGTCTTAATTTAGTCGATTTCCTGTTAATTAGCTCATTCATCTGTATCTCTGCTTGTTTGCATTTTAAAGAAGGGGTTCCGGGTTTTCTTGTAGGGAAATTTTGGTCAGTCTTTCGAGTTGGGAATCCCTGATGGATTTTAATTGGACTCCGAAAATCAGAAAGCTCAAGT
Organism: Nicotiana sylvestris; assembly: GCF_000393655.2. NCBI lineage: Eukaryota > Viridiplantae > Streptophyta > Magnoliopsida > Solanales > Solanaceae > Nicotiana > Nicotiana sylvestris. Next base: position 134,871,764 of record NC_091059.1, on the reverse strand, counting down.
GGGAATTTAATTTGGGTTTGCAGACCCCTACCAATTTGAGTCGGGTTAGTGTTACCTATACTTGGGTTGGAGGGGTAGTGTTTAGAGGTTTAAAGGGTAGTTTGGGTAGTCTAGGTAAGGGAATCTTTGGGTAACTGATTAGGAAGCTTCTAAGAATCTGGGGAGGGGGACTATTGTGAAGTTCTGAGATTTAAAATAGGGATACCTAAGCTAAAATGAAAATTAAAAAACGTGCAAAGTGCAAAAATTGATCCCTTAGGCTGCCCTAATAGCTTGCCTATAAAAGCACCTTACCTTGCATTTTAAGGCAGGTTTTAAGGGATAAAAATTCCAGAAAAAACAAAAACAGCTGAAACATTTTGACAAAAACTGTTCTATTGAATTTCATGCTTTGGATCTTAAAGTTTTCATTTCCTGAATCAGTTTCTACTTTACTTTGTGGTTGAAAAGAATTGAGGTCGGAGCCTTTGAATCTGGTTTGGATTTTGCTGGGGTTCGAGTGCGTTTTTGAGTGCTGATTTCTTGATATGAGTCTACTACTATTGTTCTCTTTGAATTCCCTCTCAGTTTTGGTTTCTTTTGCTGATCATTTAGGTACACTTCTGCATTTCACATAATGTAAGATTTGATTTGGAATCAAGATGGCATTCGGAGCTTTGATTAGCAGTTGTAATAAGTTTTTTGGTTCATGATTTAGCTTACTTGGTTTACTTGCTTAAGTTTCTAGTTTATGATATATGGCATCGTACTAGTTGTTAATAAATGCCATATTGTGAGCTGCATCTGGTTGTAAATCAGTAGAGTAATCTAGTTTCTCATTTGGATGTCTCCTAGTTAATTGTTGGCAATTTGAACAGGGTATTGAACTTGAGAATCACATCTTATAAATTAATGCAATGGCAATGTGCTGCACTTGAATTGCTATGCCTGTTAGTTCATTAAGTTTTGCTGTAATTTTAGTTAAGTAGTATTCTATTTGGACATGGATGGTGAAGCATATCTTAAGCCATTTTTTAGCATGTTTCAATTGAAAAGAGTGTTTTAGACCATCAGAATGCCCCACTATTTGATACATGTTTAGATAACCAAACTTAGAAATGAAATGAATTGTTAGTTTAGTTTCCCGTTTCATATAGTTTGCTGCATGACTGCTGTTCAATCGATTCTGGGTACTTGTTAATTTTGAGGAACGGGGTTGACGGCTGATTATAAGATAGTTTGAGCCTTAAATAAAGAAGGAAATGTGGTACATCTGTTGTTAGTGAGCTAATCGGACTTAATCAGAATTTTTCTTTACTTCAGATGATGCCTTGGTTTTGTGACACCTTTTTTGTTATTTATTTGGTTAAGACCTGACATGGGTTAGCTATTGTTATGAATCTAAATTGTACGCCTTTTTATGTTGTGAATGGTTTTCGATCTTAAGTCTCGAATTTTGGCAATGTTGCTATACTCCTTGAGATTGGATTGCTTTTGTTGGGCCTGAACTGAATTGCTATGAGGCTTACCATCAGCGGTATTATAACATTACAGGACCACTGGGCCCATGATAGGCCCAAACCCCAAATAAAAGCTGGACCTTGTATCTTGTTGTTTGTTTTGCTTTTTTGAACCAAGTTTGAGTTTTGCTTTAAAATCAGGCCTCTCTTTTCCGAATCGTTTTAATCAGTTAATCGGGCTCAATTTTTTTTAAAATGGAAATGGACTTTTGTTTACTTACTCCGTTCTTGAGTTTAACTTTAACGTAAAACACCTTTTGAGTCCTTTCAGGTCTTTCTTTAATTAAGCTAGACTCTTCACGAATAGATTCAGGCGAGCCATATTAGACAACACAAATAGTTCGTGGCCCTCGAAATATAATTTGAACTCTTTTTCTTTAAATTAGAGTTGAGGTGCGCCGTGCCAAACAAAAATGATAATTGCATGGCCCTCGTTTAATTAATCTTGTTTTGATCCTTAGAAATCGAGGCGTGCCATTTAACAAATTTTCATGGCCCTCGCAAAGTTGAAGCGCGTAGTTGCATTAGGCGCTTTATTTTGATAATTTACCTTCCTAAACTCGGGTGCGCATTTATGTGACCCAAATTTAAATCTCAACAACGTTAGATAAAATGTGTCGTAGACCACGGGTGCATTTATGTGACATGGCTCAAGACGTGTTTTAGATGGCGTTGAGTTTTTTCCTAAAATTAATTAAATAAAGTGGTTAAGCTAAAAATATACCATAAGTCTAAAAGTGTTTTTAGAATCAAATAATTGAGCCAAAAATAATAGTTGAGTGACCGTGCTAAAACCACGGAACTCGGGAATGCCTAACACCTTCTCTCGGGTGAACATAATTCCTTACCTAGATTTCTAGTTCGCGGACTGTAATACAGAGTCAATCTTTTCCTCGATTCGGGATTTGAACCGGTGACTTGGGACACCATAAATTATCCCAAGTGGCGACTCTGATTTTAAATAAAATAATCCCGTTTTGATTGTCACTTTAAGTTGGAAAAAACTCCCTATATACACCTTTCTAGGGTGTAGGTAAAAAGGAGGTTTTGACAGCTCTGGCGACTCTGCTGGGGAATCAAACCAAGAATCTCTGGTTCAGGGTTCAGAATTCGAGCTTAGATGAATTGTTATACTTGACTTTAGTTACTATCTGATTTTATTACATGTTTGGGCCTAATGTGCCAAATGTTGCTTTTATCGCTTTGATATTATCTGAACTGTATATAAATTGCTACGAAACCCCTCTCTTCTCTCTTCCGAGGAGTGCACGCTGGTCGTGACTTCTTTCTGTTAGTTTCATATCCCAAATAGAACGAGGTTTTGACAAGTTTCAAAGCGGGATGATCTTTTGGTTACCGGTACGCAGCCCCCCCTCGGCTCGAGTTTTCCGTTTGGGTAAGCCAGGTCTAGAACAATAAACCCAGGTTTTAAACCTAGTATAACAAAGCTTCATGTCGGATCCCTAGTAGGAACGCTTGTTTGCATCATGTGCATTTTGACTTTGGAGACTCAACACAGGGGTTGGGTCTGTCTAGGACAGGTGCACCCAAAATAAAAAGACCATCCTGATGCATCTTACTTGTTACTTGTGCATTTATTTGGTTCGGATTTGCATGATGACCGGCTTTTGAATAAATGGAGAGAGTTCGGAAAAGAAATAGCATTGTAGATGGTTAAGAGAGTTAATCACCTGTTTAAGAAAAACCAGTGTCCAAATAGCACCGAAACTCTGCCGAATTTTTGGAAAAATAGAGAGGAGAAAAATGAATTGAAAAATGAAAAGAAGAAGAAGAAGAAAGTTTGGTTTTCAAAAATAGTCCGTTTTATTTCCCCGAACTACGGCAGTTTGAATCCCACCGGATGTGGGATACGTAGGCAAACCCCATCGGGTCCAACTTCCTTTTTACAAAAGTAGCCCAAGAGAACAAAAATTTTAATTTTATTTGAAACAGTTAGGGTGGTGCCATTCTCGCAAGAAATAGCCGAATGTCCCTAAAAGGGCGCCAGAAGGCTGCTTTTGCAAGAACAACCGCATGTGGTCATTTTTTTTCAAGGTTTTCACCGGTTAGCCAACACAGCCTTAAAATTTTCGTCTCCGAGGTGCTGAAAGGCCGTATTTGCAAAACTGGATTTTATTTTTAAATGAAGAAAAAAAAGAGTGTCAATTTTGTCTTTGAGTCAAATGAGTCTTGATTTTTTGGTTAATCACCCTAGTAAATGTGCAGAATGAGCACGAGTCCAAGTTTACCGATAACAGTCATGAACAAGATCCCTTTGGAGTTGCATATGTGGTGGGAGGATCGGGGAAAATCGGAGCAAGATAAAGTCAATCTACATTTGGGAGGTCTCACCGAGTTGTTGAAAATCAGACCTAGAGGAGATATAATAAAGGCTTTGGCTACGTTTTGGGACCCGACCCATAACGTATTTCACTTCTCTAATTTTGAACTCACTCCAACTTTGGAAGAGATACCAGGTTATATGGGAAGTACTGAAGGGATGAGACATAAGTATCTGATCGCTCCAAGAGCTGTTAATTCTCACAAATTCATGGATTTGTTAAAGATAAGCAAGGGAGTCCCGTATGCCAAGTTGGAGGGTAGTTTTTCCACTCTACGCTTTATATATCAGAGGTACGGGCATATAAGAGGGTTCAACGATCCGGAAAATGGGGTTTGTAGCAAAGGAAACCGAACAAAATGGGATGAGCATAGGCATTTCGCCTTCATGGTAGCTTTCCTCGGCCTTGTGGTGTTTCCCCGAGAAGACGGGAATATCGATTTGCGGGTGGCTGGAGTCATCAAGGTCCTGATTACCAACGCCAAAAGCATTCTTGCCCCTATGATAGTGTTTGAGATATACCGAGCTCTCACAGCTTGTAAAGCTGGGGAAGATTTCTTCGAGGGATGCAATTTGCTATTACAAATATGGATGATCGAGCACCTGTGTCATCTCCCTAAGTATATAAGTTACGGGTCCACAAAGAAAAGTTCCATTGAAGAGTTTGACACAAGGATTTCATGGCTCAAGCTGTCAAAGGGGTTCGGAGATTGGGTATCCTGCCTTCATTCCATTACTGCGGGACAAATAGAATGGACATTGGGTTGGCTTCCTATTGAAGAAATTGTGTATATGCCCGCCACTGGTCCTTACTTCCTCCTAATGGGCCTGCGAGGTATTCAGCCTTACGCTCCTTACCGGGCGATGAGACAGTTGGGAAGGTGTCACGTGATGCACCCAGATGAAGATCTTAGCGTTTATGCGGTCAAGGTTAGTTCCGACGACCAATTTCATGAAGAAATAGTTTGTTCTATTTGGAATGAATGCCAGTATTTGATGGTGAACACTCGAGTGCGTGACCTATCTAGAGGCGAAGTCTCACCAGCCTATCTTGCCTGGTATAGAAAGAAGAACACTGTAAGGGCCGAACCAGAAAGACCAGCTAAAAAGCCTCACATTCAGGAATTCATTGAGGCGTCGCAAGAACAGTGGGCTTGGTTGGCTAAGGAGAATGAGTACAGGGCCACAATAAGAAAATTGGAAAAGCAAGTTGGAGAGCTTCAATTTGAGAGTGGCTTGCAAATCGCGGCGGACGAAGGAGAAAAGAAAAGGCTAGCCAAAGAAAATGAGGCCCTTCGAGCGCAAATTCAGAAAATGAAAATAGCAACAGAAAACTCCGCCCGAAGTGCCAAAGATGAAAAGCTCATCAATAACTTAAGGCAGAAAGTGAATGACTACAATTTTGATTTGAACAAAGCAGAAAGTGAACTAGCCAGGGCTCGAAAGCAATTGGCTAAACACACAGATGAACGAGCGCACCTGGTTAAGCAGTTGAAAGAAAAGTACGACAATGAGGTCGCAGGATTAAAGAAAAGGGTCATCGACACAAAAAACAAAATGATCAAATAGGCGAAAGACTTCAAGGTTGAAAGAGAACATTGTTATACAGCATTGGCATAATTAGAAATAGATTTGCAACAACTTCAGGAGAAGAATCATGTGTCCGAGCAAACTTTGGAAGCCAGGGCCCAGCAAATCGGGCGTTTTTTTACAAGAAAAAGGTGTCATAAGAGAGAGAATTAGAAACATCGCCGATTACATTGTTATGAAGTGCCAAGTCTGTGAGGATATGACTTGCACTACCTTCTTCGTGACAGTGATGAAATTTGTTAAACAGATAATGAGCGACTTGGACCGACTTCAAAGGGATCTTGCATATAGGCCCGCGGCGAGACCGAATGATGTCCCGCAGGCACCAGGAGCACTAATGTATTCATGATTTCCTTTTCCGTTAGTGTCTGCCAGTTGTGTTGAGTTTGTATTTTCTTTTGCTGGAGTCTGTCAATTGTGTTCAAGTCTGTATTTTCTTTTGTTGAAGTATGATAGTTTTCTTTTGGAGTCTGTATTTCGTCTCTTCATCCGTGTCTGTTAGTCTCTCTTGGAGTCTGTTAGTTTGGAGTCTTTGTAATCAAAGCATTTGCTTTTATGAAAATTGAAAATCCCAAAAAATATTTTATTATTTACTTTCACACTTATCTCCCAGAACTACGCTCGGTCTGATTCATGTGGGGTCATGATACGTAGGCAATCTCCATAGGATTCGACCATAACCAAAAGAAAAACAAAAAAAGAAAGAAAAGAGAAAAAGAAGAAAAATGAAAAGAGAGAGGAAAAACAAGAGAGGAAAAGAAAAGAAAAAGAGAGAAAGTAAGAGAAAAGAAATAATGGCAAAACAAGAGGGAAATGAAAAAAGAAGAGCAACGCCCAGAATGAAAAGAAAGATAAAAAGAAGGAAAGTTGTAAGTGGAAAAGCCGGGATGACGCAAGCAGCCGATCAAATGCAAGATAGAAATGGTTAATTGTTTAGGTGCATTCATTACCCAAATGTGCGGTTACCAATTTGTTAAAGCCCTAACCATTAACAAGGTTGTTGTTGATGTATTGAGTTCAGGCAGGTGGTTAGTTGATCGACATTCTGGCAACTCACTCATACAATACCCGATCAAAAGACAAGCTGAACATGGCCAACCAAGAATTGGAGGCAAGTATTGTTGACCCGTCAAAAGAGGTGGAAGAACTGGATGTTAATGCAATGAAGGATGAGATGTATAAGTTAAAGCAACAGATGGCTGAAATGTACCAAGCTTGGGCAAAGGGGCATCCACCACCGGTTTATCCCGCCAACCCTGCTTATATCCCACCATCGGCCCAACCTCAGGAGCCTCCCACTGTGAACTCATCTCCAGCCTTTCCCCTCTACCAACAATGCTATGGCACCACTTCCCATACTTCTCAAGCTCCACCACCCAAACAAGTCCCATACCCTCCTCCACCAATCACTCCTATTTTTATGGCACCTCCACCCGCTGCATTGCACCGATCCTCCAGTGAACCTCTATTCCAGACTCACGACAACCAGTATTATCCCCCTGAACCTACCTTCAAAATCTCGGAACCATGTTTTTACACCCCTCATCTTGATCTCTCGGCAGAGACCGAGAAGCCACCCAAAAATTCCGAGCATGAAGAGATGATCAGAAAGGTCAAAAGCTTAGAACAATCGTTCAGAGATATGAGGGGGTTGGGAGGTCAAGTAAGTGTGGCCTATATAGATTTATGTCTGTTCCTAGATGTTCAGTTACCAACAGGGTTCAAAATGCCCAAGTTTGATCTGTATGACGGGCATGGTGACCCAGTAGCACACTTAAGAGGATTCTGTAGCAAGATGAGAGGAGCAGGCGGAAGAGATGAATTGCTGATGGCATATTTTAGCCAAAGTTTGAGTGGATCAACATTAGAATGATATACCAGACAAGATCACAGCAGGTGGTACACATGGGACGATTTGGCCCAAGCCTTCGCCTACCATTTCCAGTATAATCTTGAAATTATCCCAGACCGTCTGTCATTGACAAAAATTGAGAAGAAGCCCGATGAGAGTTTCAGAGAGTATGGGTTCCGTTGGAGAGAGCAAGCCGCGAGGGTTGATCCCCTGATGAAAGAAAGTGAGATGGTTGATTATTTCTTGCATGCTTTGGAGCCCAATTATTTTGGTCACTTGGTGTCAGCAGTGGGCAAGTCCTTCAATGAGGTTGTAAAAATGGGAGGCATGGTTGAGGAGGGACTCAAGTCCAACAAAATCATGAGTTATTCAGCAATCAAAGCGACCACCCAGGCCATTCAAAATGGTACTGGGGGTGTACTCGGGAAGAAGAAGAAAGAGGATGTTGCTACAATTGAGTCGGGGGCTTGGGTCAGGTCCAGGGGCCTCCCGCATTACTACAACCAGCCTCGACCTTATCCCCAAACGTACCCCCACATTCCATATAGCCCACCATAATACTACTACCTACCGGCAGATCCCCATTTTTCCGTCCATCACACACAAACCTATACCAAACCTCCTACTCACGCACAATGGCGTGCGCCAGCTCCACAAAGTCCATACCTAACTCCACAAAATGCCCATCCACCCCCAAGAGCCTACAGAAATCCCCCTGGAACAGGTTTTCAGCCAAATCAAGCCTTTAAGAATGAGAGGTTGCAGAAGCAGAAGACTTTCACTCCATTGGGAGAATTATATACCAATCTATTCCATAGATTGAGACAGTTGGGTATGTTGAATCCGAATGAGTCTAAACTGCCAAATCTCCCTCCCAGAAATCTTGACCGCTCGGTGAGTTGTGAGTATTGTTCAGGGGCCTCGGGTCATGATACAGAGAAATGCTGGAAATTGAAAACAGTTATTCAAGAGCGCATTGATACTAATCGGATTGAGGTACAAGCTCCGGAGGCACCCAATATCAATCAGAATCCCTTGCCAGCCCATCATGAGACAAATATGATTGATATAGTGCATAAGGGAGGGGAGCCCAAAAAGCCTTCGCAAACGGTCATGATGATTCGGGCTAGTGAAGCCAAGCCGTTTGAAAAGTCAACAAGTGAGAAGTCTGTGATCAAGTTGAACGAGGCAAATAATGAACCATCTGTGGAGGTTAAGAAGGGTTCCTCAAGTGACGTTGAAGGAAAACATGAAAGAGAAAAAGTGGTTGTGCCAGGAGTGACGAACAAGCCTGTGGTAATTGTGAAGGGCGCCCGCACAGATCCTGTCATTATCAAACCGGTAACTAAATTACCAATAGTCAACAGTAAGGCAGTCCCATGGAATTATGAACGAGTGGCAGTGACTTACAAGGGGAAAGAGGTTAAAGAAGAAGTGTGTGAGACCCATGGTTTGACTCGATCAGGGAGATGCTTTGTCCCTGAAGAGTTGAGAAAAGCTAAGACCTCAAAAGATAACCCAGTGTTGGTGAAGAAAGCTGTGACCGAGGAAGAAGCAGAAGAATTTCTGAGAAAGATGAAAGTACAAGACTATTCCATTGTGGAGCAGTTAAGGAAGACACCGACTCAGATCTCACTCTTATCATAATTGATCTATTCAGACGAGCACCATCAGGCTTTGATGAAGATCTTGAACGAAGCCCACGTTCCTAAAAAAATCTCAGTAAACCACTTGAAAAAGATAGCTAACAAGATATTTGAGGTAAACAGAGTCACTTTTTTTGTTGATGAGTTGCCTGTGGAGGGTACTGAGCATAATAGAGCCCTCCATATGACGGTGAAATATGAAGATTCTGTGGTTACTCGGGTACTGGTTGACAATGGTTCCAGTGGAAATATTTGCCCTCTTTCCACTCTAAACAAGTTGAAGGTGGATGATGAAAGAATTCACAAGAATAGTATCTGCGTTCGGGGATTCGACGGTGGAGGGAAAGATTCAGTCGGGGACATTGTGCTCGAGTTTACAATAGGGCCAGTTGAATTTACTATGGAATTCCAGGTGCTCGATGTGGCCGTTGTAAGCACATGATTTTTGCTTCACGGACAATCACTCCAAAAGAAATCAAAAAATAATGATAAATGGCCTCGCTGTACAATTTTCTGATTTTACGCGACATGTGCTGGTAGTCATTTGTGGTTCTGTCCATTTTTTCATTTAATCTTATATGTGTAATTGAACCGTAATTCGGTCATTAAAAGAAAATTAAAAGAAAATTCAAAAAAAAAAATAAATATATTCTAGGGTGTGATTTAACCTATTCAAATATTTTAATATGTGTGTGACAATGGTGTTAAGTGTTAAATTAATGGTTGTTTTAATTTCATTTGATTGTGTTTTAAAATAGAGAAAAAAACAAAAGAAAAGTGCAAATTGTTAAGACATCGGATTTGGGCCTATTTTTATTTTTAAAATTGACCCCCAAAAGCAGCCCAAGTCAGCAGCCCAAGCAACCCGTCCCCAGGCCATCAAAACGACGTAGTTCAACATCCAGACTACGTCGTTTCAAGGACGGCTCATCTCAGCCGTTCCAACCAATCCAATCCAACGGCCCTAGACCCCTTTTCACGACCCGTTTCGAAACCCGACCCAGTTAACCCCGGACCAGCCCGACCTACTTTAGATGGAACGACACCGTTCCCCTTAAGTAAAGGGATCTTAGCCCTTGATTTCACTTGATCTGACGGCCCTGATCCATTTTCCCCTTTCGTATATAAACCCCCCATCACACCCCACGCCCCCTATCCAAGTCCCCACCCAATCCATCGTCTCCCAGAGACCAGCCTTAACACCCAAACCCTAGAGCTGCCATAGCTTCCCTTTCACTTGAACCCAGCGGCAACAACGCTGATGACCACCGGACTAACACCCTTAAGACACAAGACCACCCCCAACCCCCATTTGGTAATGGTTTGGCTCGAATCTTCCTAGAACGTCTCGAATAATCGTTCGAAGGTTCGAGCCGAAACCCTAAGTCACCAGATGAGTCCTAAATTCACCATGGTCACTCCCCTAACATCCCTCAGGCCCTAATCAGCTTTGGTTCCGGTCAAATACAAGTAGAACTTTTTGAATCCCAAATCTGAGTTCAAGAACCCTAAAAACCAAACCTGTTTCGTTTTGAGGTAAGTTTCCGATGTAATCGTCTTTTCTTTCCTTTTGTTTAGGTGTTATGCATATGTTCATGGATTTGTTCTGGATTTTCGATTATTTTCTGTCCATCTTCAAAGACCCTTTTGTTTGGTCGATTTCTTTTCTTGAGTGTTAATTGAGTGTTATAAGTTGTCTATTCGGTTTGATTGATGTTGTCGACTAGTTAAGTTTTATGAATTCCATGTTAAATGACCCGAGTTTTGAAATAATTTGGTGCCCTATTTAGTCTGTGTTGTTAGTCGATTAATTGTTACGTATAATAGTTCGTATAGTCGACCTGAGTAAAGTCGTCAAATAATTAAGTGTCATAATGTTCCATTGTTGTCCGAAAAATGCCTAAACCACTTAGTTTGTTCTGTTTTGAGTTTAGTTGATCAGCGACTAGTTAGTATACGTTGTCACTCGCAAAGTCGACTCGACACATGTTGTCATTTATTTCACAGTGTTAAAATGACGAACGACCTAACTCTTACTGGCTGATTTAGTTGAAGGGTTGTGTCAGATTGATTATAGGTCTGTTTGATTAGCTGTGGGAGGGGTTCGAACTATCGAACTAGTTCTCAAATGATTAATAACTGGCAGATACAATAGAATGAAAGGGTAGGGCAATGCAGCAATGATCAAGGGTCTGTGGGATAGCTTTGGTTGGGGAAAAGACTGATTAAGTGTTCAGGATTAAAGGAGCTATCAAGTGTTAATTAAAATACTATTAGCCTAATGACAATGGGGAACAAAACATAAGAGCATGAGAATTAAATGAATACTTTAAACCCATAACTCTTGATTAGAGCAATAGGACAAAGCATGGGGGGGGGGGGCTGATAAGTTTACTTCAAGAAAGATGCCTTTAGGCATGGGAAGTTAAAAGGTATGGGTAGACTGCAACTTGCAGGGATCTGGGCAGCTTGATTGACTTGGATTAAGCTTATAAATAAGCTGTTTCAGAACATAGAGGGGAGGATTTTTTTTAGTCTTCAGAGAAAGAAAGAAACATAAAGAAAATTTCAGAATATTGTAACCAAACACTGTCTGAAAACTGCATAAGAGTTCAAGTTGGTCAAGCTGTCTTTGCCAATTGTTGTTTATTTGCCGAGCTGTTTGTGATTGTTGAACTGCTGGTGCTGTTACATTGAATACTCTGGTTTTTCTGCTGGTTCACTATTCTGTTTCTGGGATTGCTTGTTTGTTGCTCGACCACTTGTGAGCTTCATCATTGGGGCTGATTGTTTGTTGCTGTTGGTCGTTGACTGCTGTTTACTTGCTGTTGCTGTGTTGTTGCATACTACCCAGCTGATCATTCTCCTTCTTCTTTTGTTTTCCTATACCAGGTACACGACTAATACTGTCCATGTAACTTGAAAGTTGAGCATGAATACAAAAGAGAAGAGTTGAAGATTGTTTGTTTTTAGACATAGCCTGTATACTGAATATCATGTGATGTATAATAGTTTTACATTTTTTGCTTGGATACTGGAGTTAGCTCTCATACATAGCAAATGTCAAATGTATGGTAACTTGATATCTTATTGTGTGTGTAGGTTGATAGATAAAAGGTTTGACAGTGTAATAGGCTATAGCTCAGAAATTAGCTATGTCTGTGATTAACATGTCCATTAATGCATGAAAGTTATCTATCATTAGTTAATCTCCTTCCCCCTTGACAAACTGCCTTGTTATAACTGATAAACCACATCTTTAGAACAAAGAACCAGTTTACGGTCTCAACCTCACGAAGGTCGAGCCCAAGTCGAAACGGATTAAGCAGGCCCTCATCGGAAAATCAGTGGCCCAGGCCTGGCCCATCCCACACGAGCTGGGTTTGGGCCCATAAGACGCGATCGATCGCCTGTGGGCGTGGCCATGATTGTGATTTTGTAAAAGCATTCTGAATCCTGCTATAAATAACCTGCAAGCATGTAATTAACTAGGACTATTTCTGCTTTCAATTAGTAGAGACCAACGCGACAAGACACGTAGCTACTATAGGATATCCTTTTAAAATAAAGACGAGATGAGCCTCGACAAATAAAAACGCACAAGCTACGGGGCCCTCGTTAAATGTATATCGAAGCACTCAGTTTCCAGGGCGGGCCGTTTAGCCAATTTCACGGCCTTCCCAGAATAATAACACGATAGTCTCTTTAGGCGCGTATTTAATAATGTTATCTCTGTAAACTCGGGTGCACATTTATGTGACCCAAATCCAAATCTCAACGGAATCGAAATGTGTCTCTAATCACGGGTACATTGATTGTGGCGTGGTCCGAGATGCATTTCCGTGACGTTGCAAATTCCTTTTTTAATAATAAATGAGACGAGCCTCGACAAATAAAAATGTACAAGCTGCGGGGCCCTCTAAATGTATATGTTAAAATACTTAGAATTCGGGACAAGCCGTTTAGCGAATTTTACGGCCTTCTCCAAATAACAATACGCTAGTTGCTTTAGGCACGCTTTTAATAATTTATTTTCCCTAATTTGGGTGCATATTTATGTGACCTAATTCCAAATCTCAACCGAGTCGAGATATGTCAATAATCACGGGTGCATTGATGTAACGTGGTTCGAGATATGTTTCCACAACGTTGCAAGTCCTATAAAGTAATAAATAATTATGAAAGCAGTAAAAAGTTAAAATTGCACATAAGTTCATATTTGTATAAAATCAGATTAATCAAGCCGAATATAACAGTTGAGCGACCGTGTTAGAACCACAGAACTCGGGAATGCCTAACACCTTCTCCCGGGTTAACAGAATTCCTTATCCGGATTTCTGGTACGCAGACTGTAATATAGAGTCATTCTTTTCCTCGATTCGGGATTAAAATTGGTGACTTGGGACACCCTAAATCTCCCAAGTGGCGACTCTGAAATAAATTAACAAATCCCATTTCGATTGTCCTTTACTTGGAAAAAACTCCCTTGTACCCACGCGGGTATGTAAAAAGGAGGTATGACAGCCGTTTCTTACAATCTGTTGTTAGATCGACCCTGGATTCATGCTGCCAAAGCGGTCATGTCCACTCTGCATCAAATGGTTAAGTTTGAATGGGATAGACAGGAAATTGTTGTGCATGGCGAAGATAATTTATGTGTTCCCAGTGATGCCATTATTCCGCTCATAGAGTTCGAAGACGACAAGGAGCCATGGGTTTATCATGTTTTTGACACTGTATCGGTAGAGAAAATTCCTGAAGGGAAGTGCGTGCCGACTCCAAGGGTAGCTGCTGCATCAGTCATGGTAGCCGTCGAAATGTTGAAAAATGGTTTTGTACCGGACAAAGGTTTGGGTGCATCTCTACAAGGTATCATACAACCGGTTTCTCTTCCTAAAAAATTGGATACATTTGGTTGGGGTTCAAGCCCACAGTCGCAGACGTGAGAAGAGCCAGAAAAATGAAACAAAGAGCATGGGCCCTTCCAAAGCTAGTCTGGCGTCTTTATCGATCATTTGTCAGGCCTGGTACCAGAAAGCGCCTAGTGACGACGGTTACAAGTTCGGTGGTTGATGTGGATGGAGATTTAATGGAAAGGTTCGAGAGGATATTCGCCGATGTGAATGTGTTGGAAGCTGGAGAGGGTTCTAGCAAGGCGGATGTGCAATTTGCTGGGCCCAGTGCAAAGATTAACAATTGGGATGCTACTCCTCTCCCCACCAGGAGGGAGTTTTGGTAGTTTGCTTGATTTTCTTTCAATTTATCTGGATTATTCCAGGGTAGTAATTCAGATTCTATGTTCCGTCCGTTTGGATGTATAAACCCCGTTATCTTTAATTTCAATGAAATGCAATTTCTCTTTTCCTTGCTTCCTGATAGTTTTATTTTTGTTTTCCTTCTTCCTTGTACAGTTCTTTTTATGCTGGCTTCAATGATATGACATGCATGCGGAATCTCCGGCCCAGTCTTACAAGCCAATCTAATTTTGAAATAGTAATCAAGAAATAGAGTGTGATGTTGAATCAGAATATGACGAGGACAAATCCTTTAAAGAGATTAGTAAAGAATTAAGCCATTTTGAAGAAAAACCCAAGCCTAACCTGAGTGACACAGAAGCAATCAATTTAGGGGACCAAGATAATGTCCGGGAAACTAAAATAAGTGTCCACATTGAACCACAACTCAGATAGGAGTTAATTAAAACACTGTTCGAGTATAAAGATGTTTTTGCATGGTTATATGATGACATGCCAGGTCTAAGCACTGGCTTGGTGGTTCACAAATTGCCCACTGATCAGGCATTTCCCCCTGTCAAGCAGAAGCTGAGGAAATTTAAAACTGATATGAATGTGAAAATTAAGGAAGAGGTCACCAAACAGTTTGAGGCCAAGGTCATTCGGGTCACTCGGTATCCCACTTGGTTAGCCAATGTAGTGCCTGTGCCGAAGAAGGATGGAAAGACCAGGGTGTGTGTTGATTATCGAGACCTCAACAAGGCGAGTCCCAAGGATAACTTCCCACTGTCGAACATCCATATATTGATCGATAATTGTGCCAAACATGAGATTGGTTCTTTTGTGGATTGTTATGCGGGCTTCCACCAGATCTTAATGGATGAAGAAGACGCAGAAAAGACAACATTCATCACGCCATGGGGAACGTACTGCTATCAAGTCATGCCATTTGGTTTGAAAAATGCTGGGGCAACCTACATGAGGGCAATGACGACCATATTCCACGACATGATACACAGGGAGATCGAGGTTTATGTGGATGATATGATTGTAAAGTCTAGAAAGCAGTCTGACCATGTTAGAGATCTGAGAAAGTTCTTCCAAAGTCTTCGCAGGTACAACCTCAAGCTCAATCCTGCAAAATGCGCGTTCAGTGTTCCGTCTGGAAAGTTGTTGGGATTCATAGTCAGCCGACGAGGTATTGAATTAGACCCGTCAAAAATCAAAGCCATCCAGGAATTTCCACCTCCAAAGAACAAAACTGAGGTGATGAGTCTATTGGGAAGATTGAATTACATCAACAGGTTTATTGCTCAGCTCACGACAACTTGTGAGCCTATCTCAAACTGTTAAAGAAAGATGATGTAGCCAAGTGGACAGATGAATGTCACGAAGCATTTGATAAGATAAATGGGTACTTGTCAAACCCACCTGTGTTGGTCCCGCCAGAACCAGAGAGACATTTGATTTTGTATTGACGGTCCTGGACAGTTCATTTGGTTGTGTGTTGGGCCAACATGTCATTACCGGCAGGAAGGAGCAGGCCATCTATTATCTCAGCAAGAAGTTCACATCTTATGAGGTTAAGTACACTCATCTTGAGCGGACGTGTTGTGCCCTAACTTGTGTAGCCCAGAAATTGAAACATTATTTGTCATCTTATACTACTTACCTCATCTCTCGTTTGGATCCGTTAAAGTATATCTTTCAGAAGCCTATGCCCACAGGGAGGCTCGCAAAGTGGCAAATCTTGTTCACAGAATTTGACTTCATCTATGTGACTAGGACTACAATGAAAGCACAAGCACTGGCCGGCCATTTGGCTGAGAATCCTGTAGATGAAGAATATGAGACTTTGAAGACTTACTTCCCTGATGAAGAGGTAATGCACATTGATGAATCGGAACAGATTGAAAAGCCAGGATGGAAACTTTTCTTTGATGGGGATGCAAACATGAAAGGTGTTGGGATAAGAGCAGTACTTATTTCCGAAACAGGGCATCGCTACCCTGTTACGGCTCAGCTTCGGTTCTACTATACTAACAACATGGCTGAGTATGAGGCATGCATTTTGGGTTTAAGGATGGCTATGGATATGGGTGTCCAGGAAGTCTTGGTCTTGGGCGACTCAAACCTACTGGTGCACCAGATAGGGAGAATGGGAAACACGGGATTTAAAACTCATACCGTACCAGCAATGTTTGCATGATCTTTGCCAACGGTTTCAATCAATAGAGTTCAAGCATATTTTGAGGATTCATAATGAGGTCGTTGATGCTTTTGCTACTCTGGCATCGATGTTACATCATCCGGATAAGGCTTATGTTGGCCCGTTGCATATTCAGGTCCGCAATCAGCATGCTTATTGTAATATGGTGGAAGAAGAGCTCGATGGGGAGCCTTGGTTTCACGATATGAAGGAATACATCCGAAGGAGAGTATATCCGGTACAAGCCACAGGTGATCAAAAGAGAACAATTCGTCGCTTGGCAAGTGGATGTTTCTTCAGTGAAGGAGTTTTGTACAAAAGAACTCCAGATCTCGGGTTATTAAGATGTGTAGATTCCAGACAGACCGCGGCTATCATGACCAAAGTACATTTTGGAGTCTGTGGACCGCACATGAGTGGGTATGTGCTGGCAAAGAAGATTCTCCAGGCAGGTTATTATTGGCTCACTATAGAGCGTGATTGTATCAGTTTCGTGCGTAAATGTCATCAATGCCAAGTGCATGGAGATTTGATTCATTCTCCACCATCTGAATTACACACGATGTCTGCATCGTGGCCCTTTGTTGCTTGGGGCATGGATGTCATTGGACCAATTGAGCCAACAGCATCCAATGGGCATAGGTTCATTCTGGTGGCCACTGATTATTTCACCAAGTGGGTTGAGACTAAAACATTCAAGTCTGTAACCAAGAAGGCGGTGGTTGATTTGTGCACTCAAATATCATTTGCCGGTTCGGGATACCGAAGGTGATCATTACAGACAATGGAGCTAATCTCAATAGTCATCTGATGAAAGAGGTATGTCAACAGTTTAAGATTGCGCATCGCAATTCCACCCCATATCATCCCAAAACGAATGGAGCAGTCGAGGCGGCTAACAAGAACATAAAGAAAATACTTCGAAAAATGGTGGAAGGTTCTAGGTAGTGGCATGAAAAGCTGCCATTTGCATTGCTGGGTTATCGCACTACTGTCCGTACTTCAGTAGGGGAGACTCCTTATTTGTTAGTGTATGGCACCGAAACAGTGATACCCGTAGAAGTGGAAATTCCATCCATTCGAATTGTCGTGGAGGTTGAGATCGATGACGAGGAGTGGGTCAAAACCTGCTTGGAACAATTGAGTTTGATCGATGAGAAGAGACTGGCAGCAGTGTGTCATGGCCAGTTGTATCAACAAAGAATGGCAAGAGCATACAATAAGAAGGTGCGTCCACGGAAGTTTGAAGTGGGTCAGTTAGTATTGAAACGCATTCTTCCTCATCAGGTTGAAGCAAAAGAAATATTCGCCCCAAATTGTCACGGGCCGTTCATTGTAACTAGAGTGTTGTCCAATGGTGCATTGTATTTGACAGATGTAGAAGGCAAATGTGTATAAGGGGCTATCAATTCTGATTCAGTCAAGAGATACTATGTATGATTTCTTTCTTTGATTGTACTTGTTTGTATTTGGCATGTCTAGAATATTGAAATGACGAAGGCATTTTGTTCTGCTATCTAACCACTTTATCCCTTGTCACCCCTTTTGAGCCTTATTTGTTTTCTTTAATACCCCTCTTTCGGAATTAGTAACAAATATAAGAAACACAAGTGTAAAAGATAAGTAAAGGAAGGAGAGAAAATAGAAAGAAAAGAAAAGAGAAAGAAAGAATGAAAAGAGAAAGAAAAGAATGAAAAGAGAAAAAAGAGAAGAGAGGAAGAAAAACAACAAAAGGGAAAAAGAAAGCAAAATAGAGAGCAAAGAAAGAGAAAAAGAAAAATCATAACAACAAAGTAATATCTATGACATGAACTACGTTCGACCTGATTCCTTTTAAGGATATGTAGGCAGTCTCACGGTTCGGTCCCATCAAAATAAAATCCAAAAGTCCCCAAACAAGAAACTGGGGCAGAAGTTGTGGTTGTTATAAGAAATCTGATTCCGAAAGTTGTAATTTTGAACCCATGTGAATTGTTTTTGAGCCTTTGATATCCTTTCTTTTTTAACCCCATCCAAAAGCCACATTACGGTCCAAAGAAAGTCCTTTTGATTAGTCTTCGAGAAATGCCAAGTCAAGCAGGTAGAGGTGATTCATATCAGGTGCAACACTCTGGTCCAAATAGGAAAAAGAAATAAAATAAGAGAGTCTTATTGGTGAAAACCCTCACGGGCACCATAAGGCGACGGGAGCTGAGAGAAATCAAAAATGAGAGAGTTTTATTGGTGAAAACCCTCATGGGCAACGTAAGGCAAAAGTGAGTTGAGAGATGAACGGATGAGAGACGTCTACTGGTGGAAACCTTCCAAGGCACCGCAGGATGAACAAGGTCAGGATTTGGGTGAAGAGGTCAGGTTATGGAAATTCCGGGGCAACAAAGTATGGCAACTGAAAGTTGATTGGTTGGACAGATTGGGTCGATTAATCCAAAATTCGTGTCATGATCATTGGTACCAGCTGCTCTACTCAGATAAGTGTCTTTTCTTTTCCTCTTCAGATAGTCTTCCAGTTTTGGATTTTCTTATCCTTAACTCTGAAAGTCATTGCATTTCATTTCTTTTGGGTTTATTTCTCTAAGATGTTCTCAATGTCAGTTCTATTTAAGCAAATAAGAAGGAATTTCAAAGCTCACTACCAGCTTCAAGATTGCAAAGCATAGTGCGGCCAGAGCATGCCAAAAATAGCATGATGTAAAGTGGGGTAAGTGCCAGCAAGAGCTCCATCGGCAAAATGATTTGGTAATTTCATGGGAGATGTAGAGGTTCCGTTAAAGGGGTCAGAGGTGTGAAATAACGGTTCAAGTATAGAATACTCGGATCATTCAGGGTCATAGGGTTTTGAAAGTCAGTCGGAAAGTCAAGCGGTTCAGGGCCAGTTCGGGGAAGCCATTCAAAACAAAACAATGCAGCGGAGAGACCTTCAGCAAAGAATGCCATCAACCAACCACCACATTTTAAATTGACAAGATTTTTCTTTGATTAAAACAGGGGTAGGAAATTTTGGTTGTTTCGGAGAAACCCTCCGTGGAGAAAGGCAGTCACCAAACAGGTTTGATTTTTGATTTTCAGGACCCTCCTGGAAAATGGGACCTAGCGTAAAGTTTAGAAATAGCGTAATCTAGCATAAATGTATCCCAAAGGAGTATAAGCAGGTTTAGACTTTTGCATGTTCGAGATAAGATTCAATTAGGAGTTTCCAGGACCCTCTTGAATAATGGGACTTAGCTTTAAGATTTCGATCAGATAACAACATTTAGCATAAAAGTCTGCTATAGGATAGTATAATTCATCCATAAAAGTTGTCACTCTTAAGATAAAATTTGACCTTTGAGTTTCAGGACCCTCCTGGATAATGAGGAGTAGTTTAAAGATCCTCTTAGATAGTAAGATTTAACAGAAGTCACACCTGTAGAAGGTATAATGTATATTTAAAATTGTCGTTTAGTCAAGAGTTGTCAGGACCCCCCTGAATAATGGGACCTAGCTTTCAAATTCTTAGTAGTATTTGATGATACGATTTAGTTTTACCCTTATATCTGTGCCCAGATATCCAAACTGGGCCAGGAAATTTTCTTTGTTTTGTCTATGTTGTTGAAGTCAGGAGCTCACCTGGAGAGCAGAGAATACATTTTAGTTCAATAGTCAGGAGCCCACCTGGAGAGCATGGGAATACAGTTCAAGTTCAGCAATCAGGCGTCCGCCTGGAGAGCAGCGAATACATTCAAAGTTCAGCAGTCAGGAGCCCGCCTGAAGAACAAGGGAGTACAATTCATGTTTAGCTTTCAAATTCTTACTGATATTTGGTAATGTGGTCCGTTTAAACTTACATATGTTCCCAGATACCCAAATTGGGGCAGAACATTTCCTCTGTTTTTGTCATTTTGTTAAAGTCAGGAGCCCGCCTGGAGAGTAGGGAATACATTTCAGTTTAGCAGTCAGGAGCCCACCTGGAGAGCATGAGAATACAGTTCAAGTTCAGCAATCAGGCGCCCACCTGGAGAGCACGGGAATACAGTTCAAGTTCAGCAATCAGGCGCCCGCCTGGAGAGCAGGGAATACATTCAAAGTTCAGCAGTCAGGAGCCCGCCTGAAGAACAAGGGAGTACAATTTATGTTTAGCTTTCAAATTCTTACTAATATTTGGTAATGTGATCCGTTTAAACTTACATATGTTCCCAGATACCCAAATTGGGGCAAAACATTTCCTCTGTTTTTGTCATTTTGTTGAAGTTAGGAGCCTGCCTGGAGAGCAAGGAATCCGTTTCAAGTTTAGAAGTCAGGAACCCGCCTGCAGAGCAGGGAATACATTTCAAGTTAGAAGTCAGGAGCCCGCCCGGAGAGCAGGAAATACATTTCAAGTTAGAAGTCAGGAGCCCGCCTGGAGAGTAGGGAATACGTTCAAGTTCAACAGTCAAGTGTCCACTCGGAGAAAGTAAGAACATCTCAAAGTGTAGGTGGCAGTCAGGCATCCACCTGGATAAGAGGAAAACATCTCAGATTATAACTCAAGGTGGCAACAAAGGGGTTTCATCAAGTCAGCAAGGCAACAAGAACCACAAGAGCAAGTTGGAAGATGTAGATAGGATTTTGTAATTCATAGATTATAGTCTAGTCTAGCTTTTTTTTTTATTTTATCACGGTGTAATAAGGGGTTCAGTAAGTAGTAGTAGCAGCAGCAACAATAGTGAAATCACAACTTCATGGTAGTCCCAGTTACCAAATGTCCTGAACTACACTGACCTGATTCCTTTTTAGCCAAGGATATGTAGGCAACCTCGGAAGCAGGGCGCGGTCAAATCTTTCAAAAATGCTTCCCACGGAGTATTCAAACTGGCAAAAATTGCTCGTATCCGCTCACTTTATCTTTGCATGAAAACTCTTCGTGTTTCCGGACAAAGAGGGGCAGTTGTGAGCACGTGATTTTTGCCCTATATGAACTACTCCCACAAATTCAAAACAAAATAATTTTCCCATTATTTACAAATTCATAGATTTTTTGTAGCATTTTTGATTAATTGTTTGAATTTTGTCTGTGCGTGTTCATTTTATTTAATTAATGAAAAATACAAAATATGTACATTTGCATTTAGGATTTAATTTAACATTTTAGGATTAATTAATTAATTAGTTGTTTTATAAAAATAAAAAAAATCACAAAAATAGTTTAGTTTGCATTTTTTTTTAATTTTAGTTTTAAATTTTTGTAGTCTTTCCTTTAATTTTATTTTTAATTAATTGTGGTAATTATTAATTAGAGTCAATTAATTCAATGTGGTAGTATTAACTTTATTTAGGATTTAGTTTAGGTTTTATTTTAATTTTGAGAAAAAGAAAAAGAATTTTGAAATAATTAGAAAGGGAAAAGAAGTGGAAAATTCAGATTTTGGGCCTTCTTAATCATAAATACCACAAGCCCAATTCAACTCTCCAATACCCGTCCAAAACCAGCCCATTCCGACCCTGACCCGATCCGATTTTCCCTCATTTATCCAAACGACCCCGTTTTAATGACCCTGCGATCTGGGCCGTTGATTGCATTTGATCTAACGGTCCGGAAGTGGATTCTGATTAGTATAATAGTGTCTGAATGCTTCCCCCCTGCCTCATTTCCCAGACCTCATCATCCCCAAACCGAAACCCTAGCGACGCTGCCCTAATTTCCACCGTTTGTCACCGGCGGCGCTGTTCCCAAATCGCCCCAAACTAACACCCTACAACCCCCATGATCCCCTCATACCAAATCCTCAACTACTTTCCTTCAAATCTGTCGGGAGCTCTGCGAATCTGGAATCCGAATTCAACCCCCAAAAAGTTCAAAGTCATTTTTCACATGCACGTTCAGGGAGCTATATTCTTTCAAACTCTAAGGTTTGGACTCGGCGAAACTGATGTCATTCAGTTGTTCTTGACAAAGAACAAGGGATCGACATAAGTTTGGCTAAGTTCTTTGTCCCCGTCCGGTTTCGAGGTTCGATTTGGTGAGTCCCTTTCCCTCTCCGGTTTCCTTTCTGTCATCCTCATCTTTCCCTTTCTTAAAACTAGTTTTATTATAATAATTTGGTTGAAAATTCAATTCATCTTCTGAGTCCAAGTTTGTTCTTCCGTTCGTTATCTCTCTTTTTCTTCATGAATTCCGTTTTGTGACATTTTAGTTTGTTAAACAGGTTAAGTTTCTAGTTCGTTAAATCACTTAATTAGGTCTTAATTTAGTTGATTTCCTGTTAATTAGCTCATTCATCTTTGTCTCTGCTTGTTTGCATTTTAAAGAAGGGGTTCTGGGTTTTCTTGTAGGGAAATTTTGGTCAGTCTTTCAAGTTAGGAATCCCTGATGGATTTTAATTGGACTCCGAAAATCAGAAAGCCCAAGCGGGGATTTAAATTGGGTTTGCAGACCCCTACCAATTTGAGTCGGATCAGTGTGACCTATACTTGGGTTGGAGGAGTAGTTTTCAGAGGTTTAAAGGGTAGTTTGGGTAGTCTAGGTAAGGGGATCTTTGGGTAACTGATTAGGAAGCTTCTAAGAAGCTGGGGAGGGGGACTATTGTGAAGTTCTGAGATTTAAAATAGGGATACCTAAGCTAAAATGAAAATTAGAAAATGTGCAAAGTGCAAAAATTGATCCATTAGGCTGCTCTAATAGCTTGCCTATAAAAACACCTTACCTTGCATTTCAAGGCAGATTTTAAGGAATAAAAATTCTAGAAAAAACAAAAATAACTGAAACATTTTGACAAACACTGTTCTATTGAATTTCATGCTTTGGATCTTAAAGTTTTCATTCCCTGAATCAGTTTCTACTTTACTTTGGGGTTGAAATGAATTGAGGTCGAAGCCTTTTGAATCTGGTTTGGATTTTGCTGGGGTTCGAGTGCGTTTTTGAGTGATGATTTCTTGATCTGAGTCTCCTGCTGTTGTTCTATTTGAATTCCCTCTGAGTTTTGGTTTCTTTTGCTGATCATTCAGGTACACTTCTGCATTTCACATAATGTAAGATTTGATTTGGAATCAAGATGGCATTCGGAGCTTTGATTAGCAGTTGTAATCAGTTTTTTGGTTCATGATTTAGTTTACTTGGTTTACTTGCTTAAGTTTCTAGTTTATGATAAATGACATCCTACTAGTTGTTAATAAATACCATGTTGTGAGCTGCATCTGGTTGTAAATCAGTAGAGAAATCTAGTTTCTTATTTGGATGTCTCCTAGTTAATTGTTGGCAATTTGAATAGGGTATTGAACTTGAGAATCATATATTATAAATTAATGTAATGGCAATGTGCTGCACTTTAATTGCTATGCTTGTTAGTTCATTAAGTTTTGTTGTAATTTTAGTTAAGTAGTATTCTGTTTGGACATGGATGGTGAAGCAGATCTTAAGCCATTTTTGAGCATGTTTCAAATGAAAAGAGTGTTTTAGACCATCAGAATGCCCCACTATTTGATACATGTTTAGATAACCAAACTCAGAAATGAAATGAATTGTTAGTTTAGTTTCTCATTTCATATAGTTTGCTGCATGACTGGTGTTCAATCAATTCTGGGTACTTGTTAATTTTGAGGAACGGGGTTGACGGCTGATTATAAGATAGTTTGAGCCTTAAATAAAGAAGGAAATATGGTACATCTGTTGTCAGTGAGCTAATTGGACTTAATCAGAATTTTTCTTTACTTCACATGATGCCTTGGTTTTGTGACACCTTTTTTGTTATTTATTTGGTTAAGACCTGACGTGAGTTAGCTATTGTTATGAATCTAAATTGTACGCCTTTTATGTTGTGAATGGTTTTCGATCTTAAGTCTCCAATTTTGGCAATGTTGCTATACTCCTTGAGATTGGGTTGCTTTCGTTGGGCCTGAGCTGAATTGCTATGAGGCTTACCATCAACGGTATTATAACGTTACAGGACCACTAGGCCCATGATAGGCCCACGCCCCAAATAAAGGCTGAACCAAGTTTGAGTTTTGCTTTAAAATCAGGCCTCTCTTTTCCAAATCGTTTTAATCAGTTAATCGGGCTCAGTCTTTTTTTAAAATGGAAATGGACTTTTGTTTACTTACTCCGTTCTTGAGTTTAACTTTAACGTAAAACACCTTTTGAGTCCTTTCAGTCTATTTCTTTAATTAAGCTAAACTCTTCACGAATAGACTCAGGCGAGCCATATTAGACAACACAAATAGTTTATGGCCCTCGAAATATAATTTGAACTTTTTTTCTTTAAATTAGAGTTAAGGTGCGTCGTGCCAAACAAAAATAATAATTGCACGACCCTCGTTTAATTAATCTTGTTTTGATCCTTAGAAATCGAGGCGTACCATTTAACAAATTTTCATGGCCCTCGCAAAGTTGAAGCGCGTAGTTGCTTTAGGCGCGTTATTTTGATAATTTACCTTCCTAAACTCAGGTGCGCATTTATGTGACCCAAATTTAAATCTCAACAACATTAGATAAAATGTGTCGTGGACCACGGGTGCATTTATGTGATGTAGTTCAAGACGTGTTTTAGATGGCGTTGAGTTTTTTCCTAAAATTAATAAATAAAGCGGTTAAGCTACAAATATACCATGTCTAAAAGTGTTTTTAGAATCAAATAATTGAGCCAAAAATAACAGTCGAGCGACCGTGCTAAAACTACGGAACTCGGGAATGCCTAACACCTTCTCCCAAGTTAACAGAATTCCTTACCCGAATTTCTGGTTCGCGGACTGTAATACAGAGTCAATCTTTTCCTCGATTCGGGATTTGAACCGGTGACTTGGAACACCATAAATTAACCCAAGTGGCGACTCTGATTTTAAATAAAATAATCCCGTTTCGATTGTCACTTTAAGTTGAAAAAAACTCCCTATATACACCTTTACGGGGTGTAGGTAAAAAGGGGGTGTGACAAAGGTTTCGCCCATGAAGGGTGTTATGAGATTTGAGAAGAAAGGAAAGTTGAGTCCGCAGTTCATTGGGCCTTTTGAGGTGCTTCGGAGGATTGGGGAGGTGGCATATGAGCTTGCTTTGCCACCCAGCCTGTCGAGTGTGCATCCGATATTTAATGTTTCTATACTCCAGAAGTATATTGGGGATCCGTCTCATGTTTTGGACTTCAGCACGGTTCAGTTGGATGATGATTTGACCTATGATGTGGAGCCAGTAGCAATTTTGGGTCGTCAGGTTCGAAAGTTGAGGTCAAAGGATATAGCTTCAGTGAAAGTGCAGTGGAGAGGTCGGCCCGTGCAAGAGGCTACTTGGGAGACCGAGCGGGAGATGCGGAGCAGATATCCTCACCTGTTTGAGGCTTCAGGTATGTTTCTTGACTTGTTCTAGGACAAACGTTTGTTTAAGTTGGGGAGGATGTGATGACCCGGCCAGTTGTCTCATGAGTTACCGCTCTGTTTTCCCCTATCTTCTTTACGCTTTGTTATCCGTGTTTTATGTGATCGGGTTGATTAGTTCGATTTCGAAGAAGATTTGGTAAGAAATGAGACACTTAGTCTCTTTTAAGAAGGCTTAAGTTGGAAAAGTCAACCGGATGTTGGCTTATGTGTTAGAAGGGTCGGAAGTAAGTTCCAATAGTTCGGTTAGCTTCGGGAGGTGATTTGTGACTTAGGAGCACGATCGGAATGGGTTTTGGTGGGTAGAGAAGATTTAGGCTTAAATTGGCGAATTTGATATTTTGGCGGTTCCGGTTGATAGGCGAGATTTTAATATAGGGGTCAGAATGGAATTCCGAGAGTGACAGTAGCTTTGTTGTGTCATTTGGGATGTGTGTGCAAAATTTTAGGTCATTCGGACGAGATATAATAGACTTTTTGATCGAAAGCATAATTTAAGAGTTTTTGGAGTTCTTAGGCTTGAATCCTATATTAAATTGGTGATTGATGTTGTTGTGAGCGTTCCGAAGTTTTGGACAAGTTTCAACGATGTCATGGGATGTGTTGGTATAATTGGTTTGAAGTTCCGGGAGTTCTGGGATGTTTTAGGCCGAAAAACATAGCTGTAGCAGGTCCAGAAGGGTTGCATGCCTTAGAACTCACCCGCGCGTTCCGCAAAAAAAGAAGTGCGACCGCGGTAGGTGTTGTGCGAACCACACAAAATGGTGTGCGGCCAATGTGAAGAACATTCCGCTGGTCCTACTTCGGAAGCTCATATCTTTTGATCTACAAGGAATTGTAGCCCTTCGTGTCTAGTTTCCAGAAAGGTAAAGATATTGCAATTTGGAAATCTGTAGCGAATGTTATGGCCAAAATACTAAAGCCTATCACTGCAAAGGAAAGCTTGTACGACCGCGGTCATTTTTGTGCGGACCGCACTGGTTTTGTGTAGACCGCGGTCAATTTTGTGCGGCCCGCGGAGGTGAAAATCTGTGGGGTACTCTATAAATACGAGGTTATGAGTTTTATTTGATATTTTGACCTAGAGAGCTCGGATTTTGGCGATTTTTCGAAGGCTTTTCAAGAAATTCATTGAGGTAAGTGATTCTAACACAGATTAGGCTAGAGTACATGAATCTATCATTGAATTCATTATTTAATTCGTGATTTGGGGTGGAATTTGGGA
Organism: Nicotiana sylvestris; assembly: GCF_000393655.2. Classification (NCBI taxonomy): domain Eukaryota; kingdom Viridiplantae; phylum Streptophyta; class Magnoliopsida; order Solanales; family Solanaceae; genus Nicotiana; species Nicotiana sylvestris. The sequence goes on along the minus strand of NC_091059.1, from coordinate 134,844,853 downwards.
AGAAAATTGTGAAATCTTTCAAAAATATATAATGATGATTTGAAAGACCAAATAGTATCGGAATTGGATAATTTTCATATGGATAGACTGGTAAGAGTATAGATTCTAGTTTTGTGAATTTTGTCAAATATCGAAATGTGGGCCCGGGGGTCGGGTTTGACCAATTTCTGGAATTTAGTGATGATTCGATTGTTTTCGCTTGGGCTTTATTCCCTTAGCATATTGTGATGTGTTCGTTCTGATTTTGGATTGATTCGACGCGCGTGGAGGCCAATTCGAGGGGCAAAGGCATCGCGAGCGAGAGAATTAGCCGGTTCGAGGTGAGTAATGGTTGTAAATGATGTCCTAAGGGTTTGAAACCCCGAATTGCACATCGTAGTGCTGTATTGAGGTGAGACACGCGCTGGGTGATGAGCATGGGGTCTTTTACTACTGGGGATTGTGACTTGGTCCATCCCGATTGATGATTTTACCGCGTATTTGACTGAAACTTATTTGTTATCGTCATGATTTGGGCTGATTGCCATATTTGGGCTTCATACCAACTATTTGAACCCTTCGGGGATTTTTATCACTAATTCCTCACTGTTTAACTTATTACTCGAACTCAGTCCTGTTTATATTTACTGTTTTACAAACTCAGCCACTTTTATTCGTATTTGAACTTAAAAGATATTTCTAAATGGTGTTTTGGGCTGAGAACTACTGTTTTACTAATGGCCGAGGGGCTTGTGATGATTTTCGGACTGAGTGAGGCCGAGGGCCATATGTGAGGATATGCTGAGTGATATGAGGTCGAGGGCCTGAGATACTTTTTATTGCCACGAGATGGCTTGATATTGCGCTTGGGCCGTAAGGGGCCCCTCCAGAGTCTGTACCCCCACAGTGAGCGCGGGTACCCATCATGATTTGAGAGTGAGCCCAAGGGGCTGATACTGTACTGAGAGTGATGCCCGAGGGGCTGATATTGTACCGAGAGTGAGACTGAGGGGCTGATACTGTTCTGAGTGATTGCTACTATGCCCGAGGGGCGGATTTCTACTTGTTATTCACCTGCTAAATTACCTATTTTACTTGGTTTAAAGGAACTTCATTTGATTTCTTCATGGCTTTACTGCCTTAAGTGATTTTACTGTTTGATATAGAATTGCTTTGTGCCTTTACGTGTTTTCTTGCTTTCAGCCATTATTTATGATTATTACTCACTGAGTCGGAGTACTCATATTACTCCCTGCACCGTGTGTGCAGATTCAGGCATCGTAGAGTCCGCTCCTGAGTGCCGATCCTTCCAGTCCAGGCAGTATTTTCGGAGACTACGAGGTAGCTGTTGGTTCCCACAGCCCCGTGCCTCCCTTATCTTACCATTTTCATGTTCTTGAACTTCTGTAATGGATTTCGTATCTAGTAGATTGGTATCCGGAACTATTAGTTGTTCATGACTTGTGACACCCCGGTTTGGGCTGTGTCGGGATGGTTTCTACTGTTGTTATCGTTAATTCCATAAATTATGTTTATTATATCACATTTTAGAACTACTTATGGTATTTAACTGTTTAAAAAAGGTGGTCTGTTTTGGTCTAGCTGGCCTTGTCTTCAAGAGGCGCCATCACGACCAGGTTAAGGGAATTGGGTCGTGATAAGAAAATTTTCACAAGTTAGACATTTCTGTTAGCGGAAACGTAAAAGAAAGAACACAAGATTTAACGTGGTTCGGATCAAAATAATCCTACGTCCACCAGAGAACAGTTGCCTTTTTAATATTAACAAAGGAAGGGGAGAGTTCCCAATTACACTTAAGAGAATTTCTCTCTTAACTCTCTACTCACTACAATGTGTTGTATTATTTTTGGGATGGTTTCTACAAATGAAGGAGTGCATCTATTTATAGAGGTAAAGACCTCCTCTTGATGTCATTGGTGACATCAAACTACCTCCTCTTGATGTCATGGGTGACATCAAAGGAGGAAGCTTCCTCCTAGCATCCACACCAACTCTTTCCACCAACTCTTCCAATTGGCATGCCATTGTTGACTAAACATAAACCAACACCTTCAATCTCCACCTTGGTTTGCGTTTCGAGTGTGCGTGTGAACAACTCTGGCCAAAACTTCTAATCTTACTGGGCAACCCCGTTGTAAGAAACAAGAAGAATCAAACCATTGTTGAACATACCACCTCCACCTAACAACTATTCTCTTAGGAGTTGCATCAGTTGATGCACACCCCCGCCAAGTCCTTGCAGTGTGCAAACTTAGTGAGTGGGACTATCTTGGTCAACATATCTGCAGCATTATCGTCTGTGATAACCTTCACGACTTTGATAGTTACCTCTTCAACAACATCTCGAATCAAATGAAATCTGACATCAATGTGTTTAGTGCGCTCATGAAATCTCTGATTTTTCATTAGTTGAATAGAACTCTGACTATCACATCTAAGAGTTGATTCCAGCTGAACCAAACTCAATTCTGCTACTAAACCTTTCAACCAGATAGCTTCCTTCACTGCCTCCACTGCTGCCATGTATTCTGCTTCTATCATAGACAAAGAGGCAATCGACTGCAGAGTCGACTTCCAACTAACGGCACTACCAACGAGGGTAAAGATGTATCCAGTTGTGGACCTTCTTCTGTCAAGATCTCCTGCATAGTCAGAATCTACATAACCGAGAATTGAAATACTTCCACCACTTTTTTGAAAGGTCAGACAAACACCAGAAGCTCCTTTTAGATATCTCAATATCCACTTGACAGCTTCCCAATGCCTCTTTCCTGGGCTGGACATGTATCTACTTACCACACTTACAGATTGAGCAATATCTGGACGTGTGCATACCATAGCATACATAATGCTACCAACTGCACTGGCATAAGGAATCTTTGACATATGCTCCACCTCATCCTCGGACTGAGGCATTTGTAACTCTGAAAGTTTAAAATGAGGAGCTAATGGTGTACTTACAGGCTTGCACGTATGCATATTGAATCTCTTGAGAACCCTTTCAATATACCTCTTCTGAGAAAGATGTACAACACCGTCTTCTCTTGAAATCTCCATACCAAGGATTTTCTTTGCAGCTCCTAAATCCTTCATGTCAAATTCCTTACTCAACAGTTTCTTCAAAGCATTTATCTCTGTAATGTTGTTAGCAGCAATAAGCATATCATCAACATACAACAGTAAATAAATCATTGAGTTACCAGACATCTTCTTGTGATACACACAGCTATCAAATGCACTCCTTGAGAATTCATGTGTAGTCATGAATGCATCAAACCTCTTGTACCACTGTCTAGGGGATTGCTTCAAACCATACAAAGACTTCTTTAGTTGGCATACGTGATCTTCTTTTCCCTCAGCTAGGAAACCTTCAGGCTGATCCATATAGATTGTCTCTTCTAGATCACCGTGTAAGAAAGCAGTTTTGACATCAAGCTGTTGAAGCTCCAAGTCAAATTGGGCAACCAATGCTAGTAGCACGCGAATTGAGCTATGCTTCACGACTGGAGAGAAAATCTCATTGTAGTCAATTCCCTCCTTCTGACTGAATCCTTTTGCAACCAATCTCGCCTTGAACCTAGCATCTTCCACTTCAGGAATTCCTTCTTTCTTTCGGTAGACCCACTTGCATCCAACTGTCCTCTTCCCCTTTTGTCTTTTCACTAAGACCCATGTCTGATTCTTGTGAAGAGACTCCATATCTTCAGTCATGGCTAACCGCCATTGTACAACATCCTTGCAAGAAGTTGCTTCTATATACGAGGAGGGCTCCAGATCCTTAATCTCTTCTTCTGCAGCTACGAACGCATATGCAATCAAGTTTGCTTGATCTATAAGGCGTTCCGGTTCTCGTGTCTGCCTCTTCTCCCTCCCCTTTGCAATTGTGTATGGTTCATTGACAACAAGTTCTTCAAGGTCTACATCTTCTGACTCATCTTTAACCTGAGTCTCTTGATCCTTTTCCTTGGCAAGCTCCACCGGAAGCTCCACCTGCTCATCGTTCTTGTTTCCTGACCATACCTCATTCGGAGTCTTAAAGTCAATTGCCGATGTTGGAGATCGATTGACAATATGAGCAGCAGTGTGAACTACTTCAGCCCAAAATACTTTGGACATTTTGGCTTGTAGGAGCATACAACGAGCCTTTTCAAGAAGAGTTCTATTCATTCTAGCACTCCTCTTGCCTTGTGTTTGCCAGTGCTGAAGCTGACCTTCTTTTGCTTCCTTAGAATGCAGTGCTCACAGAAGTCAAGTGTGCTGATCTTCTCACCTTCCAAAAGGTTACGATTGCTCAACATCTCCAGTCCACGTGCGCTCATATGACCCAGTCTCATGTGCCATAGTCTTGCCTTGTCATCATTAGATAACTGCACTGTAGATGCATTTGCAGAGCCAACAATGGTGCTTCCGGCCAATGTGTAAAGGCCGTTCTCCAGCTTGCCTTTCAGCATGACTAAAGAACCTTTAGTCACCTTTATAGTTCCTGCTTCGCTCATGTACCTGTAGCCTTGTTCATCCAGCCCGCCCCGAAGGGTTAAATGCGCGAGGGGAGTTTTTCCAATTTAAGTGACAATATTCGAAATGGGATTATTTATTTAATTCAGAGTCGCCACTTGGGAAAGGTTTGGCTTTTGGTGTCCCAAGTCACCGGTTTATCTTGAATCCCAAATCGAGGAAATTTTCGACTTTTTCAAATGAAGTCTGCGAACCAGAAATTCTAAGTAAGGAATTCTGTTGACCCGAGGGAAGGTGTTAGGCACCCTCGAATCCCGTGGTTCTAGCACGGTCGCTTAAATTGTTATAATGGCTAAATATCTGATTTAAATACATGTTGTGACTTATGTGCTTTTATTAAGTTTAAACCGCTTTTATTATTATCATTTATTTTTATAGAATTGCAACGTCGTGAAAATGCATCTCGAACCACGTCACAATCAATGCACCCGTGGTCGTCGACACATTTTGACTCCGTTGAGATTCGGATTTGGGTCACATCAATGTGCACCCGTGTTTAAGAAGGTTAAATTATTAAAGGTGCGCCTAAAGCAACTAGCGTATTGTTATTTTGGGAAGGCCGTAAAATTCGCTAAACGGCCTGTCCCGAATTCTAAGTATTTTAATATATACATTTAGAGGGCCCCGCAGCTTGTGCATTTTTGTTTGTCGAGGCTCGTCTCATTTTTATTTAAAAGGATAAACCTACAGTGACTATATTTTCCTATTAAGTTCGTCTCTAAAATAAAAGAAAATCTCTTAATTAATTACATGCTAAAAACGTAACTTATTAATTATTAGTTTACGGCTCAAGAATGCCGTACCTCGTGGAACCTGCTTTTATTTTTGATAAAAATTACATACAGGCTGATGAAATGCTTTACTTACATCCAAGCATTTCTTGAATTGAATTTAACTAAACTTACTTAGGCTAGATTAAAGGAATTAACTACTAGGTATTATTACTAATGGGGATTCGGACGTGATCCTATATACTGCCTAACGGGACCCGATAAAGAACTGAAATAAAACAGAACAGCATTGTGTAAAATGGAAGTATTCTATCCTATGCATATCATCATAGCTAAAAGGGAATCTGGTCAGTCACTATGTCGATTATCCGTACATTCTGTGTACTGGACAATTACATACCTCGTACCAGCAAACAACTATAAACTAAGACGCAAGAGACTAAAACTCAGTTAAGTATCAATTAACCAATCTTTTCATGCTATTGAATTACAAACTAATCAATTATACAAAAAGAAATCAATATACCATGAGTATTACAACAAATATTTAAACTTCTTCAACTTCTTTCATTTCATGCTTTCAAACTGTTACAGTTACACCAATATGGGACTCGAAATGTGTACCTGGATACTGAAATGCAAAGAAGAAGTGGAGGCAAGAGAGTCAGCAGCAATAGGAGCAATACCAAACAGCAGCAGTAACAACAGGTAACAACCAAAGACAAATCCCAGCGCGATATACAACTATAGCCGATGGAAAAATTGGCAAAAATGACAGCAGCAAATAATGCAGTAGAAACAAAGCTCCAGGATAGACCAAATCCAGGAGAAAAAAACAATGCGAATCAACCAATAAACTTAGTTGATACTTGAAAGAAAACAGAGTTGATTGAACAGGTTGAACAAACTGAGAATCACACAAACAAGGAAGAAACAGTATCTGATTTTCTGTATGTTTTTCTCTCTCGTAGGTGTGTCTGTATAAGCCTTTCTGTTTTTCCTCTCACTATCTCTTTTCTTTTCGAAATCTAGTGCCAACTTTCAGTCTTGAAATCTATTTGAGTTACCAAAGAAAATTCCTTTTCTATTTTCTATTTTTTCCAGACCTTCAATTCTCAATCCTCTCCCCCTCTAATTCTCAATCTCCAGCCCTTTACAAGCCTAACATCAGGCCATTTAAACAGCCTGTTAATCAATAAGAACCCCTCCCATGTGCTGTCCCTTTTCAGTTTCCACTTAGCTATTTAAGTATAAACCCTCCCATGATATTCCCTGACAAACATATATCTGGATGGGGCTTATTATTTCTAAATTAAAACAGGGCATGGGTAGCAGGGATATAGTCTGACAGCATATGCTGTTGCTGTCAAACTATTTTAATCCAAAAGGGCCTTTATGCACATGTTGTGCACAAGTGCACATGCCACCAATTCAGATTACATTTACAGACCAAAACCTTAGATTTCTGATTCAAATTAACAAACATAAGTAGCTATACTCGATTCTCAATTTGATTCAAACAAATGTTCAGCAAGGACATATCAGATTCAAACAAGCTGAAACTAATCGACGACATATGTCGACTCGACTATACTAATTGTAACACATACAATCGTAGCCAAAGATCAGAAATCCAATAGTATCAAACAAGAGGTTTCAGATTGCAATGTCAAAACAGAAATGACCTTGGGAACTAATTAAATGACCAATTACAAATTCAAACCGAATATGCAGTTTACAAAACACACACATTATCAGTGAATGAAACAGAACTTGACCATGTACAGAGGCCCGGGCAAGGTGGGCAGGACACAATCAACAAAACTCAAAGCAAATCATGCGAACAAACTTTTAGCACACATGAATTGAATAATAACATAAACAAACTTACCTTAAAAATCTTAAAAATCAGGAAACCTTAACTCGGATTTGAACAGACCTTTTCTTGGGGTTGAACGGACTTTAATCGAAGTGTTTCTCAAATGAGAAACACTTCGATTAAGGTCCATTAGACCCTAATCACTTGGCTCAAACAGACACGGACAAGGCCTTGGGATTTTCTAGGGTTCATAGATGGTAGATTTGGGATTTGGGTTTCCATGGTTAGATTCGGACCAAACCAAGCATGGTTTGGTCACGAGGGAGGTCCGAGGACTGTCTGGTATGAATCTAGGGCAGATCGATGTGGATCGAGTTTTGACTCGAATCTTCAAATGAAGATTCGAGGAGGTAGGATGGGATTCGAGCTAGACGGTTGGTGGATTTATGTTTAGGGTGTCAAGGTGGTCCTAGGGTGTTAAGGTGAAGGCCACCGGCGTTCATGCCGCCGGGATTAATGGTGAGGAATAAGAGGGCGGCTAGGGTTCCGTGGGTTTGGGTCTGGGAAAGGGTTGAGGACGAAGGAGGGGTATTTGGATAGGGGGTGGGGTATGAGTGGAAGCTTATATATGGAGTGGATGGTTTGATCTCAGCCGTTGGATCAATCGAGATCAACGACTTGGATCCGAAGGCTTAAAAGAAACAGTGTCGTTTGGCTTAGTAGGGGTCAAAGTTGGTTCGGGTAACGGGTCGGGTAATGGGGTTATGGGTGAGAGATCCGGACCATTGGATCAGCTTGGTTTGAATGGCCGAGATGGATTGGCATTGAAACGACGTAGTTTTGGTGTCAAACTACGTCGTTTTGTGGCCTGGAAGTGGGCTGTTTGGACTGGTTGCTTGGGCTGCTCGTTTGGGCCTCAAATTTTGAAATGGGGAATCGGCCCAAATTCATTTAAAACAAATTTCACCCTTTCTTTTTATTTCTAATTTTCTTAAACACAAAACCTAATTAAATAAAAATTAAACACCATTAATTAACACTTAATGTAATTATTACAAAAATGTTAAAAGCAAAAAATTAGGACAAAAATGCAGATTTTATGATTTTCCATCTAACAACCGGATTACGGTTCAAACTACGCACGACACACGTTTTTTTTGTATTTTGTTTTTAATAAAAATAAAAATGGGCCAGAATCATAAACAATTAACAAAGTACCACGTAAAAATCTAGAAATTGTACAGCAAGACCAATTGCTATTATTTTCGTTTCTTTTTGGAGTGATTGTCACGAAAACAAAAATCACGTGCTCACAGCTGCCCCTCTTTGTTCGGAAACACGAAGAGTTTTCGTGCAAAGATAAAGTGAGCGGATATGAGCGATTTTTGCCTATTGGACACCTCCGTGTTAAGCATGTTTTGAAAGGTCTGACCGGATCTTTGCTTCAAAGATTTCCTACATATCCTGGGCTAAACAGGAATCAGGTCAATGTAGTTCGGGAAGCTTCGGCAGCTGGGACTACCATGGGATTGCAATGCTTGCTGTTACTGCTGTTGCTGTTGTCACCGTTGCTTTACTGACCGTCTTATTACAACCAAAGAAAAATTGAAAACTGAACTAAGTACTTATTTGCATGTCAACAACTAGTTACAAGATTCCTATCTATGATTCTTTTGCGACCTCATCTTGGGTCTTAGCCGATTTTGCTTGGAGACTTCGATCCGAATCTTGATGCTTGCGAGTTGTAGGTGCTTGTTTAATCTCTAAGATATTGAGTGAGACGCGACTGGCAGAGTTCGGGACCTTAATCAAATCTTGGAGCGATCCGCCTTCCATTTTCTCCGGTATCTCGGGACATCTTCTTTTTGTCTTTTTCTTCTTTGATTCTGAGTTGAGACTCATCTCGTGGGTCGTTTCGATCCGTGTGGCTCGAGGTTAGACCTGCGGGTAAAAACAAACGAACGAAATTTTCTGCCCCAGTTTCACTAGGAAAATTTCGTGAATTATTCGCCAGGAAGTTCATAAAATTGATGAAAGAGGATATGAATGCTCAGTTCAGGGTTGGAGCCCTAATACCGACTAGCTGGGGAGAAGTTCAGTTTAGAGTTGAAACTCTAATGCTGACCAACTGGGGAAAAGTTCAGTTTAGGGTTAAAACCCTAATGCTGACTAAAGGGAAAAAGTTCAGTTTAGGGTTTAAAACCCTAATGCTGACTGAAAGGAAAAGTTCAGTTTAGGGTTTAAAACCCTAATGCTGACTGAAAGGAAAAGTTCAGTTTAGGGTTTAAAACCCTAATACTGACTAAAGGAAAAATTTAGTTTAGGGTTTAAAACCCTAATGCTGACTGAAAGGAAAAGTTCAGTTAAGGGTTTAAAACCCTAATGCTGACTGAAAGGAAAAGTTCAGTTTAGGGTTTAAAACCCTAATGCTGACTAAAGGAAAAATTCAGTTTAGGGTTTAAAACCCTAATGCTGACTGAAGGAAAGAGTTCAGTTTAGGGTTTAAAACCCTAATGCTGATTGAAAGGAAAAGTTCAGTTTAGGTTCTAAAACTCTAATGCTGACTGAAGGAAAGAGTTCAGTTTAGGGTTTAAAACCTTAATGCTGACTGAAAGGAAAAGTTCAGTTTAGGGTTTAAAACCCTAATACTGACTGAATGGAAAAAGTTCAGTTTAGGGTTTAAAACCCTAATTCTGACTAAAGGAAAAGTTCAGTTTAGGGTTTAAAACCCTAATGCTGACTAAAGGAAAAAGTTCAGTTTAGGGTTTAAAACCCTAATGCTGACTGGCTGGAAAAGTTCAGTTTAGGGTTTAAAACCCTAATGCTGACTAAAGGAAAGAGTTCAGTTTAGAGTTTAAAACCCTAATGCTGACTGAAAGGAAAAGTTCAGTTTAGGGTTTAAAACCCTAATGCTGACTAAAGGGAAAGAGTTCAGTTTAGGGTTTAAAACCCTAATGCTGACTGAAAGGAAAAGTTCAGTTTAGGGTTTAAAACCCTAATACTGACTGAATGGAAAAAGTTCAGTTTAGGGTTTAAAACCTTAATGCTGACTAAAGGAAAAGTTCAGTTTAGGGTTTAAAACCCTAATGCTGACTAAAGGAAAAAGTTCAGTTTAGGGTTTAAAACCCTAATGCTGACTGGCTGAAAAAGTTCAGTTTATGGTTTAAAACCCTAATGCTGACTAAATGGAAAAGTTCAGTTTAGGGTTTAAAACCCTAATGCTGATTAAAGGAAAAAGTTTAGTTTAGGGTTTAAAACCCTAGTGCTGACTAGCTGGAAAAGTTCAGTTAATGCTGACTGAATGGAAAAGTTCAGTTTAGGGTTTAAAACCCTAATGCTGATTAAAGGAAAAAGTTCAGTTTAGGGTTTAAAACCCTAATGTTGACTGAAAGGAAAGGTTCAGTTTAGGGTTTAAAACCCTAATACTGACTGAATGGAAAAAGTTCAGTTTAGGGTTTAAAACCCTAATGCTGACTAAAGGAAAAAGTTCAGTTTAGGGTTTAAAACCCTAATGCTGACTGAAAGGAAAAGTTCAGTTTAGGGTTTAAAACCCTAATACTGACTGAATGGAAAAAGTTCAGTTTAGGGTTTAAAACCCTAATGCTGACTAAAGGAAAAAGTTCAGTTTAGGGTTTAAAACCCTAATGCTGACTCAAGGAAAAAGTTCAGTTTAGGGTTTAAACCCCTAATGCTGACTGGCTGGAAAAGTTCAGTTTAGGGTTTAAAACCCTAATGCTGACTGAATGGAAAAGTTCAGTTTAGGGTTTAAAACCCTAATGCTGACTGGCTGGGGACAAAGTTCGAGGATACTGACCTCTTTTTTTTGAATGTTCTTGTTTTAGTAGAATATAAAAGGGAGTCTCGTGGAAACTTACCTTTAGAGTGAATTCCTTATTGCCAAACTATTTCTTGTACCCATGTACCTTCTTCTTTGGGTGACACCTGCTTCTTGTACGGTTTTCTTGGATTATACCTGTTTCAACAAAGAACAATTGTTAGTTCGGAAATGGCGGTTGGTTCGGTGACCTTGATTGTTCCCATTGCTTTGTTGCGTCCTTATTTCTGTTGCAAAGTTCTGCCATTGATTGGATTCAAATGGCGAAAACCCTTTAGACTGCTCGGGCTTGTATTTCCAGATTCTGTGATGATTTGCCTCGTAAGGCTCTTTTTTTTTGTGTCCCGTTTCGCTTGGAGATTCTCAACGGGGATTTTATTGGGGGTATTCTATGGGGATTTGTACAAAGGGAAGCTCTGTGGGGGAATATTTACAAAGTGGATTCTTTGGGCGGATTTTTGTACAACGGGGACATGCTTAAGGATTTGTTTCAAAGTGGACTTTCCATGATTTGTTGGGGTAAGCTCGCTGGGGAATTTTACAAAGGGACTTGCTGGGGATTTGCTGGGGAAATCCTTTTTTTTATTAGTATTAACAAAAGGAAGACCTTGTGGGGATCTGTACAGGAGAGAAAATCTGTGTGGATTTCGCTGGGGCAGACTCTTTGGGGAATATTTACGCAGTGGATTCTTTGTGCGGATTTATACAAAAGGGAAGACTTGTAGGGATTTGTACGAGGCAGACTTGCTGGGGAAATTTCTCTCTTTCCTCTTCACTTCGAATGCAGTCAAACATCATGATTCATCAGGTTTGGGCAAACGTACCAACGAAACGAGGTGTTTTCCTTCATGAAACGGAATTCCATGAAACCAAACCTGCCACCTGTCCTTTCCGGTATATCTGGAACTTGGGGTTAAACATGAAAGGGATTCGAAGAAAAACAAAGAAAGGAGAAAGCAAATTTCAGAAAAGGAGTGTCCCTTTCGGGACGAGAAAGACTTATCTGAGGAAGACAATGCTGGCTTTAAATGGACATGACATGCTCTTTGGACTGGACGCCTGACCTTCAATGAACTTGCATTTCCCTGAACCAAAACGGATCTGTGATTCCAAACTGGTGGAACTTTGCCGAGACCTTCTTGGGGTGGCGTCATTCCTTTTCGGCCAACAGCGCCCTTTGCGGGTTTTCGCTGGCTGACCTCTCTCATTTCTCTTCCTGTCATCGCTTGATAGCACTCTTTGCGAGTTTTTACTAAACAAGCTCTCTCATTTTGGTTTCTCTACTCCCGTCGCCTCGTGGTGCCCAAAGGTTTTCACCGACGAGACTCTATCATTTTATCTCTCTCAATTTAGAGTGTGCCGACCTTCATTCGTGACGCTTCTTGGCTTCCCGCTATCTTTGGTAATTGATCTGAAGGCTTGTGCTTGCTAAAGAGAGGTAGATGATACTAACTTCTAAACCGTTTAGCGTGCCCCGGTTTCAATTTCAGGGTAAATGGGATTTTATTGGGGGTGTGACTGAACCTCAGAGAGAGGCTGCCTATGTATCCTTTCGGAATCAAGTCAAACGTAGTTCAGGCTCTCGTCAATTTTTTTTTTAATTGGTCGCCGAAGGGATGTGACCGGCTCAAATGGCTTGTAGAGAGAGTTGGTAGTGTTTGGGAGTAGTGGGGAATAAAACCTTCGTCATTTGAAATGTGTCAGGACCACTGGAGTATAATTCAGACGTAGTATCTCTTGACTGCATCTGCATTTACTGTTGTTTTGAGGTCATTTCCTTCGATATCACCTAGATACAATGCTCCTCTCGGCAATATCTTCCTTATGATGTATGGGCCTTTCCAATTTGGAGAAAATTTCCCTTTCGCTTCCTGATGATGTGGCAGAATACGCCTCAGTACCAGCTGACCTACTTCGAAATTCCTGGGTCGGACTTTCTTGTTGTAAGCACGGGCCATTCTTCGTTGGTACAATTGTCCGTGACAAACCGCGGCCATTTGCTTTTCATCGATCTAAGTCAATTGCTCTAATCGAGTCTTGACCCACTCGCTGTCTTCGATCTCTGCTTCAACAATGGTTCGAAACGAAGGGATTTCTACTTCTGCTGGTATCACAGCCTCGGTCCCATAAACCAAAAGATAAGGAGTTGCTCCTACTGACGTGCGTACCGTAGTACGATATCCCAACAATGCAAATGGTAACTGCTCGTGCCACTGTCGGGAACTTTGGATCGTTTTCCTCAAAATCTTCTTGATGTTTTTGTTCGCCGCTTCTACAGCACCATTGGCCTTTGGCCGATAAGGAGTAGAATTCCTATGCGTTATTTTGAATTGCTCGCATACATCTCCCATCAAGTGACTGTTCAAGTTTGCTGCGTTATCTGTAATGATAGTCGCAGGAATACCGAAACGACAGATAAGATTTGAGTGTACAAAATCCACTACAGCTTTTTTAGTGACCGACTTGAGAGTGACAGCCTCTACCCATTTTGTGAAGTAATCGATGGCAACCAGTATAAATCTGTGTCCATTTGAAGCCTTTGGCTCGATTGGTCCAATGACGTCCATGCCCCAGGCGACAAATGGCCAAGGTGCAGACATGGGATGCAGTTCCGTGGGAGGTGCATGAATCAAATCACCGTTCACATGACACTGATGACACTTCCGAACGAAGCTAAAGCAGTCCTTTTCCATGGTCATCCAGTAATAACCTGCTCGAAGGATTTTCTTTGCGAAGACATACCCATTCATGTGGGGTCCGCACACTCCTGCGTGTACTTAGTGCATGATCTTTCTTGCCTCCTCGGCGTCGACACATCTTAGTAGGTTGAGGTCCGGAGTCCTCTTGTACAACAATTCACCGCTCAGAAAGAAACCACTCGCATGCCGCCTAATGGTTCTCTTTTGATCTCCAGTAGCATGCTCGGGGTATTCTTGCGTCTTCAGGAACCTCTTGATGTCATGGTACCAAGGCTGCATATTTGATCCCGCCTCGATTACATTGCAGTAACCGTGTCTTTCCCTGATTTGGATTTCCAAAGGATCGACGTGGGCGTTGCCCGGGTAGGGTAGCATTGAAGCTAGAGTGGCAAGTGCATCCGCCAATTCATTGTGACACCTCGGGATATACCTGAACTCTATTGATTTAAAGCGCTTGCCGAGGTCCTCCACGTGCTGTCGGTAAGGGATAAGTTTGACATCCGGAGTTTCTCATTCACCTTGGGCTTGCCGGATAATCAAGTCAGAATCTCCCATAATCAGTAAGTTTTCGACATCCTGATCAATCGCCATATGCATGCCCATGATGCAGGCTTCATACTCAGCCATATTGTTTGTGCAAAAAAAACGCAGTCTAGCTATGGCGGGATAATGCTGACCAGAAGGTGAAATCAAAATTGCCCCGATCCCTACACCTTTGGCATTTACGGCTCCATCAAAGAACATCTTACTAACATGAGCGTCCTCCGAGACCACTTCTACGGTGTTTACCTCTTCATCTGGAAAGTAAGTACTCAATGGCTGGTATTCTTCATCGACCGGATTTTCGGCCAAATGATCTGCTAGCGCCTTGGCTTTCATTGCCGTGCGAGTGACATAGACTATGTCGAATTCAGTAAGCAAGATTTTCCACTTGGCCAGTCTCCCGGTAGGCATCGGTTTCTGAAATATATACTTCAAAGGATCCAGCCTGCTTATGAGGAAGGTAGTGTGGGCTTGGAGATAGTGTCTCAGCTTTTGAGCGACCTACGTCAGAGCGCAACATGTTCTTTCCAGCATAGTGTACTTGGCCTCGTAGCCGGTGAATTTCTTGCTCAAGTAGTAGATTGCTTGCTCCTTCTTTCCGGTTATGTCATGCTGCCCGAGGACGCAACCGAAAGAGTTCTCCAAGACCGTTAGATACAAGAACAGTGGTCTCCCTGGCTCTGGAGGGACCAAAACTGGGGGATTCGAAAGGTATTCTTTGACTTTATCAAAGGCTTCTTGACACTCAGTTGTCCATTTGATCGCCGCATCTTTCCTTAACAGCTTGAATATGGGCTCGCACGTGCTTGTCAGCTGGGCAATAAATCGATTGATGTAGTTCAACCTGCCCAACAAACTCATCACGTCTTTCTTCGTTCTCGGGGGAGGTAGTTCTCTGATAGATTTTATCTTAGTTGGATCCAGTTCGATACCTCTCCTGCTTACGATGAAGCCCAAAAGTTTGCCCGACGGAACTCCGAAAGCGCATTTGGCTGGGTTCAGCTTCAAGTCATACTTCCTTAATCTCTCGAAGAATTTCCTCAAGTCTTGGATGTGATTATCCTGCGTCCTGGACTTGACTATCACGTCGTCCACGTACACCTCTATTTCCTGATGCATCATGTCATGAAAAATGGCAGTCATGGCCCTCATGTAAGTAGCCCCAGCATTCTTCAAACCAAATGGCATGACCCGATAACAGTAGGTGCCCCAAGGCGTGGTGAAGGCAGTTTTCTCGGCGTCCTCTTCATCCATCAATACCTGATGATACCCAGCGTAACAATCTACGAAAGACTGTATCTCGTGTTTGGCGTAATTATCAACGAGGATGTGGATGTTGGGCAGTGGGAAATTATCTTTGGTACTTGCTCTATTCAGATCTCGGTAATCTACACATACCCGAGTTTTCCCGTCCTTTTTCGGTACTGGAACCACATTTGCCAACCATGTTGTATACTGGACTACTCGAATCACTCCCGTTTTCAATTGTTTGGTGATCTCCTCTTTAATCTTGTCACTGACCTCAGTTTTGAACTTTCGTTGCTTTTGTTGAACTGGAGGACAATCAGGATGAATCGGCAATTTATGAACCACTAGATCAACACCTAGACCCGGCATGTCATCATATGACCAAGCAAACACGTCTTTAAATTCAAAAAGAAGTTGAATTATCGCCTCTCGCGTTTTCTTGTCCGTGTGAATGCTTATTTTGGTCTCCCGGATTTCTTCAGGAGTTCCTAAATTAACCGGTTCGGTGTCATTCAGATTTGGCTTAGGTTTATTCTCAAAATGTTCCAACTCTCGGTTTATTTCCCTAAAAGCTTCTTCTTCATCATATTCTGGTTCTGGGTTCATTAATTCACAGTTAAATAGCTCGTTGTGATCTGGGCGTGAAGTCCGCAAGCATGTCATATTTAAAGCCGCATTATTATAACTGAAAGGAAAGATAAAAGGAAAAATAACAAAATCAGAACAACAGAAAAATTGGGAAAGCAATGACGATTTTTTTTATTTTCTTTGGGAAGTCGGAAGACAACAATGTTTACAACGTAGGAAAACAACAATTGAAAGGAAGAAAACGTTCAAGTTATGTCCTGGAGATAACTTGTGACACAGGAAAGGTGGCAGGACAGGTCTACCCGGACTTCCGTCTAGTCGGGAATGGCGTGGCCTCCCAGTTTCGAAGTTTGGCGTTCGGCCCCACGTACAGCATCTCAGCAGTGCTTGTGCCTTCACCTGGTTGAACTATGTGAGTCTCGTAGAGCATTTCTCTCATTGCCCCACATATCTCCTCGATTTCCTCAGCCGTGAAGACCTCATCGTCTTCTTCTTCGGTGTATCTTGGCCTGATGAAAGTTTCATATAAATCCGGCAATGGTCGAGGTAACTTCCAACCCTCATTTTTCCTTTTCTTTGCCCACTCTTCATCTCCTGGAGTGGGTTTGAAACCTAGTCCAAAAGGTTTCTTGGTGGTCGGCAAGGTGATGGGTTCTGTTATTCCCTGCAGGGTTCGTCCAAGCCCTTTCCCTGGCCTAAATCCGTGCCGGATCATCTCTTTGGCCACCATAACCGAGGCGTTAGACAAGAAAGGCTGGGGGCAGGGTATTCCCTCTTCATGCTGCTCTGCTAGTACAATCTCGAAAGCTTGATAGACCGTATGTTCGCTCCCTTCTCTTGGTTCAAGATATGGGATGGATGGGTCCCGATAAATAGCATGCTCGTCTTCTCCATGGACCACGATCTCTCGGTCTTCGTACTCAAACTTCACCATCTGGTGAAGAGTGGAAGGCACAGCTCCTGCCGCATGGATCCAAGGTCTGCCGAGGAGAAAATTGTAGGATGTATCCATGTCGAGCACTTGGAAGGTTACTTCAAACTCGACTGGTCTTATGACCAACATCAGGTCTATTTCCCCCATGGTATCTCTCTTGATGCCGTTGAAAGCCCTTACGCAGACATTATTGGGTCAAATTCTTCCGGTCCTAATTCCATCCTTTGTAGTGTGGAGAGCGGGCAAATGTCAACACCTGAGCCTCCATCCAACATTACCCACTTGACATAGTAGTCCTCGCATTTAACTGTTAGGTGCAAGGCCTTGTTGTGTGCCGCTCCTTCTGGGGGTAGATCGTTCTTGCTGAAAGAGATTTGGTTAATGGCGAAAAACCTTTTTGTCATCCGTTCCAGTTGTTCAGCTGAGGTTTCAACTGGCACGTATGCTTCATTCAGGGTTTTCAGTAAGATCTTTTGATGCTCGGCCGACCTCATCAACAGTGATAGCATGGACACTTGCTCGGGGTACTTGCGCAGTTGATCTATCACTTCGTAATCCGGCATTTTCATTTGTTGGAAGAACACTTCCGCTTCTTCAACGCTTATAGGCTTCTTTGGTGGGAAGCATCTCTGTGTGGCGTTGTTCAGCTCTTGGGTGTTTGAATGCCTTCCAATGAAAGTATCTTCTGGGAGTTCCCCCGTGACTTCTTTACCTTTGTACGTTACCAACGTCCTCTGATAGTTCCACGGTACTGTGGACAGGTTTGTCATTGGCTTTCGTGGCACACGTCCGATAACCACTGGCTCATTCAGCCGAGGTGGTTGAATCGTCCCCCGGACCACATAGGCCCCCTTTGGTACGTACATAGGTTTTGCCTTTTTGACCCCGAAGCTCTGCGCCTTCTCTGCTCGACCTCGTGGTATGTAAAGAACTCCATCCTTTACCGGTACCACTTTCTTCTCCACCTTCTTTTCAGGCTCGCTCTTTACAGCATTGGCCTCCTCCCCCTTTTCTGGTTCTCGGGCTGGCTCAGGCTTTCTCCCCGTGTCGATAATGGCGATTATAGCATTCAAAGCAGGGTCGAATTCTTTGTCTTTGCAAATCATTCCGATAAGCGGCCCGTTATTATGTGCAGGTAGTGGATTGTTAGTCACATTTGGGACCTCCTCGTCCCTTAGCACTATTTTCCCTTACTCTATTAAATTCTCGACCACTCTTTTCAACGACCAGCAGTCATTTGTATCGTGCCCCTCGGCCCCTGAATGATAGGCGCATCTGACTCCAGCTTTGTAAGAAGGTGACGTCGGGTTTTGCCTTGTTTGAGGGACTGGTTGCAGGAAGCCCAACTGGACTAGCTTCGGGAACAAAGTAGAGTATGGTTCACCGATGGGCGTGAAAGTCCGCCTTCTAGGTGGTTCCTGAGGGCGGAAGTTATTCTGCGGAGGTTGTGGGTTATAGTGGTTGCGGTAAGGAGGCTGATTTCTGGGAGGTGGAGCTTGGCCTCGGTTGGCTTGTTGCGGCGGATGGGCATAAGGTTGGGCATTCATGACCATATAGGGTTGATGAGCATATGCCAGATTTGAGTGGGGATAGTAGTGTTGTGGGGTTCTTTCCGAAAAACGGGGCCTGGGATTACGATATTCCCTTGCTTCTGAGGCTGCCATGGTCGTTTCTTCCTTTTTCTTCCCTCTTGCCATTCCTCCGGACCCGCTTTGGACGGCTTGGGAGGTCGCCCTTATGGCTGCTTGACTCAAAATCCTACCTGTTTTCAGACCATTCTCCACCATCTCTCCAATCTTAATTGCTTCTGCAAACGGCTTTCCCATGGCTGACATCATGTTTTGGAAATAGTCAGACTCTTGAGCCTGGAGAAAGGTAGTGACCATTTCCACTTCATCCATGGGAGGCTTCACCCTCGACGCCTGCTCGCGCCACTTAATAGCATACTCTCTGAAGCTTTCTGAAGGTTTCTTTTTCAAGTTCGACAGAGAATTTCGGTCTGGTGCGATGTCGATGTTATACTGGAATTGTCTCACAAAATCTCTAGCGAGATCATCCCAGACATGCCATCGGGACATGTCCTGGTCCATGTACCATTCCGAGGCTATTCCTACCAGACTTTCCCCGAAATATGCCATTAGCAATTCCTCTTTTCCGCCGGCTCCCCTTAATTGGTTGCAATATTTCTTTAGGTGAGCAATGGGGTCACCGTGCCCGTCGTACTTCTCAAACTTTGGGGTCTTGAAACCCACTGGTAGGTGTACGTGAGGGAATATGCATAGGTCAGCGTAAGAGACGCTCTTCTGTCCGCTCAAACCTTGCATATTCTTCAAACTCTGTTCAAGGCTTCTCATCCTTTTGGCCATCTCATTTTGTTCAGCAATTCTGGGGTTCTGATCCTGCCTAGGTGCGAGCTCGTACTGAGGTTGTGAAGGATGAGTGCTGGTAACGAACCGGGTTGGTTCCATTGAGAATGAGGGTGCCTGGAATGTAAAGGAGGATGAGTCAAAACCTGGCTTGTACGTAGTAGGCAGAGCTGTAATCGGGCAGGGTGGTGCAGTAAAGACGTTCGTGCTTGCATCGGTGGCTGACATTCGGGGGTGAGACTCAGAGGGCGATCCAGCAGAGAAGGCTGAAGTAGCCGGGTACCCGAACGGGGTAGCAGGATAACTTATGGGAACATTAGAAGTCCCGCTTGTCCTGGAGAATAACTCAGGGAATCTAGGGACGACACTTGGTGGCTCTTTCCCATTATTCCATCCGTCCAGCATTTCCAACATGCGGAGCCGTAGGATCTTATTTTCCTCCGCAGTTGCGGACTCGGGTGCGAGGACAGCCGAGATCGAACTTTCCTCGGGAACAGGCACTGTTGGTAAAGGAATTTATGTAGACATTTCTGTGCTTCCTTTTGACCTTGTGAAATAAGCGTGAGCACTGCCTCCTGACTTAACCACAGGTAGTTGAACACTCCCTTTCGACCTCGTGAAGTATGAGTGCGAGGCCAAACTTTCACCAAACCAACCGTCTTTTCCAAAAACCTGGAAGGCTCAACGACAAACGAGCAGTTAATTCGAAACAAATAACAGATAGGCAACCTCACGTTGAGCATGATGCACCTATACAGTTAAGTGAATTCTACATGTTTGCGATGAAAGCATGCGTCATTCCGGCATTCTTTTTTAGGCTTCCCTTTTCTTATCAATTTTCTTCTATTTTTGTTTTTCTTTTATGTTTTTATTTTGCGGTAAAAATGCGACCGGATCCGATGAGGATTGCCTACGTATCACGACGCCACGTGAATCAGATCATTACGTAGTTCAAAAACACTAATGAGCGTAAAAGAAACACACCTTTTATTGTTGAAACGGTCTATTACAAACTACGTTTTGCAAAAGAAAGAGCAAACTTTGAAAATAAACCTAGACTCAAAAATAGACTAAAATCACTCTGATGGGAAAAACAGGCAAAAGATGCTAAGATACAGACTTGACTTATGAGTACATTATGGTTTTGAAAACTGGTGCCTGCGGGGCATCGTTCGGCCTCGCTGCGGTCCTAGGTGTGAGATCCCTCTCAAGCTGCTCCAGTTCATGCATGGTCTGCTTGACATAACCCATCACTGCCGAGAGGACGGTAACACTGGTCATGTTCTCACATCGTAGACATCGTCTGGTGATGGCATGGGCAATGGCCTTGATCCTATCTCTGGTTTGCTTCTTCTCTATGAGTAGGTGTCTTATCTGATCGCTACACATCTTGAATACCTGAGAATCCTGTATATGCTGATTCTTCAGTCGTCGTACTTCTAACTTCATCTGGGCTAACAAGTCATGCCAGTATCTGCTCTCAATTTGGAAATCCTTGGCCTGATTAACTGTTTTGATCTCAAGTATGGCTATCTCTCTCTTCATTCTGACAACAGTTTTCTCGTGGTCGCCTTTCAATTGATTCAAGTGTCGACGATGCTTATCTGTTCTTGTATCCCACTGTGCCCTGAGCTCCATTATGATGTTTTTAGATTTCTCTAAACCCTCTTGCCGTTCCCTGACTTCACTTTTTAGCCTTTTTATCAACTGCTCGTCTGATTGACACCTTGGCTGTTTATCCACATCCATCCTTATCTGTTTGATCTAGGTTTTGAGCATTTCGTTTTCCTGAATCAACCTGTTCCGCTCTCCCAGGTCGGCAACAACTTGCACGTTGTGCTCATATTTCAGGCTTTCCACTTGTTGCTTTAACCTGCTGATTTCGGCGCGATATCCTCTTTCTTTTGCTAACCAATCCCACTGCCTTTGCGACGATTCAGTGAAATTCAGGATGTGGGGTCTCTTAGCCGACCTTTCATGTCAAGTTCCCTTCTATACCATGCAAGGTAACCTGGTGCCGTCTCACCTTTGGCTCGATCCCGTACGCAAGTATCTGATTTCAAATATTGACACTCACTCCAGATTTGGCAAATTTTCGCTTCTGGAAACTGTCCGTCAGGACTTATCTCAACTGTTTGAGCGCTAAGATCTTCCTCATGCGGTACTGTCTGGCATCTTCCGAGCTGTCTCAAAACTCGGTAGCGCGCGTAAGGTTGAATGCTCTTAAGCCCCATCAGTAAGAAATGAGTTCTAGCTGCTGGCATATATATGACCTCATCAACAGGCAACCATCCCAGTGTCCACAGTATTTGGCTAGCAGTAAATGCTTGAAAGAACGAGGTCCATGCCATGACTTCTTTGGGCAAACTGATCTCTTTGGTTCTCGTGTAAAATTCTTCTATGCAAGTCTTTTCCGGGGAACCATGGCTCAAAATCTCGGAACGATGGCAGAGGTGCTCGGTCATCCACTTTTGTAGGAGCAAGTTACAACCTTCGAAGAAATTTCCCCCAGCTTTACAAGCTGTAAGAGCTCGAAAGATGTCAGATACCACCATAGGCACGAGAGTACTGTCAGTTTGCGTGAGTAAGGTGATGACGACCCCGGATATCTTCAAATCAATGTTTCCGCCTTCCCTCAGAAATACAAGAAGGCCCAGGAACATCATCATGAAAGCTATCCGTCTGTGTTTGTCCCACTTCTGACGAATACCTTTGATGCACAGTTTGTTGATTGGATTATTGAATCCTCCTTCATGGCCGTACCTATCATATATGAAGCATGGAGTACAAAAACCGGTAGCCAGATCCGGGTTGTGGACCGTTCTGGGTATCTTCAGTGAATCTAGGAACCGATGTACCGTGACAGCTCTTGGGGCGACCAAGTATTTTTGCCTTAACGGAAGTTCAGTATTTCCGATGTACCCAGCCATCTCTTCCAAAGTTGGGGTGAGTTCAAAATCAGAGAAATGGAAAACATTGTGCGCCGGGTCCCAGTAGGTAACCAAAGCTCTTATGATATCTCCCCGAGGCTGGATTTCCAACAAACCCACGAGACCTTTCAGATATTTCTTGACCTCATCTTGTCCTTCACCACCTAGATCATTCCACCATAGCCGTAACTTGACAGGGATTTTGGTAATTATTGAAAAATGTTCATTTTTCATCGTGCTCATCCTGCACATTTATTAAGGTGATTTTTTAACAAAAATAACTTGACTCAATCATATTTTACAAAGGGGGATCAAGTTTTGAACACGGCCTTTAAGCACTTCGGGGATGAAGATTTTAAGGCTGTGTGGGTCAAACCTTAAAAATGGCCCAAAGGTGGCTGTTTATGCAAAATCAGCCTTCAGGCGTCCCTTTTGGGAACATTCGGCTATTTATGGCAAAACAAACATCACCTGACTTATTTTGACACACATTTTTATCGTTTTTCAAATTAGAAAACTCGATATTGCCAACACGGCCTTTCAATGCCTCGGTGACGAAGATTTTAAGGTTGTGTGGGTCAACTGGACCAAACCTCAAAAATGACCCAAAGGTGGTTGTTTATGCAAAATCAGCCCTCCGGCGTCCCTTTCGGGAACATTCGGCTATTTATGACAAAACAAACATCACATGACTTATTTATGACAGGTTTAAAATTTGACACATTTTTTTTATTTATCTATTGATTTTGGGCTATTTTAGCAAAATGGGGTTGAACCCGATGGGGGTTGCCTACGTATCTCACACCCGGTGAGAATCAAACCAGCGTAGTTCGGTACATCGCAAATAGAGAAAATCGATTAGACCCAGAAAGCAAGAATATTTTTATTTTCTTTTGAAAAGAGATAAAGACTAAAGAAAATATATATATTTATTTATATTTTTTATATATATATATATATATACATATATATTTTTTTTAAGGAAATATTTGGATTATTAGTCTGAATTTATAGAGTAGGTACTACAAAAGAACAACATTTTTTGAATTATGAATTTTTCATTTTTTTTCTTTTAAATAAATACCCTTTTTCTTTATTTTGAAAGTAATTAAAAGAAAATTTTTATATATTTTTTTTAATAAGTCAAACTTAGAAGACAAATTTGGTTTTTATTCTTTTTTTTTTTTAGAAAAATTACGGTGAGGTTCTGACACTACTTGGACATTATTTTCTCAAAAATAAGTAATTATCTCCCTACGCTGCTTTTTTTTTCTTTTTAGAAACCGGTCAGCATGCGGAACTGAAGCAAATAAATGCGCAAACAAATAGGATGCAGCAGGATGGTCTTTTCATTTCAGGTTGCCTGTCCTAGACGGACCCAACCCCTGTGTTGAGTCCCCTAAGTCAAATGCAACTTGATGCAAATAAGCGTTCCTACTAGGGATCCGGCATGAAGTTTCGTTATACTAGGTTTATAACCTGGGTATTTGTTCTAGACTGTGTACCCGAGCGGACAACTCGAGTCGAGGAGGGGGCTACGTACCGGGGACCCGCGAGATCGTCCGGCTTTGTAACTTGTCCGACCTCTTTCTTATTTCAGGTATTGACACTAACAGAATAGGGAGTCTCGACCAGCGAGCTTCTCCCCGGAGGTAAGAAGAGAAGGGTTTCGGCACAGTTTATATACAGTTCAGATAATATCAAAGCGGTAAAAGACAACATTTAGCACGTTATGCAAAAACATGTAATAAAGATCAGATAATAAAGCCAAATATAACAATTATTCTAAGCTCGAATTCTTGAACCCTGAACCAGTGGTTCTGGGTTAAACATCCCCAGCGGAGTCGCCAGAGCTGTCACACCTCCTTTTAGCGCGCCCGTCCCGAAGGGTTAAGATGCGCGAGAGGAGTTTTTCCAATTTAAGTGACAATATTCGAAATGGGATTATTTATTTAATTCAGAGTCGCCACTTGGGAAAGGTTTGGCTTTTGGTGTCCCAAGTCACTGGTTTATCTTGAATCCCAAATCGAGGAAATTTTCGACTTTTCCAAATGAAGTCTGCGAACCAGAAATTCTAAGTAAGGAATTCTGTTGACCCGAGGGAAGGTGTTAGGCACCCTCGAATCCCGTGGTTCTAGCACGGTCGCTTAAATTGTTATAATGGCTAAATATCTGATTTAAATACATGTTGTGACTTATGTGCTTTTATTAAGTTTAAACCGCTTTTATTATTATCATTTATTTTTATAGAATTGCAACGTCGTGAAAATGCATCTCGAACCACGTCACAATCAATGCACCCGTGGTCGTCGACACATTTTGACTCCGTTGAGATTTGGATTTGGGTCACATCAATGTGCACCCGTGTTTAAGAAGGTTAAATTATTAAAGGTGCGCCTAAAGCAACTAGCGTATTGTTATTTTGGGAAGGCCGTAAAATTCGCTAAACGGCCTGTCCCGAATTCTAAGTATTTTAATATATACATTTAGAGGGCCCCGCAGCTTGTGCATTTTTGTTTGTCGAGGCTCGTCTCATTTTTATTTAAAAGGATAAACCTACAGTGACTATATTTTCTATTAAGTTCATCTCTAAAATAAAAGAAAATTTCTTAATTCAATTGCATGCTTTTAGCCGAATCCGGATTTCCTGTTAATCATCTGATTAGTTGTTTACAAGATGAAGAATGTCGTACCTCGTGGAACCTGCTTTTATTTTTTATAAAAATTACATACAAGCTGATGAAATGCTACACTTACATCCAAACATTTCTTGAATTGAATTTAACTAAACTTACTTAGGCTAGATTAAAGGGATTAACTAATAGGTATTATTACTAATGGGGATTCGGACGTGATCCTATATACTGCCTAACGGGACCCGATAAATAACTGAAATAAAACAGAACAGCATTGTGTAAAATGGAAGTGTCTATCCTATGCATATCATCATAGCTAAAAGGGAATCTGGTCAGTCACTATGTCGATTATCCGTACATTCTGTGTACTGGACAATTACATACCTCGTACCAGCAAACAACTATAAACTAAGACGCAAGAGACTAAAACTCAGTTAAGTATCAATTAACCAATCTTTTCATGCTATTGAATTACAAACTAATCAATTATACAAAAAGAAATCAATATACCATGAGTATTACAACAGATATTTAAACTTCTTCAACTTCTTTCATTTCATGCTTTCAAACTGTTACAGTTACACCAATATGGGACTCGAAATGTGTACCTGGATACTGAAATGCAAAGAAGAAGTGGAGGCAAGAGAGTCAGCAGCAATAGGAGCAATACCAAACAGCAGCAGTAACAGCAGGTAACAACCAAAGACAAATCCCAGCGCGATATACAACTATAGCCGATGGAAAAATTGGCAAAAATGACAGCAACAAACAATGCAGTAGAAACAAAGCTCCAAGACAGACCAAATCCAGGAGAAACAAACAATGCAAATCAACCAATAAACTTAGCTGATACTTGAAAGAAAACAGAGTTGATTGAACAGGTTGAACAAACTGAGAATCACACAAACAAGGAAGAAACAGTTTCTGATTTTCTGTATGTTTTTCTCTCTCGTAGGTGTGTCTGTATAAGCCTTTCTGTTTTTCCTCTCACTATCTCTTTTCTTTTCAAAATCTAGTGCCAACTTTCAGTCTTGAAATCTATTTGAGTTACCAAAGAAATTCCTTTTCTGTTTTCTGTTTTTTCCAGACCTTCAGTTCTCAATCCTCTCCCCCTCTAATTCTCAATCTCCAACCCTTTATAAGCCTAACATCAGGCCATTTAAACAGCCTGGTAATCAATCAGAACCCCTCCCATGTGTTGTCCCTTTTCAGTTTCCACTTAGCTATTTAAGTATAAACCCTCCCATGATATTCCCTGACAAACATATATCTGGATGGGGCTTATTATTTCTAAATTAAAACAGGGCATGGGCAGCAGGGATATAGTCTGACAGCATATGTTGTTGCTGTCAAACTATTTTAATCCAAAAGGGCCTTTATGCACATGTTGTGCACAAGTGCACATGCCACCAATTCAGATTGCAGTTACAGACCAAAACCTTAGATTTCTGATTCAAATTAACAAACATAAGTAGCTATACTCGATTCTCAATTTGATTCAAACAAATGTTCAGCAAGGACATACCAGATTCAAACAAGCTAAAACTAATCGACGACATATGTCGACTCGACTATACTAATTGTAACACATACAATCGTAGCCAAAGATCAGAAATCCAATAGTATCAAACAAGGGGTTTCAGATTGCAATGTCAAAACAGAAATGACCTTGGGAACTAATTAAATGACCAATTACAAATTCAAACCGAATATGCAGTTTACAAAACACACACATTATCAGTGAATGAAACAGAACTTGACCATGTACAGAGGCCCGGGCAAGGTGGGCAGGACACAATCAACAAAACTCAAAGCAAATCATGTGAACAAACTTTTAGCACACATGAATTGAATAATAAAAGAAACAAACTTACCTTAAAAATCTTAAAAATCAGGAAACCTTAACTCGGATTTGAACAGACCCTTTCTTGGGGTTGAACGGACTTTAATCGAAGTGTTTCTCAAATGAGAAACACTTCGATTAAGGTCCATTAGACCCTAATCACTTGGCTTAAACAGACACGGACCAGGCCTTGGGAATTTCTAGGGTTCATAGATGGTAGATTTGGGATTTGGGTTTCCATGGTTAGATTCGGACCAAACCAAGCATGGTTTGGTCATGAGGGAGGTCCGGGGACTGTCTAGTATGAATCTAGGGCAGATCAGTGTGGATCGAGTTTTGACTCGAATCTTCAAATGAAGATTCGAGGAGGTAGGATGGGATTCGAGCTAGACGGTTGGTGGATTCATGTTCAGGGTTTCAAGGTGGTCCTAGGGTGTTAAGGTGAAGGCCACCGACGTTCATGCCGCCGGGATTAATGGTGAGGAATAAGGGGGCGGCTAGGGTTCCATGGGTTTGGGTCTGGGAAAGGGTTGAGGACAAAGGAGGGGTATTTGGATAGGGGATGGGGTATGAGTGGAAGCTTATATATGGAGTGGATGGTTTGATCTCAGCCGTTGGATCAATCGAGATCAATGGCTTGGATCCGAAGGCTTAAAAGAAATGGTGACGTTTGGCTTAGTAGGGGTCAGAGTTGGTTCGGGTAACGGGTCGGGTAATGGGGTTATGGGTGAGAGATCCCGCCCTTCGATGGAAGTTTAGAAGGACCCCATAAATCTGAATGGATGTAGTCTAGCACTCCTCTTGTCTTGTGTTTGCCAGTGCTGAAGCTGACCTTCTTCTGCTTCCCTAGAACGCAGTGCTCACAGAAGTCAAGCGTGCTGATCTTCTCACCTTCCAAAAGTTTACGATTGCTCAACATCTCCAGTCCACGTGCGCTCATATGACCCAGTCTCATGTGCCATAGTCTTGCCTTGTCATCATTAGATAACTGCACTGTAGATGCATTTGCAGAGCCAACAATGGTGCTTCCGGCCAATGTGTAAAGGCCGTTCTCCAGCTTGCCTTTCAGCATGACTAAAGAACCTTTAGTCACCTTCATAGTTCCTGCTTCGCTCATGTACCTGTAGCCTTGTTCATCCAGAGTACCCAAGGAGATCAAATTCTTCTTCAGATCAGGAACATGACGGACTTGTGTAATAGTCCTCACGATTCCATCATGGCAGCGAACCCGAACTGAGCCAATGCCAACTATTGCACAAGTTGCATTATTGCCCATTACTACGGTTCCTCCACTTTTCTCGTAGCTGCTAAACCAGTCTTTTCGGAACGTCATATGCAGAGTACAAGCAGAGTCTAACACCCATTTGTTTTCATAACTACTATTATTATTACACGATGTTGTTAGTACATAATCATTATCAAAATTATGTACCTGTTCAACTGTAGATGCACTCGCCTTTTCCTTGGACTTTGACATTGGGCAATCTCGTTCAAAGTGCCCCTTCTTGCCACAACCCCAACACTCTGTATTCTTCTTGTTCACACGAGACTTTGATCTGTGCTTTGATTTGGTCTTTCCCTGTTGGCTAGTCCGGCCTCTTACAAAGAGGCCACTTGCCTGGTCATCTCTATCTCCTTCAATGTGCCTCCGCACATCACTAGAGTTAAGTGCCTGCCGCACTTGCTCAAGCTTGATAGGCTCCTTGCTATACATCATTGAATTCTCAATATCACGATATCCTGAAGTCAATGAAAATAGCAAAGCACATGCAAGCGTCTCCTCCTCCTTTTTAATTCCTGCAATCTGTAAGTCCATGACAAGTTTATTGAACGCATCTAAATGATCTTGTAACGAAGTACCTGACCCCATCTTAAATGTGTGAAGACGCCGTTGTAACAACATCCTTGTTGTCACTGATCGGTCTTGGTATAGCCCTTCTAGCTTTTCCCATAACTGTTTGGCCGTCTCTTCGGTACCCGTACTCACTTCACAAAGCACGTTAGGTGCAAGGGATAGTTGGATTGCACTCAATGCATCCCCTTCAATCTTCTCCTTGTCGGGAGTTGATATATCCTTAGGATACTTTCCGTCAATAGCATGGATTGAACCTTCCCTCCGCAGTAACGCCATCATCTGGATCTTCCAGATATTGAAGTTGTTGCGTCCACTGAATCTATCAATTTCAAACTTCATGGAACTCATCTTTGCTTGTTCTTCCTCCTTGGATCGTTAAAGAATCATGTTGCTCTGATACCAATTGTTAGCGGAAACGTAAAAGAAAGAACACAAGATTTAACGTGGTTCAGATCAAAATAATCCTACATCCACCAGAGAACAGTTGCCTTTTTAATATTAACAAAGGAAGGGGAGAGTTCCCAATTACACTTAAGAGAATTTCTCTCTTAACTCTCTACTCACTACAATGTATTGTATTATTTTTGGGATGGTTTCTACAAATGAAGGAGTGCATCTATTTATAGAGGTAAAGACCTCCTCTTGATGTCATTGGTGACATCAAACTACCTCCTCTTGATGTCATGGGTGACATCAAAGGAGGAAGCTTCCTCCTAGCATCCACACCAACTCTTTCCACCAACTCTTCCAATTGTCATGCCATTGTTAACTAAACATAAACCAACACCTTCAATTTCAATTTTAGAAAAAGAACCTAAATGTCCTTCCTTAGCAATTCGTTTCATTCGTTCATGCCCTATGTGACCTAATCTTGCATGCAAGTAATAACATCAATACCATTATTACTAGAATAACATGCCATAATACAATAATCAACATAATAGTTATACGCAGAAGGATTACAATCTAACACAATAAAATCATCGTAACAATGTTCAAAACCATAAAAAAATATTATCTAGAGTAATCCTAACACTATTGCAACTAATGTTCAAATTGAAATCTAAATCTGGAAGAACATACACAAAGACTAACTTCCGTCGATTCTCTGGAACATATAGGATGCCATGCAACATCAAAGATCGGCCACCACATATGTCCATTCTGCAAGTGCCTATCTGTATGACTTCAAGGTTTGCATTATTTTCCACATATACATGCCTTGATCCATGTGAAACTCTATAAAAACTTATCTATTACGGCTCACATGAAAGGTGGTCCCTGAGTCTACAATCCACACAGGATAAGATTCAATTAATAAAACAGTGCTAGAAACATATATACCATTTAGAGATGCATTTCGAAATGCTGCCTTTTTTGGCTCAGTGCACTCACGAGCAAAATGCCCTGTAACTTGGAAATTGTAGAACTCCAACTTGCTCTCATTTTTATTCTTGTAGAATCATTTTTCTTTCTTGGAATTTGGCTTGTTTCTTTTCTTAGAGGACCCTTCTCTAGTCTCCTTACCTTTTTTGTTATTTTTTCCGTTTTTCTTGCGCTTGAAACTTTAACTCTTTGTACCCACTAGATTATTCCACAAACGCACTAGGTACAACTTTATCAGTACCAAGCCGCTCGTATTCAACCTTCACATGACGGGCAACATCACCAAAAGTTTTTATATTATTATTGTCAGTCAAGTTAACCTTTAAATGTTCCCAATTATTGGGAAGAGACCGAATCACTGCCTGAACTTACAGCTCATCAGAGAGAACATGACAAACATTTTTGAATTGAGCAATCATATTTGACATCACCCTTAGATGTTTCTTGACACTGTGATCATGGCATTTTTTGTACGCGTCAAACATGAATATCAGCTGTCTAAGGCGAGTCACAATTGTACTGCCATATGCCTCTCTGAAATATGCAAATAGGGCTTGAACACTAGGATATTTCTCATATTCGTGGAAGAGATCATCGGCAACTGAACTTACAATAATTTCACGTGTAGTGGAATATTTCTGTCATCACCAAATTCCCTCTATAGGTCGTGATGGCGCCCAGCGTCATCGTTAGGCAAGCTAACGATGAACCGTCTGAATTGTTATTTATTTTATTACTTTTGAAATCATAAGTTTTTATTAAGTAAGGAATTTAATGCTTGTAAAATCATGGTTAGATACAATACAAGTAAGATATAACATAAAAGATGACGATATTATGCAAAGCCATAAACATCTACTAAAATGTCCCAAAATCCGGTGTTACACGTGCATGAGTTCCTACTAATAAGTACAACAATAATACAACAAATTTTTGGAATGTAAAATAGACAGGATAAAATAAATAAATATTATGGAGACTCTGTGGCTGCGACACGTAGCATGGACTACAACTCACCTTAAAGTCCCCTCAGAAGCTGTGCCTACGCGCCAAGATGTGCATAAGTGCAGTAGTGCATCATGAGTACGTAAATTAATGCCTATCTAGTAAGTATCTAGCCTAACCCCAAAGAAGTAGGGGCGAAGGGTCAACATCGACACTTAATAGTTGTCCAATAAATAAAATGCAGGAATCATAAGCAGACATGAAATACAACAAGATCGATAGAATAATAAACGATAGATAACAGAATCCGTCAAAAAATATCATCAGTTTAAAAATCCCCAAGTGCCACACGCTATCTCAACAAATAAGAACCATCAAGTAATTATCCAATCTCAAGTCAAAAAGAGAATATCATGTAATTTCCAAGTTCAGTCAAGAGGGTGTTCTCGTGGGTTTTCTGACTCCTAGCGATTTTTAAGCACAAATTATGCCGAGATCGTTTGGCCCTATCCATATAGTCATGTACATACACTGCCAAAGTCATACGGCTTGATCCATGGATGCACCTTATATATATATACTGCGGAAGCATTCGGCCCGATCCCCAAGAAGAGAAAAAACTTATCGAATTACGAATCGCGTATGTACTATACAAGGTCAGAGACAAAATATAAGCATGATATTTACCATCAATCGGTTAACCCGCCAAATAACTCAAGGAATTGAGATTCAATCTGACATGATTTCTATCAGCTTTTACTTATATGCTTTAAAAAATTAAACTAACAATTAAATTCAAGTAATACAATTTATTAAATGGTAAAGTCCTAGGTCTATCCGTATATAAACATAAATCTAGCTACGTACGGACTCTCGTTATCTCGTGCGTATGTAGACCTCGCAACAAGTAGCACATATCAAATACATCACCTAGGGGTTAGTTTCCCTCTCACAAGGTTAGATAGGACACTCACCCCGCTCTGAAGTTCTATAATTGGCTCCAATTCCTCCCTAACGTCTCAAGTCAATGCCCATCAATATGAACTAGTCAAAGACCACGCAACCAATAAAAAGATATTCCAACACGTATAACCAATTAATTTATAACAATTTTCAACTTCGCTCAAAAAGTCAACAACGTTAACCCTCAGGCTCACGTGCCCGGATTCTGAATATTTTTGAAGATAATCGTTACGCAGAACACCACGAACTCAAATATATAGTTTGTCCTAATTTCATGTCCAATTTCGTGGTCAAAATCCAAAAATATCAAATTCTAGGTTTTCTTCCAAAATCCATAATTTCTACAAATTTTCATGTTTAAATCCACATATAACTCATGTATTTAACTTACAACAATTGAAAATTACTTACCTTGTGTTGCTTGATGAAAATTTCCTCAAAATAGATCCTCAAATTCGGCCACCCAAGTGAAAATGAGAGAAAAACGAGCCAACTCCCGAATTAAAAGCAACTCTACCAAAACGATCCCTTCTTCGCGATCATGAAGACAAAACTCCCAAGTCGCCAAATTCTCACTTCACGAACGCAACACAACGATTACGAGCGCACTGACCAACTCTACCGTCCCTACGCGAATGCGACGCCATGCTCCTGAACGCATAGGACAACTTCCTGGCCCTATTCATGAATGCGATTAACAAACGTCTAGGCATCCAACAGACCTTTGTGAATGCGGCACTACCTTTGCGATCGCAAAGAAGGATGCACTAGACCTCAGAAACAACAGCTCAAACCTGGCAAATTGACCCATAGCCCATCGGAAACACCCTCGAGGCACTCGGAACCCGGTCCAATCATCCCAACTAGTTCCAATACCTTATCCAAACGTATACAAAGGCTCGAAATGCCACGAACAACATCAAAACCATAAATCGACGATCAAATCCTTCTTTTAACTTTCAAACCTTCAAACTTTGACGAACGCGTCCGAATCATATCTAAACATTCCGGAATAACGCCAAATTGTACGTACAAGTCACAAATCACGATACAAACCTATTCCAAGGCTCGAAATCCCAAACGGACATCAATAACATCATTGTCCACTTCAAAAATCTTCAAAATGCCAACTTTCCATAATAAGCACCGAAATGCTCTCGGACCACCCGATACTCAACCCTAACATACGCCAATTCTAAAATAATCATACGAACTTATTGGAACTTTCAAATCCTGATTCCAAGGTCATTTACTAGAACGTCAAACCTTGTTCAACTCTTCCAACTTAAAGCTTCCGAACTGATAATTTTCCTTCCGAATCAACTTTGAACTTCTTGAAATTCAATTTCGACTATGCGTACAAGTCATAAAACATGAAGTGAAGCTACTTAAGGCTTCAAACTACCGAACGATGCACTAGAGCTAAAAAACATGTCGGGTCGTTATATTCTCCCCCAATTAAATATACGTTCATTCTAGAACGTGCCAAGAACCATTACGGAGTAGTTCAACATCGTTGTTTGACTCCTCGTGCACTTACCTGTGCCACCACACCCCATGTGAGCACATTAGCTCGTGCCAGACTGAAGATCCTTCCTGCTACCTTAGCCACAAGCCTTAGAACCAAATTCCAACATCTGAAATCCCCTATGAGACCTGATCCTAACATACACCGTATCCATCTCAACACGATGTACCAAACATGATCATGCACCCATGCTGAAACCACACAATGCACCGCATACTTTGTATGCCCATAATAACATACTCCAACCATGGAAAGCTCCAAATTCACTAACTTGATGCTCATAGTATACCTCGTAACACCTATAAGTCCGATTCTGACCCTCGTAATACTACAATTATGAAAAAGATGTGCAGAAACTCATAACGACCTGCCAAATCAATTATTCATGGAATTTCTCTGCTCAACAAAAACCCTTGCCTCATTTTAAACTATATTGTGACATTTTTCCTCTAATATACCTTATACAAATTCGATTGCACTAATTTCCGGCCCGATAACCTCATCTCACCCAGTACAAGCTGCTCAGCCAATGAGACACATCATAAACCACCTAAAATCTCATATGATGATATCAATGCATCAACAAGCCACCACAAATATGACCAATTAAGGAAAAATGAATTCGGGTAAAGAACTATCCAGCCCGCATAATGAATGAAACGGCCGGCCAAACAGATGCTATGAACCTAACTCAGAGATGAGAAACAAGGCACACAAAATAAGTATAAGGAACCGTGCTCAACTTCTCACTATTGCAGCGTGTAACCTGATCCACACATGATACCGTTGTGGCGTGCAACGCAATCCAAACATGACACCACTGCGGTGTGCAACCCGATCCAAATATCATACCCATGGTAGAATGCCACCCAATATACATATAACAATCATTAAGGAAATACCCATCAAGCCATAATGCTCATACCCACGAAATGCATGAATATCGACCACAAGAACGTCAAGTGCATAATTACAACCATAGGGAGATGGATACTGCCATGCTCTACAAAAATCAAGCACGACTAAGGTGCGATAAATCATATACGTCTCGTGAACCATCTTGCTCATATAACACCACAAGCTACACGGTATCACAACACATGTGCGAATAATCAAGTCGTCTCACAACCCATATGGCATAATAGGGTATTACATAGAATAGCTTACGAAAAGAGTAACATTCAATGCCCAAAGACTCCTCCATAAGCATTGTTATGCTGAATGAACACATCCGACCTGATATAGAGCATAAATTCACATTAGATCTACCAATGGACCTCAAGCCGATTCTAAACATCCCATACTAGGCCAATAACCTTTCAAGGATACACAATGACCCTATTCATGACACATTCGAGCAGGCATCCAATCCTAAACAAACTCCCATCATCCAGAACTAAATGAATAGAGCGCCTCTCAGTCATAACCTCTCCCATTGGCAACAGTAACAAATCTCCATACATGATTTCAATCTCTGACAATCAAATGAGTAACACATCACACTTATAGGATCTTCCCGTGGGATATACTCCCACAACTTTCCGCACTATGTAGTAAAATCTGAACATCGATGACCATCGATTATGCTATTTCTCTAGTGCTAGTCAAGCATTTGCATTTCAATACCCAACACTTCTTCCACAAAACAGACCATCTTCAGGCTGCCCGAAAATAGTGCCAGTGTACTTTGAAAATCTAAAATCCTCCCCCGCTCCTCTGAGCTCGTGGCATTCTTATCAAAACTGAACAACAACCTCGATCCTCAACTTCCAATTTCTATAACGCTCACTATACTCATTATGCCATTATGCAAGAGTACAATAATTTCATCATAACCCCTGTACCACCAGTAGAATAAACACTTCATCACCTGAAATCCTTTCACTCATTTCAGAAAAATAATTGCAACACGCAACCGAATTCCCATAACAACAAAAAATGCAAATCTCAAATCGCAGTCTAAACCGCCATAACTCTTCCGGGATCCATTTACACATAACAAGGCCATCTTAATCAAATACCTCCAAATCAAACAAATTATGGTGGCTAGAAAGCCCGCACGTACAACCACGAGTCACTTGTATAGCCTTAACACACCGAATTAACTAATCATTTCTACAACCATAAGGATTCAAATCATTACTAATTGACTCAACTTTTCCCCATTTACTCTTCACGTGACTTAGAGATAAGAGTTCTATTAAAACACATAACGAACCCTAAACAACACTCACTATGAGTGACCCAAATCACGATGACACGCCGTCTCAATGCCTATAAGCCATATCATACCATCCTCATGCACTCAATAGTATCTCCAACTGATACACCCGTTTTGAAAGACCTTATGTGAATTCGAAACTATTTTTCCCATTTCTCCAACACTACACCACATACCCAATGATAACATAGAAATTCCCCAACTATCCTTTACACTCTGCTGCAAACCTAGTCCTCAGCCACGTAACGAACCCAAAAATCCATAGACAATGCTCTTTAATTCTTGAACCCATTATAACCATTATTGAGAGTCACCCACTCTAACTTGGTCCCGATTATATAACCAAACACTAGTGCTCTGCTAGCACATGAACACTTTCAAAGAAACAATCAGATGAATTCTTTTTCTTGTACATCATATCCACAAGAAGAATAAACTCTGAGTCATCCCAACATTTGAACACGAATAGATGGGGTGAAATGTAGCACATATACATCAAAATCCTTTCCCGAAATACCCTTTGTCACACCTCCTTTTTACTACCCACGTAAGGGTATAAGGGAGTTTTTTCCAATTTAAGTGACAATCAAAACATGATTATTTATATTAAAATCAAAGTCGCCACTTGGGATAGTTTATGGTGTCCCAAGTCACCGGTTCAAATCCCGAATCGAGGAAAGATTGACTCTGTTTTATAGTCCGTGAACACAAAAATCTGGGTAAGGAATTTTGTTAACCTGGGAGAAGGTGTTAGGCATTCTCGGATTCCGTGGTTCTAGCACGGTCCCTCAAATATTATTATTGGCCTATTTATCTAATTTTAAAACATCTTTGAAACCTATGTGCATTTTTATTCCTTTTAAACCGCTTTTAATAATCCGATTGTTATACAGCTAATTATTTGATTACACGTAGCGAATCATGTCATGGGAACTGTACCCACGATCCACAACGTGTTTATTTTATTAACAAGTTTAAATTGTGGCTGGGCCACATCAATGTACCCCCGGATTTTAGAAATTAAGCGTCACAACTATGTCATGGGAACCATACCCGTAGCTATGACAATTATTTAATTAACGGGCCTAGAGCATACTACGAGAATTCAAGATATTTTCTATACTAATTAAGATATCGATGTGAGGGCCATAGACTAGGTGATTGGATGGAACACCTCAATTTTATTAAAGGAAAAACATTCAACTAAGTGAACTATGAATATTCATACTTAAAAAACCTAATTTGAGATTATGTATCACAACCACGTCATGGGTACCATATCCGTAGTTGTGATCATTTAATTACGTACCTAAAGCAAACTATGATGTTTATACCCCACTCAATCCGTTCTTATCAATAAGGTACTTGGTCAAAATTCTTGCTCATTTGCGTCCATCAAAACTACAGTATCATCATGCTTTGGCAAATAAGAATCGTAAAATCCTTTAAAATAAAATAAATAAATTCAAGCATGTTCAATTCTATCTTATGAAATTAGAAACTCCAAATTAATAACTAAAATCCAAACATTGCAACAGAGCAATAAAAACAAACGCTATAATATTAGCGTCCAAACAACTGGTCCAAACAAATCAGCAATTTTAAAGAAAAGATCTTTGCAAAGAAAAGAAAGAAGAAAATGTCCAGAATGTGACCTTTAATATAAAATGAACTGGGTTGAAATTACAAAAGCTTGATAGCTGGACGGCTGTCGACCGGAAAATTTACTGACGACCTCGATGGAACCGCGATTCTGAATCAACCTCAGCTCAAATGAAACTCTTTGCCACCGTTTCTGTCTGTTTCCTCTATATGGATTAGAGATGAGAAAATTAGTTCATCTTTTTGCTCCTGTTCCCTCCCTATGTGTATGTGTGTGCATGCGTTTGGTAGGGGTGCTGCTGCTGGCTTTGTTTTTTGGAGTTGGGCGTGAGTCGTGTGGGCTGGTGGTCGAATGGTCAATGACGGCTGAAGGTTGTTATGGGGATTAGGGTTCTTGGTGTTGTTTGGAGATGAAGATGATAAGGGTGCATTTAGGTTGTATATTATCTCATGAAAAAGAACGACTGTTGGGTTAAAAAATGAAGAAAGATCGACGGGGGGATGGGGGTCTTTGAAAACGGTGGATCGGTTAGCTCTTTTATTTTTTGTATTCTCCTTTGCTGATCTCTTGGGATTTTGGTTTAGTTTATTTTCTTATGTCAAAAATGGCTGTCAACTCAAGTCCCTCGGTCCTCTTCATAAAAATGGCTGATGCCTCTTTTAAAGACTAGGCTTTTAGGGTTTTAGGAGTTAAGGGGTATGGGCCTAGGAATTATGGGCTAGGTCCGAAAATTAGGCCTAAAAATGGGTTGTTCGAGCCCAAATTTTTCTTTCTCTGTGAACAAGACTAAAATACTACCTTATTTACTAATTAATCTTACTTAAATAAAATAACTATTAAAATAAGACTAATCGTTAAAACAAACCTTTTTTTTGTGCTTTCAAATATCATATTAAAATAAAAATAAGGTACTATTTTTGTTTTTTTTTAGTTTTACGAAAGGTATATAAACTAAAAGCAACTAAAAAGAAGAAATATTTTTGTAATTTTTATTTCTTTGATAAAATAAAGAAAAAGAGTCAAAACTTAATTGAAATATCGATATTAGGCCTAAACTAAATATTTTATGCTAAAATATAAAAAATCTTGGGGAAGGTCAAAAATCACATGTTTACATCCTTGATGTTTTCTCTCCTTTGTCATAACTAATCTACCAGTGTACCGATAACCTGATATTGCCAATGCACACAATTGCGTGACCCAATCGTAGATGGTGGGCTCCCTACTTGGATTTAATCTATAATCACATAAATTCAGAACCCACAATAACTACTACTTCTCAGTTACCAAGATATCGCATTGTTAACCCGCGCAATCTCCCGTTAAACTTTTCATAAAACATTCTGAATTATCATCCACAATCGCACATTCGACCTCCTGACAGTCGTATCATCTTCTTCAAGCAATCCAAGCTCATATCACAGTACATGCCTCCCGCTGGGTAGAAACTAGAACTCTTCATAGCCGCTAACCTACTCACAGGAGATAGCCCACCTGTGGAATTCCATATCGACATCTTCTATCAGCGTTGCCCTAGGTACAATTACCACGAAATCAATAAACCCTCCTAAGGCCACGCTCTTCCAACAACTGTAAGAGTATGTTCATCCCCATTAGCATCAACGGAAGGTCCAACTATACGCTCCAAAACTCGAAGTCGTGTTGCATCCCAAAACGATAATCAAACTTTCATGTTGCATCCCAAAATGATAATCAAGCTTTCACACCCATCTTCATCTCAAGCAAACTCTTTTCCGTCATATTCAAACTTCCTCAGTACAGTAGCCACCATCCCAAATGAAATTCACAGACTTAGTCATTTGTCCACCATAACCATAATCGCACCAAGCTTTCTCAAAGCGTGTGTCTATCCTACCACAAAATCCATACAATACGCTAACCTTTTCACTCTGAGTTAACCATCTTTCAAAGCGAACTACTCGAGCTCTGCTGCTCATACTCGACCTGCTAGCAATACAACCACTGTGAGACACCTCCCACCATCTCCTTCCTCCCCCTTTGCTGCCAAAATATTGCCTCAAATCACAATCCATCTTTGTACAACCCGGACAGATACATCGCCACCAACTCTGAGCCTCCATAAAGATGATCTATCTTGAGCTATCAACATTAGAAACACCGGTTCGACTTTGAAGCTACCATACACCGCTATCTCTGATAATCGCTGCTTAGGCACCATTCCACAACACCCTGCCATAGAGGCAAATTAAAGGAGACCATAACACCAATGAGCCTTAATGCGTCCCAACAAGAACGACAATACCACATCACAATCGAGAATTCCACCAAGTTCGAAAATATCAAGTCTTGCTACTCCGTCAACCAAGGCTTGAACATCCACAATCCAATCACCTTTCCTTCGCTGGAATTAAATATCGAACCTCTAAACTATGAACCGAGTAATACTCCTTTCAAGTCATTTATACCAGTGACACACAAATAAGAACCCTACCATTTATACCAGCCTTGCACGATAACAATGCATGAATATCATAATACACTGTGCATAGCCTCAAAACTGTGGGTGACACTAACACTGAGCTGAATGACAGAACATCCTCCCATAAGGTGACGATAACAGTCTGACCGAATACACAAGGAAAAACATCTTGAACCCCATTTGCATCACTCCTACAACTCCTCGATGCCCAGTTGATAACAAACACTCAACATAGTATAGAAATGAGTAGGAAGAAAATGAAGACAGAAACTTCAATTAAATAAAATTGCATGATGAGGAATCAAGAAAGGAAGTTCTCCTAATAACCATGTATCCACTCGAAGATAAGTACAAATGTCTCTGTACCGATCCACAAGACTCTACTAGACTTGCTCATGAGACCTAAGTGAACCTAGAGCTCTGATACTAAGTTTTCATGCCCCAATTCCCGCTATAGGTCGTGATGGCACTCAACATCGCTGTTAGACATGCCAACGGTGAATCATCTAAATAGTTATTCATTTTATTACTTTTGAAATCATAGTTTTTTATTAAGCAAGAAATTTCATGATGGTTACACATAATACTAGTAAGATAAAATAAAAGATGACTATATTATGGAAAGCCATAAACATCGACTAGAATGTCCAAAATCCCGTATCACACGTGCATGAGCATCTATTAAGGAGTACGATAACAATACAACATTTGTCTGGAATATAAAATAGACAGGATAAAGTAAATAAATATTATAGAGACTCTATGGGCTGCGGCACGTAGCATGGACTGCATCTCACCTTAAAGTCCCCTCAGCAGCTGCACCTATGTGCCAAGATGACCACAAATGAACCTGTCAGATCTTGCACATTTAGTGCAGAAGTGCAACATGAGTACGTAAATCAACGCGTATCTCGTAAGTATATTGCCTAACCCCAGAGAAGTAGTAACGAGGGATCGACATCGACACTTACTAACGGTCCAATAAATAAAATACAAGAATCATAAGCATGTATAAAATATAACATGATCAATAGAATAAGAAACAATAGATAACGCAATTCGTTAACGAAATACCATCAGTTTAAAAATCCCCAAGTGTCACACGCCATATCAACAAATAAGAACCATCAAGTAATTATCCAATCTAAGTCATAAAGATAATATCATGTAATTTCCAAGTTCATTCAAGTGGGTGATCTCTTGGGTTTTCGGACACCTAATGATTTTTACGCACGAATTATGCTGAGGTCGTTTGGCCCGATCAGTATAGTCGTGTACATACACTATCGAGGTCGTACGACCCGATCCATGTATGCATCTTATATATATATATATATATATATATATATATATATATGCGTTCAGAAAGAGAAGAAACTTATCGAATTACGAGTCGAATATTTACTATACAAGGTCAGAGACGTAACGTAAGCATGATATTTACCATCAATCAGTTATTTCGCCAAATAACTCAGGGAATTGAGATTCAATCTGACATGATCTCTATCAGCTTTTACTTATAGGCTTCAAATAATTAAACAAAAAATTAAATTCACGTAATACAAATTATTAGGTCTACCCGGACATAAACATGAATCTAGCTACGTATGGACTCT
Source organism: Nicotiana sylvestris (assembly GCF_000393655.2). Taxonomy (NCBI): domain Eukaryota; kingdom Viridiplantae; phylum Streptophyta; class Magnoliopsida; order Solanales; family Solanaceae; genus Nicotiana; species Nicotiana sylvestris. The sequence continues at coordinate 134,803,588 of NC_091059.1, read as the reverse complement.
CGTTTCCTCGTGCGTATGCAGCCCCCGCAACAAGTAGCACATATCAAATACATCACCAAGGGGGTAGTTTTCCTTCACAAGGTTACACAGGAGACGTACCTCGATCTGAAGTTCCATAACTGGCTCCATCACCTTCCTAACACATCAAACCAATGCCCATCGATCCTAAACTAGTCAAACAACATGAAAACCAATAAAAATATACTCCAAAACTCATACCCAACTAATTTATAATAATTCTCAACTTTGCTTGAAAAGTCAATAAAGTCAACCCTCGACCCCACGTGCCAAGATTCTGAAATTTTTTAAAGATAATCGTTACCCATAATACCACGAACTCAAATATATAGTTTATTCCTAATTCATGTCCAATATCGTAGTCAAATCAAAAAATATCAAATTCTAGGTTTTCTTCTAAAATCCCACAATTTTTACAAATTTTCATGTTTAAATTTATATATAACTCATGTATTTAACAAACAACAAGTGAGAATCACTTACCTTGTGTTAGTTGATGAATCTCCTCAAAATAGTTCCCCAAATTCGGCCACCCAAGTGAAAATGAGAGAAAGTGAGCCAACTCCCGAATTAAAAACTACTCTGCCCAAAATGACCCCTTCTTCACGACCGCGGGAACACCTTCACATTCGTGAAGACCAAACTTCCCAACTACCAAATTCTCTATTCGCGAATGCGACATAACGGTCACGAACGCGCTGACCAGCTCCACCGTCCCTATGTGAACGTGATGCCATGCTCGGGAATGAGTAGGACAACTTCCTAGTGCCCACCTCCTACATACCCTTCTACACGATCGCATAATCACCCTCACGATCGGGAATCACTACCTCCTCCAAGGCTTCGCGAATGCTTGGCCCTATTCACGAACGCGATTATCAAACAGCCAAACACCCAACATACCTTCGGGAACGCAACCCTATCTTCGCTATCGCAAAGAAGGACACACCAAACCACAAAAACAACACCTCAAACATGTTAAATCACTCATAGCCCATCCAAAATACACCAAGGCCCCCGAGACCCCATCCAATCATGCCAAATAGTTGCAATACCTTATCCAAATGTATGCAAAGGCTCAAAATGACACGAACAACGTCAAATCAATGAATAGACGATCAAATCCTTCTTTTAACTTTCAAACATTCGAATTTCGAAATGACATCAAACTTTACGTACAAGTCATAAATCACGATACCAACCTTTTCCAATGCTCAGAATCCTAGAGGACATCAATAACATCAAAGTACACTTCAAATCAAACTTAGGAAATTTAAAAGAGTTCAAAATAATATCTTTCCATAATAAGCACCGAAATTCTCCCGGACGATCCGATACTCAACCCGAACATACACCCAAGTTCGAAATCATCATACAAACCTATTGGAAGCTTTCAATCCCTATTCTGAAATTGTTTGCCAGAAAGTCAAATCTTGGTCAATTTTTCCAACTTAAAGCTTTTGAATTGAGAATTTTCCTTCCAAATCAACTCCGAACTTCCCCAAATTCAATGCAGATTACACGTACAAGTCATTAAACATGAAGTGAATCTACTCAAGGCCTCAAATAGCTGAATGATATTCTAGAGCTCAAAATGACCGATCAGGTCATTACTATCTTTTTTCAAATATTGTAAGTGTCCAAATCCCTCCTGTGTTGAGCACTATTACCCTCCTCTAGTTAACTCATAATATGGTTAATAGTTTCAAGAGCATCTTGATCTTCAAGTACATACCACATCTTACAACCCCAAATGTCGTAATTTTCATCATTCAGTTTGTCACCCTTGTTCAAGTCAGTAATGATACTTTTTGATGCCATATTTGTTATTAGAGACAATATTACAAATTTAACTCATCAGTATATACTTCAGTCAATTTATGCATATGATTACACATTCAAGCAAATTAATTATAATATTAATTACATATTTAGTATAGAATCGAAAGGTCACTACGTTTTCATTCATCATCTATGTCTAAATTTTTTAATTAATATTAAAATCACTCCTTAGTGTGTATGTCACGATCCCGGTTTGCCCTCCATGAACCATCGTGACGGCACCTAGTCTCTACGATTAGGTAAGCCTAAATTGCGGAAGATAAACCAATTTGCAGAATAAAAATAATTTAAAATAGAAATAGAGTGATATAACAGTGTTTTAAAGTGTCGCTCGGCATACACAATATAAATTCCCGAAACTGATACATTCTCCAAAACCCAAAAACCCATGAATCACAATCTACGAATATAATAAAATTCTCTAACTTCGGAATGTCTACATCAAAAGAAAAGATAGAAGGGTTGTCACTACAAGATAGAATAGAAAGGGACTCCTCGGTCTGCGGACGCAGCAGATATACCTCGAAGTCTCTGGAGCAGTCGCCTCGCCTCAAGGGTGATAGGACATAGTCGTAGTACCTGGATCTGCACATGAAAAACATGTGCATAAAGGGCATGAGTACACCACAACGGTACTCTGTACGTGCCAAATATAACCTCGGTCGGGTAACGACGAGGAAGGTCAGGGCCCTACTAAGATAAAATAAAAATATAAGGTATGACAATATAAGATAAGCAATATACTTAAAAGATAACAATAAAAAATTAATACAGGAAAACAAGGAATTCAATAACTAAAACAGAGGCGAAACAATCACAAGGAAATAACCGGGGATCTCTCAGTATCCCAAGGATCTCTTAGTACCCTCAATATATGTCAGTATCTCTTGGTATCCCGATGATCTCTCAGTATCCTCAATATATGCTAGAGATCTCTTGGTATCCCGAGGATCTCTCGGTATCCTCAATATATGCTAGGGATCTCTTAGTATCCCGAGGATATCTTGGTATCCTCAATATACGTGCTAGGGATCTCTTGGTATCCTCAATATCCATGTTAGGGATCTCTTGGTATCCCGCACCTCAGCTCAAATTCATAAATACGTGCAGGGGATCTCCCGAGATGTCGTCCCATAGTCCCAAAGGAAAACACGCAGCAACAACACAAGGAACTCATTTAAGCTCAATTTCGTACCAAGTAAACAGGTAATTCTAACCTAACATGCTTCACACAATACAATTAAGGCAGGTTAAGCAAGTAAGCAATTAAGTCAATTAAACATGTTTTTCTAGGCTAACAACATGCTTAAATTGCAAGTAGTATAAGACAGGAAAAAGGAACACAATTAAAATTACCTAAGGAAAATCGGATTTTCAACAATTAGCTCAAGTACGCGCTCATCACCTCACGTACAAGGAATTTCAATTATCAGATATACCAAATCCTAAGGGGAAGGTCCCTCACACAAGGTTAGGCAAGCTACTTACCTCGAACTAGCTCAAATCAAATCCTAAACCACGCTCTTGCCACGAGTACTCGACTCCAAATGACCCAAGTCTATTCAATTCAATTTCATAATGTAAATAATACTTCAAGTAACTGATTCTACAAAGAAATTCTAAGCTAATACACAAAATTAGGTAAAATGACCAAAACTCCCCTCGGGCCCACGTCTCAAAATCGGGTAAAATTTATATTTTCAGAATCCTCATACTCTCACGAGTTCATGCATACCAAAATTATCCAAATCTAAGGTCAACTTCCCAATCAAAAGTCGAATTTTAGATCTAAGAACTTTCTTACAACTTTTCCCCAATTTTAATCTTCAATCCGAAATTAAATGATGAAACTAACTATAGATTGATGGAATATAACTAGAAAGGATTAAAGAATTGTTACCCACTGATCTCCTCTTCAATTTTCTCTCAAAATTTCTCTCTCTCGAGCTCCAAATAGAATTTTCAACTTTTGAAACTAATCCCTCGAAAATTGATATTTATGTGCGGCTATTACCGTATCTGCGGTCAAGGGACCACATATGCGGTCCCGCTTTTGTGGAACAATGGTCGCACGTGCGACCTTTCACTTAAGACTAGTTTCCACTTCTGCAGTATACCCTCCGCACCTGCGGTCTCGTAGGTGTGATTCCCTTCTCGCACCTACGGCTCCTGCTAGACCTCTCCAATTTCGCTTATGTGACCACAGAGCCGCTTCTGCGGCACCGCACTTGCGGTCCCACACTCGCAGGTTCGGTTATTACAGAAAACCAACTGAAGCTGCAACTCCAAACTCCAAAATTTCTCCGTCAACCATCCGAAATCATCCCGAGGCCCCCGGGACCTCAACCAAAAGCACAAACAAGTCTAATAACACTGTCCAAACTTATACCAGTCCTTAAAACACCTAAAACAACATCGAAACAATGAATCAACCACGGATTCAAGCCTAAGAACTCCAAAACTCTAGCAATACGCTTTCGATCAAAAAGTCTATCAAACCTGGTTCGAATGACCTGAAATTTTGCAAACACATCAAATTCAATACTGCGGAGCTACTCCAACTTCTGGAATCCCATTTTGACCCTCAGATCAAAATCTAACTATCAAACTGGAAACATCAAAATTCGACCTTTCGGCATTTCAAGACTAAATTAGCTACATACCTCCAAAACACAATCCGAACACGCCTTTAAGCCCGAAATCACCCAACGGAGCTAAGGGAATCATCAGAATTCCATTCCGAGGCCGTCTTCACACTGTTCCGACTACAATCAAATTTCCAATACTTAAGCTCTCATTTAGGGACTAAGTGTCCCAAAACTCTCTGAAACTCAAAACCGAACATCCCGGCAAATCAAAATAGCAGAAATAAATATGGGGAAAGTAGTTAATAGGGGATTGGGGCATAAATTCTTAAGACAACTGGTCGTGTCGTCACATCCTCCTACACTTAAACATTCGTTCATCCTCGAACGAGCATAAAAACATAGCTGAAGTAGTGAAAAGATGAGGGTAATGGATGTACATATTGCCACTGGCTCTTCAACATAAGATAGATCCTCAGCTTTCTAACTTGCCTGTCCAATATTGACACTGGCTCTTCAACATAAGATAGATCCTTGTCCAACTGGACCGAACTGAAATCCAACATGTGCGACGGATCAGCATGATACCTCCGGAGCATCGAGACATGAAATACTGGATGAACTCCTGCCAATCTGGGAGGTAAGGCAAGCTCATAAGCAACCTCCCCAACACGCCTTAATATCTCAAAAGGGCCAATAAACCTTGGACTCAACTTCCATTTCTTCCCAAATCTCATAACGCCCTTCATAGGCAAAACCCGAAGCAGAACCCGCTCTCCAACCATATAGGAAACATCACGAACCTTCCGGTACGCGTAACTCTTCTATATGGACTGGGCTATACGGAGTTTATCCTGAATCACCTTAACCTTCTCCAAAGCATCCTGAACTAAGTCTGTGCCCAATAATCCGGCCTCACCCGGCTCAAACCAACCCACCAGGGATCTACACCGCCTACCATATAAAGCCTCATACGATGCCATTTGAATGTTGGACTGATAGTTGTTGTTGTAGGCAAACTCCGCCAATGGCAAGAACTGATCCCAAGACCCCCCAAACTCAATCACACACGCACGAAGCATATCCTCAAGAATCTGAATAGTGCACTCGGACTGCCCGTCTGGTTGAGGGTGAAATGTTGTACTCAACTCCACATGAGTACCCAACTCATGTTGAACGACCCTCCAGAACCGTGATGTGAATTGAGTACCTCTATCTGAAATGATGGAAACTGGAAAACCATGCAGACGAACAATCTTCCGGATTTAAATCTCTGCTAGACGCTCCAAAGAATATGTAGTACACACGGGAATGAAGTGAGCGGACTTGGACAGCCGATCCACGATCACCCAAATAGCATCGAACTTTCTCAAAGTCCGTGGGAGCCCAACTACAAAGTCCATGGTGATCCGCTCCCACTTCCACTCCGAAATCTCTATCTGCTGAAGTAACCTACCCGGTATCTGGTACTCATACTTCACCTGCTAACAGTTGAGGCACCAAGCTACAAATCCCACTATATCTTTCTTCATCCTCCTCACCAGTAGTGCTGCCTCAAATCCTGATACATCTTCGCGACACCCGGATGAATTGAATTCCGCGAGCTATAGGCCTCTTCCAGAATCAACTCTCGAAGCCCATCAATATTGGATACACAAATCCGATCCTGCATCCTCAATACACCGTCATCACCAATAGTAACCTCTTTGGCATCACCGTGCTGAACCTTGTCCTTGAGGAAAAGCAAATGGGGGTCATCATATTGAAGATCCCTGATATGATCAAATAAGGAAGACCGAGAAACCACGCAAGCTAGAACCCGACTGGGCTCCGAAAGATCCAATCTCACAAATTGGTTGGATAAGGCCTGAACATCCATCGCCATAAGCCTCTGTGATGCTGGTAAATAAGCCAAACTCCCCAAACTCTCCGCTAGATGACTCAAAGCATCGGCCACCACATTGGCCTTGCCCGGGTGATACAAAATAGTGATATCATAGTCCTTCAGCAACTCTAACCACCTCCTCTGGCGCAAATTTAGATCCTTTTGCTTGAACAGGTGCTGCAAGCTCCGATGATCAGTATAAATCTCACAAGGCACACCGTATAAATAATGGCACCAGATCTTTAGGGCGTGAACAATGGCAGCTAACTCAAGGTTGTAAACCGGATAATTCTTCTTATGTACCTTCAACTATCTGGACGCATAGGCAATCACCCTACCGTCCTGCATCAACACCGCTCTGAGGCCAATCCTCGAGGTATCACAATAGATCGTATAAGACCCCGAACCTGTAGGCAGTATCAAAATTGAGGTTGTAGTCAAAGCTGTCTTGAGCTTATAAAAGCTCGCCTCACACTCTTTTGTCCACTGGAACGGAGCACCCTTCTGGGTCAGTCTGGTCATAGGGGCTGCAATCGATGAAAACCCCTCAACAAAACGATAGTAATAACCCGCCAAGCCAAGGAAACTGTAGATCTCTGTAGCCGAGGATGGTCAGGGCCAACTCTACACGGCCTCTAATTTCTTCGGATCCACCTGAATACCATCACGCAACACCACGTGGCCTAGGAATGCCACTGAATCCAACCAAAACTCATATTTCGAGAACTTAGCATTTAGCTTCTTCTCTCTCAGAGTCTGAAGCACAGTCCTCAGATACTGCTCATGATCTTCCCGACTTTGGGAATACACCAGAATATCATCAATAAAGACAATGACGAACGAGTCAATTACGGCCAAAACACACTGTGCATCATGTGCATAAAAGTTGCTGAGGCATTGGTCAGCCCATATAACATAACAAGGAACTCGTAATGACCATACCGAGTCCTGAAAGCAGTCTTCGGGATATCTTGCTCCGAATCTTCAACAGATGGTAACCTGAGCGCAAGTCAATCTTAGAAAACACTCGTGCGCCCTAAAGCTTGTCAAACAAATCATCAATACGTGACAAAGGATAACGGTTCTTCATTGTAACCTTGTTCAACTAGAGATAATCAATACACATACGCATAGAACCATCCTTTTTCTTCACAAATAAGACAGGAGCACCCCAAGGTGATACACTAGCTGAATAAAACCCTTATCAAGCGATTCCTGTAACTGATCCTTCAACTCAAGAGGAGACATACAATACGGAGGAACAGAAATGGGTTGAGTGCCCGACAACAGATCAATGCCAAAATTAATATCTCTATCAGGCGGCATGCCTGGAAGATCTACTGGAAATATATCTGGAAAATCCCGTACTACTAGAACTGAATCAACTGAAGGGGTATCAATAGTGACATCTCTCACATAAGCTAAATACGCTTCACACCCCTTCTCAACCATACACTGAGCTTTAAGAAAAGAAATAACTCTACTGGGAGTATTATCTAAAGTACCCCTCCACTCAACACGCGGTACACCTGGCATAGCCAGTATCACAGTTTTGGCATGATAATCAAGGATAGCATAATGGGGCGACAACCAGTCCATGCCCAAGATAATGTCAAAATCTACCATGCTGAGCAACAATAAATTGGCTCTGGTCTCAAAACCACTAAGAGCAACCCAACACGACCGATAAATGCGGTCCACAACAAGAGAATCTCCCACAAGAGTAGAAACATAAATAGGGTACTCAAAGAATCCCGAGATACACCCAAATGCGGAGCAAAATAAGAAGACACATAAGAATAAGTGGAGCATAGATCGAATAGAACCAATGCATCTCTGTGACAAACCAGTATAATACCTGTGTTGATAGAATCGGAGGCAACAACCTTAGTACGGGCAAGAACGGCATAGTATCTGGCCTGGCCTCCCCCTCTAGGGCGACCTCTACCTCCCCGACCTCCACCTCTAGCTAACTAAGCAGGTGGGGTAGCAACTGGAGCTGTAATCATAGCTTGAGAACTCTGCGTGGCGCGCTAGACCTGATGCTGGGAATAAGCCCCTCAACAAACCGGTGAACCCTCTCGCGAACAGTAGAAACCAAGGTTGGGTCATGTCTAGCCAAACTAGTGTAACAGACAGCATACTTTGAGACAGTCATCACTCTAGAGCAAATGCTCAAACTCTGCATGCCATGCATCCCTAAGGCTCTAAGGAACATACTCTCTCAGGAACAAATCTAAAAACTTAGTCCAAGTCAGTGAAGCAGCCTCATCCGGATTGTCTAACTCATAGGTGCACCACCACACATAGGCGGCTCCTTGAAGCTGGAGAGTAGTGAAGGAAACCTCGCTCGACCCTGATATACCCATGGTACGGAGAATGTGGTAACACTCATCTAGAAATCCCAGAGCATCATCTGATTCCAGGCCATTGAATACATGAGGCTTGTACTTCTTGAACCTCTCAAGCCTCAACTGCTCATCCTCGGAAATCGCTGCCCTATCCTCGAGCTGATCTCGGACTGCAGGCTGTACAGGAATAATCTCAGGAACCTGCACGACATGCACTCGCTACTCAGGAGTGCGAGCGGCGGGAGTCTGTGCTCCTCACCCGACTGAGATGTAGCTGCATCAAGGGGAAGCAACCCTGCATGAGCCAAAGTGGTGTACATGCTCATAAACTGTGCCAGAGTCTCCTGAAATGCTAGAGTAGTAGTAGCAGTAGGCATATCAGGTTCCTAGACTCCGGCTGGAACTGCTGGCGGTACCTTGGTGGCAGCTCGTGCAGGTGCTCTGGCTGCACCACGTGCGCGTCCTCGGCCTCTACCTCGGCCCAGGCCTCTGACGGCTGCAGTAGGGGGCGCGGGTGCCTGATCATCTCGGGTAGCGTGTGTCCTCACCATATGTGAGATAATAGACAGAAGTTTAGAATTGTGATATCAAAATCTCGCACGACAAGGAAATCAAATAAAGTGAAATTTTCCTAGCAGTTACATAGCCTCTCGTAGATAAGTACAGACGTCTCCGTACCGATCAACGAGACTCTAATAAATCGACTAGTGATCCATGACTCCTATGAACAATTTAAGCGTGTTGTTAGCCTAGAAAAACATGTTTAATTGACTTACTTGCTTACTTGCTTAGCCTGCCTTAATTGTATTACGTGAAGCATGTTAGGTTAGAATTACCTGTTTACTTGGTATGAAATTGAGCTTAAATGAGCATTCCTTGTCTTGTTGCTACATGTTTTACTTTGGGACTACGGGACGGCATCCCGGGACATCCTCTGCACGTATTTATGAATTTGAGCTGAGGTGGGGGATATCGAGAGATTCCTAGCACGGATATTGAGGATACCAAGAGATCCTCAGGATACCGAGAGATCCCTAGCATGTATATTGAGGATACCAAGAGAACCCTAGCATATATTGAGGATACCGAGAGATCCTCAGGATACCAAAAGATCTCTAGCATATATTGAGGATACTAAGAGATCCTCGGGATACCAAGAGATCCCTGGCATATATTGAGGGTACTAAGAGATCCTCGGGATACTGAGAGATCCCTGGTTATTTCCTTGTGATTGTTTTGCCTCTGTTTCAGTTATTGAATTCCTTGTTTTCCTGTATTAAATTTTTATTGTTAGCTTTTAACTATACTGCTTATCTTTAGTGTCATACCTTATATTTTTATTTTATCTCAGTAGGGCCCTGACCTTCCTCGTCACTACCCGACTGAGGTTAGGCTTGGTACTTACTGTGTACCGCTGTGGTGTACTCATCCCTTTCTGTGCATGTTTTTCATATGCAATCAGGGTACTGCGACTCAGTCCTATCACCCTTGAGGCGAGGCGACTGCTCCAGAGACTTCGAGGTACATCTGCTGCGTCCGCAGACCGAGGAGTCCCTTTCTATTCTATCTTGTAGTGACAACCCTTCTATCTTTTCTTTTGATGTAGACATTCCGGAGTTAGAGCATTTTATTATATTCGTAGCTTGTGATTTATGGGTGTCCCGGTTTTGGGAGAATGTATCAGTTTCGAGAATTTATATTGTGTATGTCGAGCGGCACTTTTAAACACTATTATATCACTCTATTTCTGTTTTAAATTATTTTTATTCCGCAAATTGATTTATCTTCCGCAATTTAGGCTTACCTAGTCGTAGAGACTAGGTGTCGTCACGATGGTTCACGGAGAGCGAACCGGGGTCGTGACAGTGTACTTCATTTCAAGTATCAATCCATTACAAAATAAAATAATATATAATATATGTAATTGGTGAGACAAACAACAACAATAACAAGAATTCAAATTTCATCAAAATAAAATATATAATAACAATTTACATGTTTGCTAGGACATACATATACCAATTGAATACTAACTCTTGCACATATATAATAAAAGGTGCACTAGGTCAAATATCATGATAAATATCAGTTAAAACATCACCCTCAAGATCCTCGAAGAGAGTCCGCTAAAATAGTTAACGCTTTCCAATCAGCAATCTCTATGTAATTACACAATTTTGCTTTTTTAAATGAAAAAGGTGTACATGTTCAGGAATGGAAGTATCAAAACCCATTTTAAATTCCGTAAACTCCCTAAATTTCTTTTCTCCTTCCCCTTGTTTAGTCCTTCGATCCCGTAACTCATTTTGCCTCGCACTTGTTACATTCCATATGATTTCAAACTCAAAGTCTGAATCATTACAACAATAAGTTTTGTGAACTCCTACTTGAAGTAATCCGAGCTTGTTCTTGTTTAGTCATGTCTGAGATAGGCCCAAGAAAATAATAAGAACGGCTACAACCATTCAATGTGACAACATATGTCATAATAACTCGTAGAAGTAATCGATGTAAGTGATTAGGGCTAAACTAATTTTTTATATTAAGATACAGTAAATTGTATACATACCAAATCCCAAAAAAAAAAAGAGAGAGAGAGAGAATTCATGGTCCTAACATATAAATCTTTTTCTGGTTACATATTATTCAATGTCTCCTAATTAAACAAAGTGCACCAAAGGAGTCTACCATTATTTCAACGTAATTTTCACACCATAACATACATTCTATAATAAAATTATGTAATTACATAAACTATAATTCATACCACGTGGTTCAAAAAATTAATGATAAAAAGGAATACTCAGTTTGCATACTTTGAAAATACAATCAGAAATTTTGTTGTCTTAGAAATCTTAACAAGGAGAAACTTCCTCTTTTGAAAGACTGAAGGTCATACTACACGTTGTAGTCTATCATTCTCACACAAGATTTCAGCAAGACAAAATTATTGATTCACCCAAAATTTTAAATGGTTTCAAATGGCAAAGCCAACTATTTTCGGTCTATAGCAAATTCTTGTACAGTTTAAGAATTTGTACCAAGTTTAATACAAATTTTAACGGAAAATTATGGACATAAATTAAGAAAATATCATGTGGGTCTCTGTCTTTAAAGTCTCAGTCAAAGCTTTTTTTTTTTTATCTCTTTCATGATGTCTTGAAAAATATACAAGATTACAACTGTGAGGACTTCTAAAACATTAAACACAGTTACCATCTCTTACGAAACCACACATATAATTTAACACTTCAGAATAACACATATAATTCTCAAGCCCAGAAATTACATGCGGCAACGAACAAACAAAAGTTACACTATAATATAATTATTATACGTACTTCTCTTACAGCTTGTTTGGATGGTTGTTACATATTGTTTCATAACGTATCGTATTGTACTGTACAGTTATTGTATTGTACTGTTTGATAAATACAATATTTGGATAGATAATGTAACGACCCGACTGGTTATTTTGCTTTCTAGAACCCCGTCCCCTAAATAAAACTTCCCGCGCTTGCTTTAACTAATTTATGACTCGCGGGGATGGTTGGTTCGGGATTTGGAAGAGTTTGGGTTGAAATAGGCACACTTGATTCCCTAAAATTTTCTTAAAAGGCTAAGTTTGACTTTGGTCAAATTTTTAATAAACGGACCCGGACTTGTGTTTTGACGGTCCCGGAGGGTCCGTAGGAAAATATGGGACCAATAAATTATAACAAATATCTAAATTCTAAATAAAAAATCAAAAATAATAGACTAAGATTCTAAATAAAGGATAATAAATAAACGGGATCTTCTTTTATTCGAAACGTCTCGTGATCTTCAACCAATTATGCGCTTCAATATAATTACCGGGAGTAAGCGCTATAGCCTGTTTCCAATACTCAGCGGCTTGATCGAACCAAGCCTCTGCAATTTCAGAATCTCCCTGTTGAATGGCCTGTTCTCCCCGGCCGGAATAGGTAGTTCAATTCCTTCCCTTAGAACCGTACTTGAGAATTTCTTACCTCATACGGCTCAGCAGTCAATTCTTTTGGTGTCCCATTTTGATCTATACCATATCTAATAAAATCTAATGAGATTTCTCATGGATCTATCCCAGTTTTAGGGTTAACCAAAAGCCAAATAGGTTAATTACATGAGTTTCAAACTGAAATTTGGATGAATAATCCGTTTATTTAGTTTTATCTTTTTTCCCACCTTCAGAAGAATAAAGCATAGGCATTTCTACTAGTGTTAGAATTTTATGAAAGGTAACTATCTCGGTTTCATAGATAAATTTATATAGAATCTTTGAAAAAGACTTTCTTTCATAAGAAAGAAAATACTTACTATCTTTGGGATCTGATCCTACACCGCTGCTCAAGACTTTAGTGGATCGACTCTATTACATAAGTTAATTCCTAATTTTTATTTCACATCATGAGATAAGTATTTCTTCCATCATGACATAAGTACGCAGTTATTATTGTATCGGCCCAAAACCTCGCTAATTGATCTTTACGGTGCTTCCTCTATCTCTATCAATTAAAGCCTTATATCCATAGAAAAAAGTTGCTAGGCATTTTTATTTTTTCCTATTTTGACTTCTATGAAGTTTCTTTCTTTGCTACAGCTGATAAAAATCGTTGTTTTAGACGATGCATATGTAGAAAGCCTATTTGGTTCTACTAGTTACTTTACTAGATTTTTCTTTTTTTTTTTTTTTTTCTTTCTATAGTGGAGATAGTCGCACGTAATGACAGATCACGGCCATATTATTAAAAGCTTGTGGTAAGAATGGGTTTCGTTCTAGTGCTCGAAAATAATATTCCAAAGCTTTCGTATGTTCTCCATTACTTGTGTGGATAAGCCCTATATTATAGAGTATATAACTTCGATCATATATTATTGATCCTTAGGTTATAAAGAACAACTTTCTTCGAAAAATTTCGGGATCCGGGAGCACGGGCCTGGGGTCGGATTTTAGAAAACTTGTGTTTAGGGTTGGGAAATTACTTTAATAGGTAGAATGCAAACTTGTGAGCTTGTATTGACTAGTTCCTACCTCGTTTTATTAGTTTTGAATCGTTAGGCTCCAAATTGAGGGTTTGAGCACGTTCTTGGTATTGGAAGTACGCTTTGGAGCGAGGTAAGTCTCCTTTCTAACCTTGTAAGAGGAAATTGTCCCCATAGGTGAAATAATTGAATAATTTGTCATTATATGTGAGGGATACGTACACACTAGGTGACGAGAGTCCGTACGTAGCTACTATTATGTTAATTGTCCGGGTAAATTAGGACCCGTATCATGCCATATTGTGAATTTTTATATCCTTTTGTGCTAATGAGGTCACTTAGGGTATGCTAGAGACTTGGGAAAAGAACATATGTGAGCGTATGCACTTGCTTGAATACTTGTATGAATTTATTTGAATATAAATGCACCTTTGTGTACTTTCTTGATGATAATTGATATTTGTGGATTGGGCCGATCGCCTCGGGTAGAAATAGATGCATCTATGGTTCACGCCATTCGACCCTCTGGCAGTGCACAGTTTCTTTTTTGTTGGACCGGGCCGTACGACCTCGGCATAATTTGTGCATGATATCTATGTGAAATCTTATACATGACTTACTTTTTTAAATACTCTGAAATATAAATGGCTAACTTTGATACTATGTAGGCATGACTTATCACTTCTTGCTATAAATTAATATTATTTGTGACATCCATGCTTAACATAACACCTTATTATATTATTTGACCCTAGTAAGTATCAAGTCGTCCTCTCGTCTCAACTTCTTCGAGATTAGACGGGATACTTACTGGGTACATTTTATTGATGTACTCATACTACGCTTCTGTACTTAATTGTACAGGATCTGAGGCAGATACATCTGGCTACCAGTATGGTACGCGTTCTTGATCTTAGTCCGAGACTTCCACGGTGAGCTGCTCCCTTCCTATGCCGTCCAGCAGCATGATGGAGTGTCTCTGTACTTTTAGCTGTCTATTCTATTTCGACGGTAGGATAAATTTATTCTTTTGTATATTCTACTAGATGCCCACATACTTGTAACACCAGATCTTGGCACACACATTGGTAGACCATTCTTTTGGGGTTGTATAATTATTTTTGCACGTTACTAATTATCACTTGTTTTAAAAATGCAAATTAAGAAATTATTGTAACAGTTTTGGGTCGTGACAACATGGTATCAGATTATTAGGTTCACGTAGGTCTCACAAGTCATGTGCAAACCTAATAGAGTCTTGCGGAACGGTACAGAGACGTCTATATTTATCTTCGAGAGGCTATAGGGTGTTAGGAAACTACTCTCTATTCACTTCCTATCGTGCAGTGGTTGGTATACTAAATTTCCCTCTTCTATTTTCTCATAGATGGTGAGGACATGCACGATATATGTTCCAGACCCGGGAGGAGCTGCTCCCCTAATTGCTAGAGGCCGAGGTAGAGGCCAGGGGAGGGCAGCGGCCTGAGGTAGGGAACGAGGGCATCCCAGAGCTATTCTAGTAGCACCACCTGCAAATCCTATGGGAGACCCTATCATTGAGGAGCAGGGCGAGGTGTGCGCAGCTGAGCCTACCCTGGCTGACTTTATGATAGCACCAGGTATCCAGGAGGTCATGGGCCGTATGTTGCGGTTCATGGACACCATGACTCAGGCTGGTTTATTTCTATCAGATCCAGCTACATCACAGGCAGGAGGGGTACTGCTCAGGCTCCTGGTCATGCAGCTATAGTGTATAAGGCTTCGGGTGCTCTACCCACGGATGGGGCTCAACCAGTTGCTGCAGTGGTGCCCGAGCCCAGACCAGCTACGGATGGTGACCCGCAGAAGTTGTTGGATAGATGGACTAGACTTCACCCTCCTGTATTTGGGGTTGAGCGTCATGATGATGCTCAGGATTTCATCGATAGGTCCAGGGACAGACTGCACAACATGAAGATATTGGAGTCGCATGGGGTTGACTTCACTACCTTCCAGCTAGAGGGCAGGGCCCGTAGATGGTGGCAGTCTTACGTTCTTGGCAGGCTAGCAGGTTCTCCTCCTATCACATGGGGCCAGTTCACATAGTTATTCTTGGAAAGGTATATTCCACCCTTTGAGAGGGAAGAGTTACGGTATCAGTTTGAGCAGCTTGAGCATGGTCAGATGTTTGTGACCGACTATGAGGTGAGGTTTTCTGAGTTATCCACATGCATTGATGATACTTCCTACTAACGTATATAGGGTGCAGAGGTTCGTTGCAGGGTTGCATTCTGGCATTAGGGACAACATGGCCTGAGAGGTAGAGATGGGGGCTCCTTATCAGCTAGTGGTAGAGATTGCTCGAATGATTGAGGGCTACCGTCTGAGAGGTAGGGAGCAGATGTAGCAGGATAAGAGGGCTAGATTCTTTGGAGAGTTCATAGGTGCCCTAGCTAGGGGTAGAGGTCAGTTTAGAAGCGGTCAGCCCAATAGGGCCCCATATTCAGCACCACCACCTGCTCGGGGTGCTCCAGCGTGCCCCTATTTCAGCGCCATACCAGAGAGTTTTTATCACCCGCCAGCTATTCAGGGTTCCTCTAGTGGGTATTTAAGTCCCCAAGGTTCTTCTGGTTCCTATTTCAGTGTTATGCCAGAGAGTTCAAACTGTCCACCGGCTATCCAAGCTTCTTCCAGTGGGTCTACAGGACATCAGGGTTAGCTATCAAGGCAGTATGTCGCCACACCGCAGGGTTGTTTTGAGTGCAGAGATCTTGGTCATATGAGGAGATACTTCCCCAGGCTTCGGGGCAAGGCAGTACAGCAGGGTTAGCAGCCTATGATTTAGCACCAGTTACCCAGCCGCCTAGAGGTGGGGGACAGACTGGTAGGGGTCGTCCTAGAGGTGGAGTCCAGATAGGGAGAGGTCAGCCAACTACTGCTCAGTCAGGTGGAGGCTAGCCAGCCGGTGCTCCATCCAAATTCTATGCCCTTCCGGCCAGGCCAGATGCATTGGCCTCAAATGCCATTATCACAGGTATTATTTTCATCTGTGGTAGAGATGCATCACTATTATTTGATCCAGAGTCTACTATTCATATGCATCATCTCTGTTTGCTCGTTTCCTGGTTTTTCCTCCTGATCCTTTGGGAACTCTTATTCATGTGTCCACTCTTATGGGCAATTCAGTGGTTGTGGATCGGATCTACTAGTCCTGTGTGGTCATATTCTGTGGTTTCAAGACTAGAGCACATCTCATGTTGCTTGGTATGATCGACTTTGAGGTCATCCTGGGCATGGATTGGTTATTCCCATACCACACTGTCCTTGATTGCCATGCCAAGACTGTTACCTTAGCAATGCCAGTGTTGCCAAGGTTGGAATGGAAGGGTTCCATAGTTGATATATCTAGTCGGGTTATCTCTTTCCTGAAGGCTCGGCATATGGTCGAGAAGGGGTGTTTGACTTATCTGGCCTATGTTCGGGATACCACTGCAGAGTCTCTAACAATTGATTCAGTTCCAATAGTTTGGGAGTTCGCCGATGTGTTTCCTTCTGATATTCCTGGCATGCCACCAGATAGCGATATTGATTTCTGTATTGAGTTGGCTCCAGGTACCCAGCCTATATCTATTCCACCATACCGTATGGCTCCGAAAGAGTTGAAAGAGTTGAAGGAGCAGTTTGAGTAGTTGTTAGCAAAGGGGTTTGTTAGACCAAGTGTTTCACATTGGGGTGCACCAGTGTTGTTTGTAAAGAAGAAGGATGGGAACATGTGGATGTGTATTCATTACTACCAGTGGAACAAGTACCCTTTTGCGGCGTATTGATGATTTGTATGACCAGTTGCAGGTTGTTAGGGTGTTCTCTAAGATCGACTTAAGATCAGGGTACCACTAGTTGAGGATTCAGGACTTAGATGTTCCGAAGACTACTTTCCGTACTAGATATAGTCATTATGAGTTTCTGGTGATGTCCTTTGGCTTGACTAATGCCCCATCAACATTTATGGACCTGATGAATAGGGTGTTCAGACCTTATATTTGCTATTTCGCCATCATCTTCATTGCCGACATCTTGATATACTCACGTAGCCTGGGGGAGCACAAGCAACATTTGAGAGTAGTGCTTCAGACCTTGAGAGAGCAGAAACTATATGCTAAGTTCTCCAAGTGTGAGTTTTGGCTAGAGTTAGTGGCATTCTTGGGGCATATTGTGTCAGGAGAGGGTATTAAGGTGGATCCCAAGAAGATTGAGGCAGTTCAGAGTTGGCCAAGTCCTACTTCAATGACCGAGATCAGGAGTTTCCTGCGGTTAGCAGGTTATTACAGACGATTCGTGCAAGGCTTTTCATCTATTGCATCACCTCTGACTAGATTTACCTAGAAGGGTGATCCTTTCCATTGGTCCAATGATTGTGAGGCGAGCTTTTAGAAGCTCAAGGCAACTTTGACTACAACACCAGTTCTTGTGTTGCCTTCCGGTTCAGGGATGTATACGATATATTGTGACACTTCGCGCATTATCTTGGGTAGTGTATTGATGCAGGAAGGGCGAGTTATTGCATAAGTTTCATGCCAGCTGAAGATTCATGAGAAGAATTATCATGTGCACGATCTAGAGTTGGCAGCGATTGTTCATGCTCTTAAGATATGGAGGCATTACCTATATGGGGTGTCATGTGAAGTTTACACTGATCATCACAACTTACAGCATTTGTTCAAGTAGAGAGATCTCAATTTGAGTCAGGGTAGATGGTTTGAGTTACTAAAGGATTATGACATCACCATTCTTAATCATCTGGGCAGGGCAAATGTGGTCGCGGATGCTTTAAGCAGGAAAGCATAGAGTATGGGTAGCTTGACATTCATTTAAGCAGAAGATATGCCACTAGCCTTGGACATTCAGTCCTTGGCTAACAGACTTGTGAGGTTAGACATTTCAGAGCCCAGTCGAGTCCTTGTGTGTGTTGTTGCTCAATCATCATTATTGGGGCAGATCAAGGCCCGCAGTTCGATGATCCTCATTTGGCGGTTCTCAGAGAGACAGTGCTACAGGGTAGTGTCAAGGAGGTTTCTATTGGCGAGGATGGTGTTTTGCGGCTCTAGGGTTGCCTATGTGTTCCTAATGTTGATGGTCTGAGGGAGAGGAGGCACACAGTTCGCGGTATTCTATTCATTCGGGTGCTACGAAGATGTATCGTGACTTGAGACAACATTACTGGTGGCGGAGGATGAAGAAAGACATAGTGGAGTATGTGGCTAGGTGTTTAAATTGCTAGCATGTTAAGTATGAACACCAGAGGAAAGGTGGCCTGCTTCAGCAGATGCCTATACTAGAGTGGAAGTGGGAGCGCATTACTATGGAATTCATAGTTGGGTTGCCCCAGACCTTGCGGAAGTTTGATGCAGTGTGGGTCATTGTTGATAGGTTGACCAAGTCGGCACACTTTATTCCGGTTGTGACTACTTACACTTCAAAGAGATTGACTTAGATTTACATTCGGGAGATAGTCTGGTTGCATGGTGTGCCTATTTTCATCATATCAGATAGAGGAACTCAGTTCATTTCCCATTTATGGAGAGTCGTTCAGAGTGAGTTGGGGACCCGTGTGGAGCTTAGTACAGTATTCCATCATCAGACCGACGGACAGTCAAAGCGGATAGTTTAGATTTTGGAGAACATGCTCAAAGCATATGTAATTAACTTTGGAGGATAGTGGGATCAGTTCTTGCCCTTGGCAGAGTTTGCTAACAACAACTATTAGTCCAGCATAGAGATGGCCCCATTTGAGACTTTATATGGTCGGCGATGTCGTTCTCCTATCAGGTGGTTCGAGCCTGGTGAGGCTAAGTTGTACGTTACAGACTTGGTGAAAGATGCCTTGGAAAAGGTGAAGTTGATTTAGGAGAGGCTTTGCACGGTTCAGTCTAGACAGAAGAGTTACGCGGATCAGAAGGCGCGTGATGTATCATTCATGGTTGGCGAGAAGGTGCTCTTGAAAGTCTCGCCAACGAAGGGTGTAATGAGATTCGGGAAGAAGGGCAAGTTGATCCCAAGGTTTATTGGCCCATTTGAGGTGTTGAGGCGAGTTAGGGAGGTTGCTTATGAGCTTGCTTTACCCCCCAGCTTATCGGGAGTTCTTCCGGTTTTCCATGTATCGATGCTACGGAAGTACCACGCCGACTTGTCCCATGTGTTAGACTTTAGTACTATTCAGCTGGATGAGGGTCTGGGATATGAGGAGGATCCAGTTTCCATTATTGATAGGCAGGATTGCCAGTTGAGATCCAAGAGGATTTCCTCGGTAAAGGTTCAGTGGAGGGGACAACTAGTTGAGGAGGCGACCTGGGAGTCCGAGGAGGACATGCAGAGCAGATATACCCATCTTTTTCCTAGCTCAGGTACTTTTCTATCACCGTTCGAGGATGAACGTTTGTTTAAAACGTGGAGAATGTAACGATCTGACTGGTCGTTTTGCTTTCTAGAACCCCATCCCCCTAAATAAGACTTCTCGTGCTTGATTTAACTAATTTACGACTTGCGGGGATGGTTGGTTCGGGATTTGGAAGAGTTTGGGTTGAAATAGGCACACTTGATTCCCTAAAATTTTCTTAAAAGGCTAAGTTTGACTTTGGTTAACATTTTTAGTAATCGGACTCGGACTTGTATTTTGACGGTCCCGGAGGGTCCGTAGGAAAATATAGGACATGGGCGTATGCCCGGAATCAAATTTTGAGGTCCCTAGCCCGAGTAATGAATTTTTGTTAGAAATTATTAAATTGGAATTCTAAGGATTTAATGAAATGAATAATGCTTGATCATGTTGGTATCGGGCTTGTATATTGGTTCCGGAGCCCGGTACAAGTCCAATATAACATTTAAGAGGTGCACGCAAAATTTGGTGTCAATCCGAGTAGTATAAGTACGTTTCGGTACGTTAGAAGTGAATTGAAGAACTTGAAGTTCATAAGTTTGATTCAATTAGTTTTAGGGAGTGATTCATAGATTTCACATTGTTTCGGGCATTCCATTCGAGCGAGTCCATTTTATGATTTCAAACTTGTCGGTATGTTCAGACGGGTCCCGGGGGCCCCGAGCATCAATTGGAAGAGGCTCGAGTGAAGTTGGAAAAATTGGCAAGGAGCTGAAGCTCCAGCTATCTGTCATAACCACACCTGCGGTTGGTCAGCCACAGGTGCGAGACCGCAGGTGCGGTCGTCTCATCGCAGAAGCGGCCAAGGGGAGGAGCTTAGGAACCGCAGATGCGGCTCCTTCTCCGCAGAAACGGCTTCACAGGAGCGGCTCCAATACCACAGAAGTAGTCCCAGGCCCCTGGCCCAATTCCGCAGATGCGGGCCCCCTCTGGCAGAAGCGAGAAAGCAGATGCGGTCCCCTAACCGCATGTGCGAAAATCGCTGAAGGCAGTGCCTTCATTTAATACGGGAATATGTTATTTTTGATACATTTCCACCATTGTTTGGGCGATTTGGGAGCTTCCAAAGAGAGATATCTCACCTAGCATCTCGAGGTAAGTTCATCCCACTTATTTCTACTTTAATACTTGAGTCTTGGGTAGATTAACACACAAAGATTAACAAAAAATCATGGGATTAGAGCCAAACCTAGGGTTTTGATAAAAGTTAGATTTAACCACGAAATATTTTATGGAATGAAGTAGAAATCATATATTATTGATCCTTAGGATATAAAGAACTTTCTTCGAAAAAATTTGGGATCCGGACCCGTGGGCATGGGGTCATTAAATATATATTTTGATATACACAAAAGAAGAGAAATAAAATAGTGATATACATATTATTGTTGTAATATACGTTTATTAGGAATTTGGGATTCTAAAATACAAAGGATAAAGGGATTAAAATTATACTTTATCAAAGAGAGTATAAATTGACCAGGACATTATGTAACAATGTCAATTGACTATAAACTATGATTATGTGTAAACTAAAAATTGATAAACTAAGAACTATAATTAATGAGTAAGTAAAATTGATGGAATCATGTGTACCTCATCTAGATACTCCTCATTTCTAAAGTCGGGGAAAAGTAAAAAAGAAAATGGTTATTGGAAGAGAGAAGAAGGAGGGTTCTAAATATTCTTTTGCTAGTTTTAAGAAAAATTATTTTGTTTATTGATGCCAATTTTTTTTTGGGTTTCTTGCCAAACCTGATGTAAGGCTAAAATATTGTCAATTTTCTTTTTAAGAATTTTTACCTAGCTATACTATAATAGAAACTTATTTACTACCTTTATTTATGTTCCTTATTAATTATCTTATATACCTATATTTATTAGTTTTATACAAAACCGTAAAAAGGAGGAAATAAAACATACCTTAAATACTGGGTATCAGTTACACATAATCCCCCTGCATTTAAGATACTCTTCGTTTTTCAAAGGATTACAAAACATCATCTGTCTTTGTACTTACCCACCGCAAAAACCCCACTGATACCCAAAATCATCACCTCTCTTTCATACAAATCAACCAATCTCTCTCTCTCTCTCTCTCATACAAATCAAACTATTATCTCTATAAAATTGTAGCATCATATATTTCTCTGAATCAATTCCACCAACAGCTACTAAAAAGATTCAATTATTGACAAATCCATCAACATTATCTCTGAAATTGTAGGTGGAGGGGTATGCCATTGGCATACCATTAAAAAGCGTCGAGGCTTTGAATTAGATATTCAGATTTTACGAATTTGTATTTTTTTTGGATTGGGTGTTCTTAAAAATGATTAAAATTATCATTTAGAGTTTATATCTCAATTTTAAAGGAGATTTGTTAAGTTTAAAGTTGGTTTTAGGTTAAATTTCTGATTGAAACTCGAGGAAGAAGAAGTTTCAAAATTGTATTACGATTGTATGGTAAATATATTATAATTGTATCTGAATTGTATTTGATACGTCAATACCTAAGATAATTCTGATACAATACTTATAGTATTAAAATACAATATTGTATCATAATTTAAGTTTACAGTTGGTTCTAGGTGGATGTTTTAAATTGAAACTTGAAAAAGATGAAGATCAAAGTTGTATCATAATCTAGAATTGTATCATAATTGTATCACAATTTGTACCTAGAACAATATATGATAGAATGCTAATACAAATATAATATGATATTGTATTAGTTATGTTTAGAATCGGTTTTAAGTTGTATCATAATTGTATCAAAATTGTGTAAGAATATTGTAATGACCCGGGCAGTCGTTTCATGAGTCACAGTCCCGTTCTTCCCGTTTTTGCTTCTTTATGTGTTGTTCAGCTGTATTTCATCATATCGTATTGGTTGTTCTATTTTCGGATTGTTCATGGAGTGAAATGAGACATTTAATCTCTTATTTGGAAGCTTTAACTGGAAAAGTCAACCGGAAGTTGACTTGTGAGTAAATGATCTCGAAATTTGGTTTTGTGGTTCGGATAGCTTATTTAGGTGATTTGGGACTTAGGAGCGTGTTCGGAATGTATTTTAGAGGTCTGTGGTAGATTTAGACTTGAATTGATGCAATTGGAAATTTGGCGCTTCCCGGTCGGCAGTGGAAATCTTGATATCGGGGTCGGAATGGAATTCTAGAAATTTGAGTAGGTCTGTTGTTTTATTTGTGACATGTGTGCAAAATTTTAGATCATTCTAATGAGGTTTGATAAGTTTTTGGATCGGTTGCGGAATTCAGAAGTTTGGAAATCCTCAGGCTTGAATCGGAGGGTAATTTGGTGTTTCGATGTTGTTTTGAGTGTTCCGAGGGTTGGTATGAGTTTGAATGATAATATGTGACTTGTTCGTATTTTTGGTTGAAGTCTCGGGGGCCTCGGGATTAATCCGGAAGGTTGTCGGAAGGTTTGGTTTAGAAACTTAGCAACTTCAGTTGTTGCTCCCATCATAACCACACTTGCAGATTGGGGACCGCATGTGCGAAGTCCGCAAAAGCGCTAGAGCAACCGTAGAAGCGGTTAGGGCTGTCACACCTCCTTTTTTCTACCCAGAAGGGTATAGGGGAGTTTTTCTAATTAAAGTGACAATAATCGAAACGGGATTATTTATATCAAATTCAGAGTCGCCACTTGGAATATATTATGGTGTCCCCAGTCACTAGTTTAAAATCCCGAATCGAGGAAGTTTGACTCTATTTATGGTCTGCGAACACAGAAATTCGGACAAGGAATTCTGTTAACCCGGGAGAAGGTGTTAGGCATTCCCGAGTTCGGTGGTTTTAGCACGGTCTCTCAACTATTAATATTGGCCTAATTATCTGATATAATACATGTCTAAAACTATTATGCATTTTTAACTTTATAGCCACTTTTAATTATTCAACAGCTTTTTTAGGATTTATGGAAATTATTTGAATGAGTCACGATGTAGTGCACTCGTTATTTTTGTACATATTGCGAATCACGCCACGGGAACCGTACCCGCAATCTACAACAAGTTTATTTTATTATTATTTAAAGTTTCGGGTCGAGTCACACCAGTGTGCACTCGAATAATAGGGTTACGTATCATGACTATGCACGGGAACCATACGCATAGCCACGATAATTTATTAACCACGCCTAAAGCAAGCTACGAGGTTTATGAATATTAACAGCCTAAAACATGCTACTAGCAATGAAAAAATGTTGTTATAAAAGTAACATTGATATTAAATCTAATTCACATGTGTAGATTAACCAAAGTTCAAATCCGTTTAAACCCAATTAACCAGATTCTCGTCCTGCAACCCCATGTATAGTCCGATCCTCCCTTCATTTTCTTCTCCTTTATGTTCATTGAATTTCACAAAATCATTACTGAACTAATTCCGTTTTGGTTCAACAAGGCATA
Organism: Nicotiana sylvestris; assembly: GCF_000393655.2. NCBI lineage: Eukaryota > Viridiplantae > Streptophyta > Magnoliopsida > Solanales > Solanaceae > Nicotiana > Nicotiana sylvestris. The sequence continues at coordinate 134,779,065 of NC_091059.1, read as the reverse complement.
TGAAATTGAATTCAAGAAATTAACTTAACATGGACAAACTAAATCATTTCAATCAAAGCAAGCAAACAATAGTGCACAGACATTCACTTAAGCGAAACTCACTGAAAAAAACAAGCATTATCAGATAGAGATGGATTTTTTATTGATGAATTCAAAATGCAACTCAGAAAACCAAACTAGAAAATGACTAACCGGAACAGTAAATAGGGGCTCGACGAACTCAACGGAATCAACACAAATCGAACAGGAATTTCGGACTTAAACTTTCAACGACAACCTCTACACGACTCAAACTCAAAAATGGCTCCAAACATCAATTAAACTCCATGTTTCACAAACTAAGAATCAAATCCAGAATGAAGAAGACGAAATATTTTGTATTGTTTTTTCGATTTTTCTGAATTCAAAACCCAACTTATGCTCGTTCCCTTACTCTGTTTGTGTGCATGACTATGTGACTGCCCTTTACCAATAAAAATCAAGATAGAATGATGAAAGCTTGACAAAAGTGGGGAACGACCAGCCAGAAAATGAGAGGGAGCTAACAGATTCGGTGACTCCCGGTGTTAGTTACGGTGAGTGAAGGAGATGAAGTGGGGTGTGAAGATGATGGAGTTGTTGTGTTCTTGGTTAGAGAAAAGAGGGGTTGAAGGGTTGTTTGGGGCTAGGTGAAAAAGCAGCAGATGAGGGGAGGGGGTGTTGTTATGGTGATAGACAGATTTTCGGGGGCTGGTGGCTCGCTAGGGTTGGCCGTTGTAGACTTGCTATTGTTGGCAGCGTCACTCGGTGGTGATCAATTTCGGTGAGGCAGCAGCTCGAGCGAAGGAGATGGCAGATGGGTCGAGGACAACAGCTGTGACTGCTTTTATGAGGAGGGTGCTCAGTTAGGGTCTAGGTTCTTTTGAAGAAGAAGAAGTTGATGGCTATGCTGAAGGTTAAAGAAGATGAAGTTCAGCACTAGTTGGTTTTAAGAAGAAGAAACTTAGCTTTTTTGATGGAAAATGGTTGTTTTATGTGTCTAGAGGTTTTTAGGTTGTATCTAGGTCCTCTAGGGTTTGTGTGTTAGGGTGTATAAGAAGAAGGGGGAGTGGGTCTTAGTAGAGCCGTCAATATGGGATTGGCCCATGATTTAGCAGGGTTGGGCTAGAATTTTTGGAGCCCATTTAAAAATGAGGCTTTTAAGCCTGGCCCGAGTAAGCCCGTGGCCCGTGAAGCTTGACTGAGGCTGGGTCGGCCCGGCCCGTGGGCCTAATAAAATATTTATTTAAAATATATAAAAAATAAAAAGTATACTGCCTTTAGAGATGGAAAGCCAGAATTGGATCTTTACTAAGAGGAACCAAAACTTGATCTTGAGAAGTTTCAAGAAATGATGTTGTCATGTATTGGAAGGACAATTCTAGAAAATATCTCGATCTTTCAATGATGGTGTGTGATGTACTTAGCATTCTTATTACCATTGTACTATCGGAATCAACATTTAGCATTGGTGGCGTGTTCTTACAAAGTACAGAAGTTGCATTTATGATGAAAATGTCCAAACACTTGTTACTACTTGAAATTGGCTGCACAGGTTTTGCCGAACTCAAACTAGTAATATTTTTTATGTGAATTTAAATATTATTAATTTTATAAATTTAATTATTTTAATATTTAACTAATTAATATTGCATATGAATTGTAGATGAAAGTGAAGATGTTAAGACAACCTTGTCACAAGCGGATTCAAATGTGATGAAGATGATGTGTTGGATATCTCATAAGCATCATGAACGTTCTCTTGAATAGATTGTTTAAGTTTTGACTTTTAGTGAATGAAATATAGTCCTGTCTTTTACTTTTTTTAGTATTTATTGTGATATATTGGAACAATATAAAAAGTTATTAAGTTTTGTGAATTATTTCCAATAAAATATTTTTTAACCTTTAAATAATCATCTTTTTTTAGGTTAGAACTTAAAGAAAAATTATAAAAATATATTTTCAAAAATGATGGGCCGTCCCATGGGGGACCGCGGCCCACATAGGGCTGAGGTGGGCTGACCATTATACGGCCCATCAAAATGGTGGGCTAGCCCAGCCCAGCCCGTCAATTGCTAAAGCTCACGTGGGCTGGCTGGGCTAGCCCGACCCGGCCCATATTGACAGCTCTAGGTTTTAGGGTTTGGGCTTTAAAATTGGGCCAACTCTTTGGACCTCTTCAATTAAGACCAAACAAAATTAGCCTCAAATTTCATACTCTTTCTTATAAAACAAGACTAAAAATATTAAACAATTTATTAATTAATCCTACTTAAGTAGAAATGACTATTATAAATAAAACTAACCGTTAAAACATAACTATTTTTGGTATTTTTATTTTTGTGATAAAATAAAGTAAAAGAGTCAAACCTAGTTATATTAGACCTAAACAAAATATTTACGCTAAAATGTGTAAAATCATGGGGAGGGTCAAAAATTACGTGTCTACAGTTACCCCTCTTTGACTGTAAATGCGAAGAGTTTTCAGACAAAGAACGATGAGACAGGTTTGACCCGACCCTTATTTAGAGAGATCAAAAACTAAACGAAAGGAGAATGTGACCAAGCCATGGTGTCTAAACTACCTACATATCCTTGGCTATAAAGAAATCAAGCCACGTGTAATTCAAAAGTGAATGAGGTGATGGAGTATGTGGAGAGGATGAGGAGTCGAGTGAGGTTCCGTTCCGTCGAGGTTCCGATCTGCGGTTCTGTTATTACATCAATACCAAAAATGAAAAATACTAACTAAGCTTATTAGCTATGAGTTACAAGATTCCTATCTATAAGTCTTCTGAAGCTTGATCTTGAGTCTTGAACGGTTCTTCATGCAGACTTTGATTTGAACCTTGATGCTTGCTAGTTGCAGGTGCTGATTCATTCTTCCATGACTTTTTCGGATCTAGACCGGACATGCAGTGATCGCGACTTCAGCCATGTCTTGAGCAGTTCACATCTTTCATCTATTTCTGCATTTTGGATTCACTTTTTTCTTTTCTTTTATTCTGAATTGAGACTACTTCTATTGGCCGTCTAGGATTGTTGACCCGCATTCTGGCCGCAAGTTTCTGCTACTTCTAACTTGAATTGAATTCTGAAATGACTTCCCTTGTTCTCCAAGTGGGTGCCTGTTACTCACTTGAAACTTGAAATAATTCTTAAACAAAATCCCTTGTTCTCCAAGTGGGTGCCTGCATTCAAAACAACAAAACAAACAAAATTTTCTGCCCCAGTTTGCACTCGAAAGATTTGTGAGTTGTTAGAAAAACCATAAACCACTTATGCTATTGATGCAATGATGACAGTAAACTAAAGACTCGACTAGGATGTGTGTCTCCTATAAGTAAAACCAAGAAACTTTGACTAGCAAATGTGTCTGCTAAAAATAAAACCTGAATGACGCAGATTAGGAAGTGCGTCTCCTACGGGTGAAACTTGAAAGAACCAAACTAGGAAGTGCGTCTCCTACGGATGAAATCTCAATTCAGGAAGTGCGTCTCCTGAAAGTATATCGTCAAAGGCCCAAACTAGGAAGTGTGTCTCCTAGGGGTGAAACTCCGATGACTCAATCTAGGAAGTGCGTCTCCTAGGGATGAAGTCTCAATTTAGGAAGTGCGTCTCCTAAAACAAAATATAACTTGAAAGACCCAGACTAGGAAGTGCGTCTCCTAGGGGTGAAACTTTAATGAACCAAACTAGAAAGTGCATCTCCTAGGGATGAACTTAAATGACCCAAAGTAGGAAGTGCAACTCCTAGGGGCGAAATCTCCATTTAGGAAGTGCGTCTGCTAAAACAAAATATAACTTGAAAAACCCAGACTAGGAAGTGCGTCTCCTACAGGTAAAACCGCAGTGACTTAAACTAGGAAGTGCGTCTTCTACGAATGAACTTAAATGACCCAAATTAGGAAATGCGTCTCCTAGGGGTACTATCTCAATTTAGGAAGTGTGTCTCCTAAAACAAAAGTATAACCTGATAGACCTAGACTAGGAAGTACATCTCAAAGGGGTGAAACTTCAATGACTCAAACTAGGAAGTGTGTCTCCTAGAACTGAACTTACATGACCCAAAACTAGGAAGTGCGTCTCCTAAGGGTAAAATCTCAATTTAAGAAGTGCGTCTCCTAAAAAAATATAACCTGAATGACCCAGACTAGGAAGTCCGTCTCCTAGGGGTGAAACTTCAATGACTCAAACTAGGAACTGCGTCTCCTAGGAATGAACATAAATGATCCAAAACTAGGAAGTGCATCTCCTAGGGGTAAAATCTCACTTTAGGAAGTGCGTCTCCTAGGATTGAACATAAATGATCCAAAACTAGGAAGTGCGTCTCCTAGGGGTAAAATCTCACTTTAGGAAGTGCGTCTCCTAAAACAAAAATATAACTTGAAAGACCCAGACTAGGAAGTCCGTCTCCTAGGGGTAAAACTTCAATGACTCAAACTAGGAAGTGTGTCTCCTAGGATTGAACATAAATGACCCAAAACTAGGAAGTGCGTCTCTTAGGGGTAAAATCTCACTTTAGGAAGTGCATCTCCTAAAACAAAAATATAACTTGAAAGACCCAGACTAAGAAGTATGTCTCCTAGGGGAAACTTCAATGAGTCAAACTAAGAAGTGCGTCTCCTAGGAATGAACTTAAATGACCCAAAACTAGGAAGTGTGTCTCCTAAAACAAAAATATAACTTGAAAGACGTCTCCTAGGGGTGAAAGTTCAATGACTCAAACTAAGAAGTGCGTCTCCTTGGAATGAATTTAAATTACCAAAGCTAGGAGGTGCGTCTCCTAAAAAGTATAATTTGAAAGATCCCTACTAGGAAGTACGTCTCCTCACAGGTAAAACTTCAATGACTCCAACTAGGTCGTGCATCTCTTAGGAATGAATTTAAATGACCAAAACTAGGAAGTGCATCTCCTAGGGATGGAATTTCAATTTAGGAAGTGTGTCTCCTAAAATAAAATGTAACTTGAAAGACCCAGACTAGGAAGTGCTTCTCCTATGGGTGATGTGTGATATTCTTAATAGCCTCTGCGTAAGCATAATTGGGGCGTTACACCTGAAAAATTCAAGCTTCCAAACTTTGATATGAACATAGCTTTCATCCCTATTTCAGACAAAGAAAACTTGTGAGTTTAAACATGGTGGCTGGTTTGTGGCCTTGACTTTGAAAGCGATTGCTCCTTCACTTACCGTGATAACTTTGATTTCAACTTGAAAGACCTTGTTTGTTTATTGACTAATCACTTTCTCTGTCACCCTTAGCACAGAAAATACCTCTGATTCATTCAAACTCAATACCCTCAATATGTTGCATTGTGCTCATGAATTGACATATACAGAACCTTTGTATTTCACATGAATCCCAAAGCATATCAATTGCCACCCACTCAGTGCGCATACTACTCTTTCCTGACTTATGCCACTTTGACGTGCTAGCCAAACTATGCTTTGTGCAATTAGAAAGTTTGTAGCAGATTTTGAAGTTATTTCTTACTTGTTCTGACAAAATAGACTCAAGAGGACTTGAACAAAGCAAAAGGAAAAAAAGTAAGGGATAATGGAAAGGGATGATATCTAACTAGAAAATTACAAAGTAGAAACTTATCAGATGTGGATACCAACTCTAATGACCATGACATGCAACTTTGGATTAAGTGGCCTAATCTGTCAAGCAAGTCTAATGTTCAACTCTTGTTGTTCCTCTTCGCCGTGAAACTGGGCTTCAATGCTCCGATTATCCTATCCGACTCTCTATCCTTATTTGACTTATAGTGCCCGAAGGGTTTTCACCATCAAGCATCTCTCATTTTTCTTTCTCTCAACTCCCCCTCGCCTTATGGTGCCTGTGAAGGTTTTCACCGATAAGACTCTCTCATTTTGTTCTTTTTTCTTTTTATTTCATCTGATTTGTAGAGGACAAAGCATTAACCATAGTAAAACATCATATGCTTCTGGCATGTCTAGCTCAGCACTCTCAAAGATTATCTGGGAAGTCTTTTTGGACTGTAATGTGACTTTTGGACAGAGTTAAAAAGAAAGGATATCATAAGGGCTCAAAATAACTAATACAATGGGGTTAATTTATTTACAACTTTTGGAATCCATTCTAAAAGCTTTGCCCCAATTTTTAAAACAAAGGAATTTGATTCTTTTTTTTCCTTTTTTTGTTGAGATGGAATTTTTAAGAAAGACTGCCCCACTCTCAACTTCGTGGGATCATGAAATATTTTATTTGGTGCGACCGAACCTTAATACTGCCTACGTATCTTGTGGTGACAAGAATCAGGTCGAACGTAGTTCAAAAACTACTCTTTGTTGCTTCTATTTTCCTTTCCTTTTCTTTTTGTTTTTTTTTGTCTTTTTTTTTTTGTTTTTCTTTTCTTTTGAATTTTTCTTTTTTTGTTTGAATGAAGTTTTAAAAACAAACCTTATGGGGCATGAATTTTTTTCTTCTTTTTTTCTTTTTTCTTTTTTTATATTATGTAATGACTCTAACTCGATTCCAAAAGAGGGAAGGTCAAGAAAATTAGCATAGGCTCAAAAGGGATACCGAATGGTATAAAGTGTTTGGGTAGTTGAAAGAGTGCCTCCCAATCCCTGAAAATTCCAAGTACAACATTTCTTTTGCAGCTCCGGCATTGATATCACTGATATGCCTTCCACTTTTTTTAGTGCCCTGTCAAGTACAGAAATCTCATTGGGTGATTTCTTCGTCATAATGGATACCTCCGTCTGTTTGGACCAAAATCCCTTGGCTTTATCTTGTTACTTGAGATGCGCTCGAACTCAAAGTTGCTCGCTTCAAATTGTTGGGGCACACTCTCTTGTACCAAATTCTTCTCGTCCTATTAACTTCCCAAACTATCTACCCCAGTTTCACATAATTCGGGATTTAAATTATCTCAAAATGCCTAAATATGTACTTATTTCCCTCCAATGTCCTTATCATCTTCAAAATTGTTTCATTGCTTCATAATTAAACTAACTTTTAATACCAGACCTAGAATTATGTGTGCATGTCATATCACTAGAGCCAGCATGAAATGAACTATAAAAGGAAAAGAGAACTAAACAAAAAATAACTAGAAATAATAGAAAACAGAAAATTATATTAGACAGACGATGAAAGGGTTTGAACAACAAAATAAATAAAATAAATTGGGGTTACAACCCTGGAACAAACCTAGATAATACTAAATGAGTTACTACAACTAAAGGAACTAGGAAACATAAAAGAATAGAAGGGTTTGAGTCACAAGACAATATCTGGATTACAACCCTGAAATAACCCGAACAACAGAAATGAAAACAAAATAAACCACCAAGACTCCTTCTGGCAAGCCAAGAAAGGAGTGTCTTTCCAATTACCAAGCTCGACATCCTAGCCGCTAAGTTACACATCAATATTATAAAGACCATTACCAACTTCAATATCATTAACTTCAGTCAAGAAGTTCCCAAGAGGATTGTCATACTCCCTGTCACCACGCATCATCCCCACAAAGTGTGCATCATCATGTGTAGGTAAAGGATTCGGTGCGATATTCTCGGTGTCACTGTCCTGGATCACAATTATCCCTTCTTGAATCATTCTTTCTATTTTCCTTTTCAAAGCATGACAATATTCAATGCTATGCCCTTGGACATTAGAGTGGTACATGCACCGTACAGTAGGATCAAAACCTTTTGCATATGGGTCTGGAGTATAGCCGAGGAGCGGCTCAATCAGGCCAGAATGTTTTAACTTTTCAAACAGGCTTGTGTAGGATTCTCCAATTGGCGTGAAACTATTTCTTAGACTTTGTTCCCCTTCATGCCCTAGTTTTCTAGGGCTGTTGGATGCTTGAAAATGTTGTGAAGGCAAAAGTGCATTGTGTGGTGCTGGCGCTCGTCATGAGGAGTAACCCAATGGTTGGACAGATGATCGGATGTTGTTCAGTAGATAATGCTGAGGTGGATTATGTGGAGCTAGGGGATAGGTTTGGGGTTTAGGTTGAGGCTAAGTATATTGGTTGGGTAGACCCGTTGGACCATGTCGAGATCCTGAGATAACCATGGCAACATCATCATGTTCCTTCTGACCCAGCAAGCTTCCTGTGTCATTCTGAATTGTTTGTGTTGTGGCTTTTAAAGCAAAATAGCTCATGATCTTTATCGACTTCAGCCCATCTTCTGCCATTTCTCCCATTTTTACCACATCATTAAAAGGCTTACCCGCAGCCAAGATCAAATGCCCAAAGTAAGTTGGCTCTTAATCTTGAAGAAAGTACTCGACCATCTCGTCTTCTTCCATTGGGGGATTGACTCGGGCAGCTTGCTCTCTCCATCTAAGCCTGTATTCCCTAAAGCTTTCATTAGGCTTCTTTTCCATCTTGGTACATGCGATTCGAGATAATTTCTATATTGTACTAAAAGCGCCTGGCAAAGGCCTAAGCCATATCGTCCCATGTGTACCACCTGCTAGCGTCTTGGCGGGTGTACCACTCCAGAGTTGCCCTACTCAGACTCTGACTGAAATATGCTATCAATAATTTGTCCTTCCCACCGACGCCTCTCATCTTACTATATTAGCCTCTCAAATGGGCCACAGGATCTCCATGACCATGATACAAGTCAAGCTTTGGCATCTTAAACCCAACCGGCAGTTGGATGTCAGGAAACAAGCACAAGTCTTTGTAAGACACGCTCATCTGGCTCCCTATCCCTTGCATGTTTCTTAAAGACCACTCTAAGATTTTCACCTTCTTGGATATCTTATCTTGCTCCACTGTCTTAGCAGGCTTTTCAGTTTCACCGGGAGGCTCAAAATGAGGAGCGTGAGAGTATGGATCCAAGACCTTGAAAGTTGGTTCTAGAGCATAGTGTTGGGCATCAGGCACTTTGAACATAGTCTCGCTAGAGGATTGAGGAAAGGTAGCTGATGGATGAGCTACAAAAATGTGAGTGGTCAAAGGAGCGGGATATGAGTTGGTTTTGGCGGGTGGAGTGTAAACAGGTTGTGGGGAGATATCAATAGCAGTAGGAAGCTGGATTTGTGATAGTGGCGGCATGGTGACGAGGCTTTCAATGTAGTTAGTGAGAACTAATGGTGGAGGATGCCCACTAATCCAGGCTTGGTATATTTCGGCCATCTGTCCTTTCAACCTTAAGACCTCTTCTTTCAACTGAGATTCTGATTCAACAATCTCCTTAGACGGATCAATAACACTTATGTCCAAGTCTTTGCTAGCCATGGCTACCTCACTCTTTGACCTTGTGTTGTATGGAAGAGTTACTAGTTTAAGAACCACAAACCAACCACACTTCTTCTATAATGAAGATAACAAAGAGGAACAAAATGAAGTCATCATGTTAGCTTTAGGGCATTTAACAGCTAAAAATATCACATTGCATGCAATGCACCTAGCAACAATTAACGGTTCAAGAATGACTTCGAGGGTCACAAGGTCACTTGGCATCATCTCAATTTATTCATTTCAATCTTCTCTTTTCTTTTCTTTTCTTTTCTAGCACTTCTTAGCTTGCTCATTTTCCTTCCTTTTTTTCTAATTATCACTCTCTTCTTTCCTCTCATTTCTCACATCCCATAATTTCATCTCTATGTTTTTTGTTTCTTTCTTTTTTTCTTTTTCTTTTAATTTTAAAAAAATGATTCGATCGAACCTTATGTAGGTTGCCTACATATCATGTCTCTCATGAATCAGATCAAGCGTAGTTCTGGAAAAGTAATGGACAAATAAACTAAAAATAAAAATCTTTTGGATTTTTCATTTATAATTTTTTTTATTTTCAAATATAAAGCAGGAAATATGATAGCGGGAGATTTGACAAACTCAACTATACTATGACAAACTCTGACACCAACTAATAGAATCAGTACTACTGAACATGACTATAAAGTACAAGCCAACATAAAAAATTATTCTTTAGCCAGCTCCTGAATGCAGCGGTCCTGACTGGATGGTCCCGGGGTGTATGTCGTGTTCAAACTCCTGTAAGTAGATTCACACCTGTATGAGAAAACTAAAACCAAATAGAGTTAAAGATTTAGATCACTATGTGAGACAATAAAACTTCTTATCAGACACATGCAAGACATGATTGAAGCTATTTGCAAAATGGCCTATGTGGCCAAAAAGTTGCTAGAAATACAAACTCAACAAAGGTGACCTCTAAGACATGGAAAATTTTCTTTACAAAAATGACCCATTTTGTAGAAATGGCCTATGTGGCTAAGAAATGGCTAAGCATGCAGATTCAACAGAATGGACCTTAAACAGAGAGGACACCCTGTTGTGGACTTAAGACTCTAAGACATGGGTCATTGAACCACTTTTGCAAAAGTGACCTCATTTTGCAAGAACAGCCGATGTGGCCAATAGTGACTAGACATGCAAGATTTGGCTATGACCCTCGAAGCCGAGAACCTAAGATGCACTAGGAAGACCGGACCTTATGTGGGATGCCTACGTATCCCCCCCCCCCGAAAGATGAGAATCAGGTATGCGTAGTTTGGGAAGATTGGATACGGGCGAGAATTATAAAAAACAACTAATTTAGAGAATATATATTTTTTGTCTTTTTTTTTTTTTGAAAAATGATGAAACATGTAAACTCTTTTTGGATTTTTTTTTTCATTTTTTTGATTTTTTTTGAAAATGATGGGAAAGTGAAAAAAAAAATCGGATTTTTCATGTTTTTTCTTTTTTTTTTTGGTTGTGTTTTTCTTAAAAAATGTGAAAGAAAAACATAATTGGGCCCTACTTGCTTTATTTTTTACACTTCACCATCTTTTTTCTTATTTACCTTCAAGTCTCATTGGTCCGCCAAATGATCCCTTTTAAACTTGAAGATTGCAACATGTAGCACATAAGATGCATCAGGATGGTCTTTTTTTTGGGTACACCTGTCCTAAACGGACCCAACCCCTATGTTGAGTCCTCAAAGAAAGATGCATGTGATGCAAACAAGCGTTCCTACTAGAGATCTGGCATAAGGTTATGTCATTCTAGGTTGAAACCTGGGGTTGTGTTCTAGACATGGCTTACCCCAACGGACAACTCGAGCTGGGGAGGGGGGCAATGTATCGGTAACCAAAAGGCCATCCGGCTTTGTAACTTATCTGATCCTCATTCTAAATTAGGGTATGACACTAACAGAAAAGAAGTCATGTCAGCGTGCACTTCCTAGAAGATTTAGAAGACTCAGAGAGAAGAGGGTTTCGTAACAGTATATATACAGTTTAAAGAATATCAAGGTGGTAAAAAGCGGCATTTAGCATATTAGGCTCAAACACGTAAAAATTAGATAATAAGCAAAATCCAATTATAACAGTTATTCTAAGCTCAAATTTTGAACCCTGAACCAGAAGTTCAAGGTTCTTATCCCCAGTAGAGTTGTCAGAGCTGTCACACCTCCTTTTTTCTACCTGGAAGGGTATAAGAGAGTTTTTCTAATTAAAGTGACAATAATCGAAACGAGATTATTTATGTCAAATTTAGAGTCGCCACTTGGAATAATTTATGGTGTCCCAAGTCACCAGTTTAAAATCCCGAATCAAGGAAGATTGACTCTATTTATGGTCCGCGAACACAGAAATCCGGGTAAGGAATTCTGTTAACCGGAGAGAAGGTGTTAGGCATTTTCGGGTTCCATGGTTTTAGCACGGTCGCTCAACTATTAATATTGGCCTAATTATCTGATTTAATACATGTTTAAAACTATTGTGCATTTTTAATTTTCTAGCCACTTTTAATTATTTAACCGCTTTTTAGGATTTATCGAAATTATTTTAACGAGTCACGATGTAATGCACTCGTTGTTTTTGTACATATTACGAATCACACCATGGGAACCATACCCTCAATCTAAAACATTTTTATTTTATTATTATTTAAAGTTGTGGGTCGAGTCACACACCAGTGTGCACTCGAATACTGGGGATACATATCATGACTATGTCACGAGAACCGTACCCATAGCCACGATAATTTATTAATTGCGCCTAAAGAAAGCTACGATATTTATGAATATTAACGTCCTAAAATATGCTACTAGCGATGACAAAATGATGATATAACAGTAAAATTAATATTAAATCTAATTCACATGTGTAGATTACGACCAAAGTTCAAATCCGTTTAAACCCAATTAACCAGATTCCCGTCCTGCAACCCCATGTATAGTCCAATGATCCCTTCATTTTCTTCTCCTTTATGTTCAATGAATTTCAAAAAATCATTACTGAACTAATTCCATTTTGGTTCAACAAGGCATATGAAATTGAATTCAAGAAATTAACTTAATAGGGACAAACTAAATCATTTCAATTAAAGCAAGCAAACAATAGTGAACAGACATTCACTTAAGCGAAACTCACTGAAAAAAACAAGCATTATCAGATAGAGATGGATTTTTTATTGATGAATTCAAACTGCAACTCAGAAAACCAAACCAGAAAATGACTAACCGGAAAAGTAAATAGGGGCTCGACGAACTCAACGGAATCAGCACAAATCAAATAGGAATTTCGGACTTAAACTTTCAATGGCAACCTCTACACGACTCAAACTCAAAAATGGCTCCAAACATCAATTAAACTCCATATTTCAGAAACTAAGAATCAAATCGAGGATAAAGAAGACGAAGTATTTTGTATTGTTTTTTCGATTTTTCTGAATTCAAAACCCAACTTATGCTCATTCCCTTACTCTGTTTGAGTGTGTGACTGTGTGACTTCCCTTTACCAATAAAAATCAAGATATAATGATGAAAGCTTGACAAAAGTGGGGAATGACCAGCCAGAAAATGAGAGGGAGCTGACGGATTCGGTGACTGCTGGTGTTAGTTCCGGCGAGTGAAGGAGATGAAGTGGGGTGTGATGATGATGGAGTTGTTGTGTTCTTGGTTAGAGAAAAGAGAGGTTGAAGGGTCGTTTAGGGCTAGGTGAAGAAGCAGCGGATGGGGGGAGGGGTGTTGTTATGGTGATAGACAGATTTCCGGGGGCTGGTGGCTCGCTAGGGTTGGCCATTGTGGACCTGTTGCTGGCGGCGGCATCACTCGCCGGTGATCTATTCCGGCGAGGCAGCAGCTCGAGTGAAGGATATGGCATATGGTTCGAGGTCAGTAGTTGCGACTGCTTTTGTGAGGAGGGTGCTCGGTTAGGGTCTAGGTTCTTTTGAAGAAGAAGAAGTTGATGGATATGCTGAAGGTTAAAGAAGATGAAGTTCAGCAGTCGTTGGTTTTTTTCTCTTAACAAAGAAGAAGAAGCTTAGCTTTTCTGATGGAAAACAGCTTCTTTGTGTGTCTAGGGTTTTTTAGGTTGTATCTAGGTCCTATAGGGTTTGTGTGTTAGGGTGTATAAGAATAAGGACGAGTGGTGTAAGCACGTGATTTTTGCCCTATATGAGAATTACTCCCAAAAAATTCAAAAATAAAATGATTTTCCTTGGTGTGCAATTTTGTGATATTTTTGAATAATTATTTGTATTTGTCTGTGCATGTTTATTTGTTAAATTAATAAAAATACAAAAATATGTCGCATTTTGCATGTAGGATTTAATTCTACAATTGTTAGTAATTAAGTTTGTTTTACAAAAATTAAAAAATCATAAAATAAATGTACGTTGCATGTTTAGCATTTAAACGTCTAAATTGTGCGATTTTTGTCGTTAATTGCTATTTAAATGAGCAATAATTATTTTAGAGTTAATTAGTTTTTTTTAAAGATAGTTTAGTTTATAAGTTAATTCTGAATTTTAGTTTTATTAATTAGAAAGTAAAAATAAAGAGAGCAAAAAATACAAAAAAAAATTCGAAATTGGGCATCTTCTTCAAATTCAAGCCACAAGCCCAAAAAATACCCAATCTTCCCAAACGACCCAGTCCATTTCAAACTGGGTCGACCCAATCCATAACCCAAAGAGTCCCAAACCCCCTTTTCTTTCATTTTTCATAAAACAAAACAAAAAAAAAACAAGAAAACCCTAAAACTAAGCTATCCGCCACCCCCCTCATTTTCTTTCTTCTTCCTCAAGCTCCCCTCCCTAGCATCAATGGCTGCCCTTCCCCCGCCTCTTCTCTTTCACATACACACACACATACACCTGTTGCCCGTGTTTCTTCTTCTTCTTCAAAATCGTGAGGGTTTCTTCTTTTTCAAGTTCACGTTGAACGTCGCTGCTTCTTCTTCCTCACTTCATGCTGCGTTTCCAGCTCCCATAGCTGCTGCCCGCAGCTTCTCCATCCAAACGACCAGCTGCTACTTCTTCTTCGTGTTTCGTCGTCAACCCGTTGCGCTGCTGCTCCGTTCTCTTCTCCGACCAAGCTGCTCCTGTTTCTGTTTCGCTGCTGCCTGCCGTTGCTGTGTCGCCGCTGCTGCTGCCGCTGTGTCGCCGCTGCTGCTACTCCGACATAAAATGCTGTTGCTCGCGACCGCTGCTGCTTCTTTGCCTGAAAACAATTGCCGATATGCAGTGTATGACTTTGATTTTGTGACTTCAGAGAATTGCCAAAAGAGCAAGATTTTCTTTGTTAAAAAAAATGCCTCTTCTGGTATGGGTGTAGCTGATCACGGAAAAAATGCATTTTTGGAGCTGAAGAGGAAGAAGGTTCATCGATATATGATATTCAAGATTGATGAAAAGAAAAAGAAGGTTATTGTTGAGAAAACTGGCAGCCCTGCTGGAAACTTTGATGATTTTACTGCTTCTTCGCCATGGCCAGCTGCTTCTGCTTCACGTTTTTGCTTCTGTTGTTGCTTCATCTTCTTCATTTCGTCAAAAATCGAGGGTCTTTCGTTGAGTCGAGGTCCGGTACATCGAGTTTTCTGTTCGAGCTTTGGTTGGGGGTCGTCAAAACAGTCCCTACATAGTCCGAGGTCGCCGTTGGTTAGTCGTTGTTCGTCGTTTCGATCCGGTTAGTAGATTTTGAGTTTTATTTTTGTCCGTATTTTGTTTTGATATTTCTTGAATCTAAAATCGGTAGATGTTTGATTTTTGTTTGTTCATGTTCATTGTTTTGTTAATTTTTCAGTTGTTCATGTGAAATTGCTAATATTTGTTAGATTCAAATTGAAGTTTAATTAATTATTTCTTCAATTTGTTTCATGTGTTCTATGTATTTTTCAGAAATTGTTAATATTGTTAAGTTCAAGTTTAAATTCATAATTGTTTCTTCTTAGGTTTTGTTTTGTTATTTGCCTAAAAGAATTTAGTTGTAATAGGGAAGTATGTTGGTTTAATCATTTGAATCCGTCATGTTTTTTTTTGTTTAAAATAGATTTAATTCATGTCCATACTTTGCTTGATTGTTCTTGAATCCGAAATTAGTATAAGTTTGATTTTTCTTGTTTATTGTTTATCATTTATGATTATTTCTTGAGTTTGTCTCATAATCTTGTTTAAGTTTAATATAGGAATTGTTGGTTGTAATGTTGTTAGAGTTGATTTTAAGTTCAAATAATTATTGAATTTAGAAATCTGAATATACTTGTTTGTTGTTGTTGTTGTTGTTGAATCTGAAAGTAGGTTTGTTTGTTGCTAAAAATATTCTTCAATCAAAATTTTAGTTGTTCTTTGTTGTTCAATTTGTGTTCATGTGATATTGTTGTTGTGTTGTTCATCTGTGTTCATATGATTTGTTGTTTGAATTTGTGTAGAAATTGGTCATATTGGCTATATTTTGGTTGAGTTTGATTAATTGATTTGTTATAGCTGGTTGAGTTTGATTAATTGATTTGTTATAGCTGATGGGGGTAGTTTGGTAAATTGCAGTACATTCGGGGTAAAAGGGTAATTGCAATAAGGTCGGAGGGGTAGTTTGGTAATTGAACATTTTTGAAAAATTCTTTATGTTAAGCATGGGGACAAAATATAATGGGGTGCGGGTGATATAGCTGTTTAATATAAATGGGGGACAAGACAAAATGTAGTGGAGGAGAATATGGTAATTGTTTATGGTAGGCATGGGGGACAAAATGTAATGGGTTGGTTTGATATATTAGTTTAATAAAGTGGGGGATGAGTGGGAAGATAATGGGTTTGGTTGGAGAAAGTGATTGATTTTAATTGATAAAAGGATTCTGGGTTGGGATATAAAGAAGAGGTCTTGAATCAGATTTGGGGAGAAGAAAAAAGACAAGAGAGAATAGGAGAATAAGACAGAAATAAGAGAATAACAGAAGAAGAAAAGAACGGACAGAGAGAAAAAAGGGCTGAATATTTAAGAGAGAGGAAATTCCGAAAAATACTAAGACTTCAGAAAATAAAAAGAAAAACGTTCTGGAAATTAGAAGAGAGAGTAGTACACACCTGATAAATATTCTGATATACGGATTTAGAAATTAAGGGTTAAACATTAATTAGCCTTTCAAATCTGAAAATTCCCTTGGTTTCTGTCCGTTGTATGTTGTCGGTGTTTCTGGATTTTATTTTGATTTTTAAATCTGTTCCTGGGTTGTTGTTGCTGGGCGGTTGTTGCTGTGCTGTATTGTTATTACTGTTGCTGATTCTCATCTTCATCTTCTTTTGCTTCCAATATCAGGTACACAACTGACACGCTGGTTATTGTAAACCGAAATATGAAGCATGAATACGAAAATGAAGAGTTGAAATTCTAAATTTAATTTAATTATATTCTGAATTTTATTTGTATGTATAAATTATTTAGCTTGCAAAAAATCAGAATCAAGTAGCTATTTAATGTATATAGTGAAACATCCGACGATAGCTTAACAGATGAACTATCTATATATTGCCTAAAAATAAATAAATGGTGTATTAACTCCGCCTAGTCAAAAAATCAAACGAATAGGCCATTTAGGAACTTGGTAAAAATATTGTTTAGTTAAATAATATTGGTTAATTTCAGCATATAAATGGTCTAGGATTAAAATTAGATTGCTAAGTTTTTTTTTTAATTTGACAAACTGAGAACATGCCTAGTATAATGTAACTAGGTAATAACATGTGAATAAGATGGCCCAGGTCTAGTTTTATGTCATACACGTTGGGCCTGGGCCCGCAGTGGCAACAAACTGTCCGGTTTGCATCATTTTCAGATTTATGAATCATATTCGAAATCTATCTATAACAACTCAAGCATGTAAATAAATTAAGATAGTTTCTCTTTTATTTTGTAAGAGACAAATCTAATAAGAGAAAAATGTAGGCATTTTAGGACTGTCTTTTTAAAATAAAAATGAGATGAGCCTCGCCCAATAAAATGCACCAATTGCGGGGCCCTCAATAAATGTTTAATTGAATATTTAGAATTCGGGATGGATTGTTTAGTGAATTCCACGGTCTTACCCAGAAATAATAATACGCTAATCGCTTTAGGCACGATTTTAATAATAATACATTCCTAAACACGGGTGTGCATTTCATGCGACCCAAATCCAAATCTTAAAACATCAAATAAAATATGTTCCGGATTGTGGGTGCATTTCATGTGACGCAGTCCAAAGACGTGCTTTAAGCGATGTTCACATTCTTGTAAAAATAATAATAATAATTATGAAAGCGGTTAAAAGTTAAAACTTGCACATGAGCTCATAATTGTATAAAATCAGATAAACAATCCGAATATGACAATTGAGCGACCGTGCTAGAACCACGGAACTCGGGAATGCCTAACACCTTCTCCCGGGTTAACAGAATTCCTTATCCGGATTTCTGGTTCGCGGACTGTAATACAGAGTCATTCTTTTCCTCGATTCAGGATTAAATTGGTGACTTAGGACACCCTAAATCTCCCAAGTGGCGACTCTGAAATAAATAAACAAATCCCGTTTCGATTGTCCTTTAATTGGAAAAACTCCTTCACCCCTCGCGGGGGCGGAAAAGGGAGGTGTGACAGCTCTGGCGACTCTGCTGGGGATTTGACCCAGAACCACTGGTTCAGGGTTAGAAATTCGAGCTTATATAAATTGTTATATTTGGTTTTATCTGATTTTGTTACATGTTTGGGCTCAATGTGCTAATTGGTTGCCTTTTACCGCTTTGATATTATGTGAACTGTATATAAACTGTGTCGAAACCCATCTCCTCTCTGAGTCTTCTGAATCATGAAGAAGGGTGTACTTCGTACGACTTCTTTTCTGTATAGTGTCAAATCCCAATTTAGAACGAGGTTCGGACAAGTAGCTAAGCCGGTGAAGCTTCTGTATTCCCTGTACGCTGCCCCCACTCGGCTCGAGCTGTCCGCTCGGGTAAGCCAGGTCTAGAACAAATACCCAGGTTCTGAACCTAGTATAACAAAGCCACATTCCGGATCCCTAGTAGGAACGCTTATTTGCATCATGCGCATTTGACTTACGGGATTCAACACAGGGATTGGGTCCGTCTAGGACTAGCAACCTGAAGTGAAAAGACCATCCTGCAACATACTGTATGCTTTATGCATTTACTTGTTTCGGACTTGCATGCTGACCGACTTCAAAAAATCGGGAATATTGGAAAATTGCGAAAAAGAAGGAAGTAACTGTGTAGAGAGTTAATTGCCTTTTTTAAAAAAAAAAAAAAACAATGCCCCAAATACTGGCGAAATTTTGGGGAAAATGAAAAAATAATAAAATTATATAGTTTGTTTCACTCAAAAAAACAAAAGAAAAAATAGAAAAGAGTCTCTTATTTTTAGGTTGAAGCAATATATATATATATATATATATAAAAAATCCAAAAAGTATTTTTTCTTTATTTCCTTTCTAGAAAAGTTTTTTAGACCCCCAATTTTCAAAAAGAAAATCCAAAAATAATTTCCATTTTTGATTTCTTTAGAAAGTCTTTTTAATTGTTTCTTTTACAAAAAAAAATATAAATAAAAAAAATCCGAAAATATTTTCATTTTTCTTTCAAAATTGAAAAGAAATTCAAAATTCAAAAATATTTTTTTTAGCATTTCTTTCATTGAAAGTAAAATTCCAAAAATATTTTCTTTCTTCTTTAAAAGTTTTTCTTTCAAAATTCTAAAAAATTAAAATCTTTTTCTTTAGAAATGCTCTTTTCTTCTTTATAAGTCTTTCCTTCAAAAATAAGTATATAAAAAAAAAGTTAGTTTATCCATCCCGAACTACGCGGGTTTGATTCTCACCGGATGTGAGATACGTAGGCAACCCTCATCGGGTCCAACCCCACCTTTTTGCTAAAATAGCCAAAAACAAATAAATAAATAAAAACCTGTCAAAATTTTAATCATGTCATAAAGAAGTCGGGTGACGCTGTTTTGTCAAAACATAGCCGAATGTTCCCGAAAGGGACGCTGGAAGGCTGACTTTGCATAAACAGCCACCTTTGGGTCATTTTTTAAGATTTGGTCCAGTTGACCCACACAACCTTAAAAATCTTCGTCCCCGAGGCGTTGAAAGGCCGTGTTTGCAATATTGAGTTTTCCATTTTTGAAAAACGATAAAAAGAGTCATAAATAAGTCGGGTGATGCTGTTTTTGTCAAAAATAGCCGAATGTTCTCGAAAGGGACGCCGGAAGGCTGACTTTGCATAAACTGCCACCTTTTGGGTCATGTTTAGGATTTTGGTCCAGTTGACTCACACAGCCTTAAAAATCTTCGTCCTCGAGGCGCTGAAGGGCCGTGTTTGCAACACCAGGTTTTTTTTTTGTAGTTTGAAAAAAAAACAAAGAGTCAGCAGTCAGGTGAATACAGTTTGGATTTTTAGTCAAAATAAGCCGAGCCAGCTTCGGCAGTGTCTTAAACCGTTCTTGCCGAAATAGCCTTAGAGTATCTTTCAGTTGTCAAAAGGCTATTTTCGTAAAAGAACGGACAAGTTTGTAAAGTGTCATAAAATAATCCTCCCCGGCCTCAAAATTCATGTGAAATTTAGAAGGGGCCATATTTGCAAAAATAACCGTTTGGTTGCATTTGTCGAACAGAGAAAGGGAGCTGGCCGTTTGTTTTTGAGTTTGTAAAACTTTTGATTAGAATATGTGGGTCGTTTGATTTTCAAGTTTGTAGGTCATCTTTAAACCTTTGAAACTCAGTTTGTTTTATTATGAAAATTGATAATTCCAAAAATAAAAAAATGTTTCATGGTTGTTACCTTTCATTGGTCCGAACTACACAAGGTCTGATTCATGCGGGGTCATGATACGTAGGCAATCTCCATAAGATTCGACCACAACAAAAAAACAAAAAAAAATGAAAAAAGCGAAAAAAAAGAAGAAAGAAAAATGAAAAAAAAGGAAAAAAAAGATGTTGTCAATAATGAGGACCGACTGAGTCCATTCTAACCTGTTCTGTTTTGAATCACAAAGAAAGATAAGGTGCTTGGTTTGTGGTAAGCCGGAAATACAAGATCCAAAAGCACACTTTGCGGGGATCAGGCCTGATGACAGAAGCATTTGAGCCCTATTGGGAACTTGTTGACTAAGGTTGATGATATTGAAGTTGGCAATGGTCTGGGCAATACTGATGTGAAGCTCAGTGGCTGAGATGCCAGTTTGATAAAATGGGAGGACGCTCCGTTCCTTGGTTAGTAAGAAAGAAGCTTTTGGTGGCTTATTTTGTTGTCATTTCTGTTGTCCGGATTATTCTTAGGGTTGTAGTCCGGATATTGTCTTGTGTCAAACCTTCTTATCTTTCCATTTTGTCATAGCGGTTTGTTTAAGTTTTGTCCAGGCTATTTTAGGATTTTATTCTGGTTTGTTTCGTTTGTTTTGTTATTCAAACCATTTCACCGGTAATCTAATGCAAAATCCGGTCTTTTATTATTTCCATTCATCTTTTTGTTTAGTCCTTTTATCATTTTTGTTCAGCGTCGATTCCAGTGACATGACATGCGCACACAGTTTGGGCCTAGTCTTTAAAGATAATCATAAAACCCCGGAAAGGTGATCAGAACATTTAAAAGAAATAAGGACGGTTTGGGATTATTTGGAGCTCGAGTCATACGGAACTAGGGCAAGTAAAACACAAAGAAAATCGCTAAAAGAAAGATTCGCCAAATTGGCATGAGGGTCGAGAGTGAGAGTGTCGCCCAACGGTGCTTTAGAAATGACAAAGGAAAAAGCAAATGTATGAATATAATTGTCAAGTCCAGCACCATCGGAAGAGGCTACAAATCTTTGTTCAATTATGTTGTTTGCACTTGGCATGTTTTGAAGACTGGAATGACGAAGGAATTTTGTTCTGCTACCTAAACACTTTATCCTTCGTTAACCCCTTTTGAGCCTTATTGTTTTTCTTTCGTACCCCTCGTTCGGAATCAGTAGAAACGACTAGAAAAAGCGAGCATGGCAGGTAAAGAAAAAAAAAAAAAAAGAAAACAACAAAATGAAAAAAAAAGAAAAAAAAGAGAGAAGAAAAGAACAATGATAACAAAAAACAAAAGAAAGTCAGAAGAAACGGAGGAATTGGGAACTACGTTTGACCTGATTCCTCAAAGAGGATACGTAGGCGCTTCACGGCTCGGTCATAGGATGCATAATGGCCACAAGGGTCACAGTGTGCATGGTGTAATAATTTTTTTTTTTTTTAAAAAAATAATAATAAATAATCCCCAAGCAAGAAACTGGGGCAAGGGTTGCGCTTGTTGTAAACAAATATGGTTCCGAAGGTTTTAATTTTGAACCCCAAATTGATTTGTTTTTTGAGCCTTTAATACCCTTTCTTTCTAGCCTATCCAAAACCCACATTACGATCCAAAGAAAGACCTTCTGATAAGTCTTCAAAAGATGTCAAATCAGATAAATGAGAGTCTTACCGGTGAACATAACACTCTGTTCCATAGCAGAAAGGACTCTAATCTCCAGCAGAGAGAGTCATACCGGCAACACTCCAAAATCCCCAGCTGGAAAGTGATACAAATGAGAGAGTCTTATCGGTGAAAATCTTCACGGACACCATAAGGCGATGAAAGCTGAGAGAAAAACCAAATGAGAGAGGCTTGATAGTGAAAACCCTTCGGGCACTACAAGTCTAATAAGATTGGGAATCAGATGGGGAATTTCCAATTGAAGGTCTTGAAAGACGATTAACGGTAGAGGATAGGCCACATGTGCATTTCACGACCATTAGAGTCAATGTCGGCGTTTGATAGTTTTTTTTATTTATAGTTTCTTTTGTTACAGAGTCATTTTTTTCCTTTGTCTTTTATTCGGTTCCCCTTTTGTTTATCTTTTCCTTTCATAGAATAATTCCCCAGTAGAGTCTGTTTGGTCAGAACAAGTGAGAATTGACTTCAAAATAGGCCATCAGCTTTCCAATCATGCAAGATGAGATCTAACTAGTACATCCAAATGGTATAGTCAGCAAGGAACAAGAGCGAGGCCAGTGTCAAAAAAAAGATATCCCCAGCAAAAGGGAATTGACAAAAGGATTGACGAGTGTCAAGAGGGATACCCTTGCCGAAATCAAAGGTTATAAACCTCAAGGCCAAGGCCCGTGGACAAATCAAGGAGAGCAATGTGCATGATTTGGGAAATTCATACTAGACTAAAAGGTCGGGGAAATGCCAGCTATACCACAAAAGAAGAGGGATATCCCCAACAGAAAGGGATCATCCAAATGGTATAGTCAGCAAGGAACAAGCGCGAGGCCAGTGTCAAAAAAAATATATCCCCAGCAAAACGGAATTGACAAAAGGATTGACGAGTGTCAAGAGGGATACCCTTGCCGAAATCAAAGGTTATAAACCTCAAGGCCAAGGCCCGTGGACAAATCAAGGAGAGCAATGTGCATGATTTGGGAAATTCATACTAGACTAACAGGTCGGGGAAATGCCAGCTATACCACAAAAGAAGAGGGATATCCCCAACAGAAAGGGATTATCCCCAGCAAATAATATCATCCCCAACAAGTTGTGGAACGCAGAGCAAGGAAGGAGAAAGGGAAAACCATCCCAGTAGGAGTATCACAACCAACCATTGCATTTTAAACAAACAAATTTTGTTTGATTTGAAACAGATAAAGGAAATGACATTGATTACAGAAAATGCATGCCACAAGAAAGACCATCAAACTGGGGCAGAAAATTTTCCTTCCATTTAGAAATTTTTTTGGATGTCAGGTACCCATTCGGGGAAGAATAAAGATAACACCAGTATCAAGGGAAGTGCTCTTTGAACCAGTGTTGCCCTAACATAATAAGTTTCAATGGAGGAAGTTGATCCCCAGCAGACAGAACCAAAGAGATGAAACTGGTGTTTAGAAAAAGCAAAAGCCATTGTTATCCCCAACAGCTTCCAGAAGAATGAAGCATCGATTTGAAGGGATAAAATTCTCCAGCAGCGTTATCCTCAACAACGTTATCCCAAGAAGATAACACTTTTATCCCCAGCAGTGTTGAGAAAAATAAAAAAAAATAAAAATAAAATTTGAAGGAGGGGAATAAAGGAGACTCCCCTAGTGGTATTATCCTCAGCAATCAGGCGTCCACCTGGAGAACAAGGAAGAACAGTTGAAGTATCAGCAGTCAGGCGTCCACCTGGAGAACAAGGAAGAACAGTTGAAGTATCAACAATCAGGAGCCCACATGGAGAATAAGGGAATACAATTCAAATTTTAAGTAATCAGGAGCCCCCCTGAAGAACAGAATGGCGATTTATTGGTTGAAGTCAGGAGCCCCCCTGAAGAACAGAATGACGATTTATTGGTTGAAGTCAGGAGCCCCCTGAAGAATAGAATGGTGATTTATTGGTTGAAGTCAGGAGCCCGCCTGAAGAAAGGGAAGGCGTTTTATTTTTAAAAGTTGTTAAAATCTCGCCATCCAAAGAAAGGAATGACATTTCTGAAAAGTTGTAAAAGTCAGGAGCCCCCCTGAAGAACAGAATGGCGATTTATTGGTTGAAGTCAGGAGCCCCCCTGAAGAACAGAATGGTGATTTTTTGTTTGAAGTCAGAAGCTCGCCTAAAGAAAGGAAAGGCGTTTTATTTTTAAAAGTTGTTAAAATATCGCCAGCCAAAGAGAGGAATGGCATTTTTGAAAAGTTGTTGAAGTTTGGAGCCCTCCTGAAGAACAAAATGGCGATTTATTGGTTGAAGTCAGGAGCCCCCCTGAAGAAAAGAATGGTGATTTATTGGTTGAAGTCAGGATCCCCCCTGAAGAACAGAATGGCGATTTATTGTTTGAAGTCAGAAGCTCGCCTAAAGAAAGGAAAGGCGTTTTATTTTTAAAAGTTGTTGAAATATCGCCAGCAAAAGAGAGGAATGACATTTTTGAAAAGTTGTTGAAGTCAGGAGCACCCCTGAAGAACAGAATGGCAATTTATTGGTTAAAGTCAGGAGCCCCCCTGAAGAAAAGAATGACGATTTATTGGTTGAAGTCAGGAGCTCGCCTGAAGAAAGAAAAGGAGTTTTATTTTTAAAAGTTGTTAAAATATCGCCAGCCAAAGAAAGGAATGACATTTTTGAAAAGTTGTTGAAGTCAGGAGCCCCCCTGAAGAACGGAATGACGATTTATTGGTTGAAGTCAGGAGCCCCCTGAAGAACAGAATGGCGATTTATTGGTTGAAGTCAGGAGCCCCCTGAAGAATAGAATGGCGATTTATTGGTTGAAGTCAGGAGCCCGCCTGAAGAAAGGAAAGACATTTTATTTTTAAAAGTTGTTAAAATCTCGCCAGCCAAAGAAAGGAATGGCATGTTTGAAAAGTTGTTGAAGTCAGGAGCCCCCCTGAAGAACAGAATGGCGATTTATTGGTTGAAGTCAGGAGCCCCCCTGAAGAACAGAATGACGATTTATTGGTTGAAGTCAGGAGCCCGCCTGAAGAAAGGAAAGGCGTTTTATTTTTAAAAGTTGTTGAAATCTCGCCAACCTAAAAAGGAATGGAATTTTGTTTTTAAAGTTGTTGTTGAAGTTGGGAGCCCGCCCATATAATAGAGGAATACATTTCAGTCTTTTCATTTCAAGTGTTGAAGTTGGGAGCCCGCCCATAGAACAGAGGAATACATTTCAGTCTTTTCATTTCAAGTGTTGAAGTTGGGAGCCCGCCCATATAACAGAGGAATACATTTCAGTCTTTTCATTTCAAGTGTTGAAGTTGGGAGCCCGCCCATATAAAAAAGGAATACATTTAGTATTACTTTTCAAGTATTGAAGTTGGGAGCCCGCCCATACAACAGAGGAATACATTTCAAGATCAAGTCAGAGGACAATAAAACAGAGGGTTACAATAGGAATCCCTAGCAGGAAACAATAAAATTCCCCAGCACCGGGAAGCACAAGGTTGCAACAAGAGGTCACAGCACAAATTCAAGCGCCTGAGTCAAAAGGAAGAAAGGACGCGTCTTGAAAGAAGCGGCTGGAGAACATTAAATCATGCCCAGCATAACAAATCTGATAAAGAAAACCATATCCCCAGAAGAACCGCCGAAAAGCTTAATGAAGAAAGCCATGTCCCCATCGGGCCGAACAAAATGATGAAAACTGGTATTCAGAAAAGCAAAGGGCCAGAAGTCATCGGAAGAAAAGCACCGGAAGAAACGCAAGCAGATAAGAAAGCAAGGCAACAAGAACAAATTGCAGTCTAGCCTAGCTTCTTGTTTTCTTTTAAGCACGGTGTAACAAGGAGATCGGTAAGCAGTGGTAATAGCATGCAACAACAGTAACATTGCAGTCCCACGGTAGTCCCAGCTACCAAAACTTCCCGAACTACATTGACCTGATTCCTGTTTAGCCCAGGATATGTAGGAAACCTTTGAAGCAAAGGTTCGGTCAAATCTTTTTCAAAAAATGCTTCACACGGAGTACTCGGATGGGCAAAAATCGCTCGCTTTATCTTTGCACGAAAACCCTTCGTGTCTTCGGGCAAAGAGGGGCAGCTGTAAGCACGTGATTTTTGCCCTATATGAGAATTACTCCCAAAAAATTCAAAAATAAAATGATTTTCCTTGGTGTGCAATTTTGTGATATTTTTGAATAATTATTTGTATTTGTCTGTGCATGTTTATTTGTTAAATTAATAAAAATACAAAAATATGTCGCATTTTGCATGTAGGATTTAATTCTACAATTGTTAGTAATTAAGTTTGTTTTACAAAAATTAAAAAATCATAAAATAAATGTACGTTGCATGTTTAGCATTTAAACGTCTAAATTGTGCGATTTTTGTCGTTAATTGCTATTTAAATGTGCAATAATTATTTTAGAGTTAATTAGTTTTTTTTAAAGATAGTTTAGTTTATAATTAATTCTGAATTTTAGTTTTATTAATTAGGAAGTAAAAGAAAAGAGAGCAAAAAGTACAAAAAAAAATCGAAATTGGGCATCTTCTTCAAATTCAAGCCACAAGGCCAAAAAATACCCAATCTTCCCAAACGACCCAGTCCATTTCAAACTGGGTCGACCCAGTCCATAACCCAAAGAGTCCCAAACCCCCGTTTCTTTCATTTTTCATAAAACAAAACAAAAAAAAAAACAAGAAAACCCTAAAACTAAGCTATCCGCCACCCCCCTCCTCATTTTCTTTCTTCTTCCTCAAGCTCCCCTCCCTAGCATCAATGGCTGCCCTTCCCCCGCCTCTTCTCTTTCACATACACACACACATACACCTGTTGCCCGTGTTTCTTCTTCTTCTTCAAGATCGTGAGGGTTTCTTCTTTTTCAAGTTCACGTTGAACGTCGCTGCTTCTTTTTCCTCACTTCATGCTGCGTTTCGAGCTCCCATAGTTGCTGCCCGCAGCTTCTCCATCCAAACGACCAGCTGCTACTTCTTCTTCGTGTTTCGTCGTCAACCCGTCGCGCTGCTGCTCCGTTCTCTTCTCCGACCAAGCTGCTCCTGTTTCTGTTTCGCTGCTGCCTGCCGTTGCTGGGTCGCCGCTGCTGCTGCCGCTGCGTCGCTGCTGCTGCTACTCCGACATAAAATGTTGTTGCTCGCGACCGCTACTGCTTCTTTGCCTGAAAACGATTGCCGATATGCAGTGTATGACTTTGATTTTGTGACTTCAGAGAATTGCCAAAAGAGCAAGATTTTCTTTGTTAAAAAAAATGCCTCTTCTGGTATGGGTGTAGCTGATCACGAAAAAAATGCATTCTTGGAGCTGAAGAGGAAGAAGGTTCATCGATATATGATATTCAAGATTGATGAAAAGAAAAAGAAGGTTATTGTTGAGAAAACTGGCAGCCCTGCTGGAAACTTTGATGATTTTACTGCTTCTTCGCCATGGCCAGCTGCTTCTGCTTCACGTTTTGCTTCTGTTGTTGCTTCATCTTCTTCGTTTCGTCAAAGTTCGAGGGTCTTTCGTTGAGTCGAGGTCTGATACATCAAGTTTTCTGTTTGAGCTTTGGTTGGGGGTCGTCAAAACAGTCCCTACATAGTCCGAGGTCGCCGTTGGTTAGTCGTTGTTCGTCGTTTCGATCCGGTTAGTAGATTTTGAGTTTTATTTTTGTCCGTATTTTGTTTTGATATTTCTTGAATCTAAAATCGGTAGATGTTTGATTTTTGTTTGTTCATGTTCATTGTTTTGTTAATTTTTCAGTTGTTCATGTGAAATTGCTAATATTTGTTAGATTCAAATTGAAGTTTAATTAATTATTTCTTCAATTTGTTTCATGTGTTCTATGTATTTTTCAGAAATTGTTAATATTGTTAAGTTCAAGTTTAAATTCATAATTGCTTCTTCTTAGGTTTTGTTTTGTTATTTGCCTAAAAGAATTTAGTTGTAACAGGGAAGTATGTTGGTTTAATCATTTGAATCCGTCATGTTTTTTTTTGTTTAAAATAGATTTAATTCATGTCCATACTTTGTTTGATTGTTCTTGAATCCGAAATTAGTATAAGTTTGATTTTTCTTGTTTATTGTTTATCATTTATGATTATTTCTTGAGTTTGTCTCATAATCTTGTTTAAGTTTAATATAGGAATTGTTGGTTGTAATGTTGTTAGAGTTGATTTTAAGTTCAAATAATTATTGAATTTAGAAATTTGAATATACTTGTTTGTTGTTGTTGAATCTGAAAGTAGGTTTGTTTGTTGCTAAAAATATTGTTCAATCAAAATTTTAGTTGTTCTTTGTTGTTCAATTTGTGTTCATGTGATATTGTTGTTGTGTTGTTCATCTGTGTTCATATGATTTGTTGTTTGAATTTGTGTAGAAATTGGTCATATTGGCTATATTTTGGTTGAGTTTGATTAATTGATTTGTTATAGCTGGTTGAGTTTGATTAATTGATTTGTTATAGCTGATGGGGGTAGTTTGGTAAATTGCAGTACATTCGGGGTAAAAGGGTAATTGCAATAAGGTCGGAGGGGTAGTTTGGTAATTGAACATTTTTGAAAAATTCTTTATGTTAAGCATGGGGGACAAAATATAATGGGGTGTGGGTGATATAGCTGTTTAATATAAATGGGGGACAAGACAAAATGTAGTGGAGGGGAATATGGTAATTGTTTATGGTAGGCATGGGGGACAAAATGTAATGGGTTGGTTTGATATATTAGTTTAATAAAGTGGGGGATGAGTGGGAAGATAATGGGTTTGGTTGGAGAAAGTGATTGATTTTAATTGATAAAAGGATTCTGGGTTGGGATATAAAGAAGAGGTCTTGAATCAGATATGGGGAGAAGAAAAAAGACAAGAGAGAATAGGAGAATAAGACAGAAATAAGAGAATAACAGAAGAAGAAAAGAACGGACAGAGAGAAAAAAGGGCTGCATATTTAAGAGAGAGGAAATTCCGAAAAATACTAAGACTTCAGAAAATAAAAAGAAAAACGTTCTGGAAATTAGAAGAGAGAGTAGTACACACCTGATAAATATTCTGATATACGGATTTAGAAATTAAGGGTTAAACATTAATTAGCCTTTCAAATCTGAAAATTCCCTTGGTTTCTGTCCGTTGTTTGTTGTCGGTGTTTCTGGATTTTATTTTGATTTTTAAATCTGTTCCTGGGCTGTTGTTGCTGGGCGGTTGTTGCTTTGCTGTATTGTTATTACTGTTGTTGATTCTCATCTTCATCTTCTTTTGCTTCCAATATCAGGTACACAACTGACACGCTGGTTATTGTAAACCGAAATATGAAGCATGAATACGAAAATGAAGAGTTGAAATTCTAAATTTAATTTAATTATATTCTGAATTTTATTTGTATGTATAAATTATTTAGCTTGCAAAAAATCAGAATCATGTAGCTATTTAATATATATAGTGGAACATCCGACGATAGCTTAACAGATGAACTATCTATATATTGCCTAAAAATAAATAAATGGTGTAGTAACTCCGCCTAGTCAAAAAATCAAACGAATAGGCCATTTAGGAACTTGGTAAAAATATTGTTTAGTTAAATAATATTGGTTAATTTCAGCATATAAATGGTCTAGGATTAAAATTAGATTGCTAAGTTTTTTTTTAATTTGACAAACTGAGAACATGCCTAGTATAATGTAACTAGGTAATAACATGTGAATAAGATGGCCCAGGTCTAGTTTTATGTCATACACGTTGGGCCTGGGCCCGCAGTGGCAACAGACTGTCCGGTTTGCATCATTTTCAGATTTATGAATCATATTCGAAATCCATCTATAACAACTCAAGCATGTAAATAAATTAAGATAGTTTCTCTTTTATTTTGTAAGAGACAAATCTAATAAGAGAAAAATGTAGGCATTTTAGGACTGTCTTTTAAAAATAAAAATGAGATGAGCCTCGCCCAATAAAATGCACCAATTGCGGGGCCCTCAATAAATGTTTAATTGAATATTTAGAATTCGAGATGGACTGTTTAGTGAATTCCACGGTCTTACCCAGAAATAATAATACGCTAATCGCTTTAGGCACGATTTTAATAATAATACATTCCTAAACACGGGTGTGCATTTCATGCGACCCAAATCCAAATCCCAAAACATCAAATAAAATATGTTCCGGATTGTGGGTGCATTTCATGTGACGCAGTCCAAAGACGTGCTTTAAGCGATGTTCACATTCTTGTAAAAATAATAATAATAATTATGAAAGCGGTTAAAAGTTAAAACTTGCACATGAGCTCATAATTGTATAAAATCAGATAAACAATCTGAATATGACAATTGAGCGACCGTGCTAGAACCACGGAACTCGGGAATGCCTAACACCTTCTCCCGGGTTAACAGAATTCCTTATCCGGATTTCTGGTTCGCGGACTGTAATACAGAGTCATTCTTTTCCTCGATTCAGGATTAAATTGGTGACTTAGGACACCCTAAATCTCCCAAGTGGCGACTCTGAAATAAATAAACAAATCCCGTTTCGATTGTCCTTTAATTGGAAAAACTCCTTCACCCCTCGCGGGGGCGGAAAAAGGAGGTGTGACAGCTCGGTCTTAGGGTCTGGGCTTTAAAATTGGGTCAACTCTTTGGACCTCTTTAATTAAGACCAAACAAAATTTTCCTCAAATTTCATAAGCTTTCTTCTAAAACAAGACTAAAAATACTACACCATTTACTAAATAATCCTACTTAAGTAGAAATGACTATTAAAAATAAAACTAACTGTTAAAATAAAACTATTTCTGGTATTTTTATTTTTGTGATAAAATAAAGTAAAAGAGACAAACCTAGTTAAAATAGCGATATTAGACCTAAACTAAATATTTACGCTAAAATGTGTAAAATCTTGGAGAGGGTCAAAATTTACATGTCTACAAGAGCTAAGGAGGCCAGGACCCACATATGCGAGGGGAGGAGCGTACCTGCGTAACCGCAGGTGTGAGTATTTGGTCGTAGATGCAGCTATGATCGTATAAGTGAAAACCGCATATACGGTTGGTTTGACCGCGGAAGCGGTACCGTAGGAGAGTATAATGGACCACAGATGCGGAATCCCTGGGCAGAAACTATATAAGCATCCCTTCGCGAATTTTTGCCCATTTCCACTATTTTTGAGACGGGATTGGAGCTTTTGGAGGGTTTTGAAAAGGAAGGGGATTCTTATTGAGGTAAGATTTTTGAACTTAATACTCGTATCTATGGTGAATTTCAGTTGATTAAACACGGAAATTGAAGAGATTAAGGGTGAAAAATTGGAAAATTAGGGCTGGAAATTGGAGAGTTTAAATTGGGGATTTGATGTCCAATTTTGATGATTTTGGTATGTATAGACTCGTGAGAGGATAATGATTCGAGTATTGTGATTTTATCGGATTCCAAGATGTGGCTCGGGTGTCCGGTTTAACCAATTTCGATATTTTGAGTTTAATTTGATAATTTTCGCGTGGACTTTGTCCCTTTGGCTTGTATTGATGTTATGATTCTGATTTTGGATAGATTCGGGATGATTTTAGGCCGAATCGAGAGGCAAGGGCATTGCGGAGTAGATTTTTGTCCGCTTTGAGGCAAGTAACGATTGTAAATCTAGACCTGACAGTATGAAACCCCGAAATTTATATTATATTTGATAAATGAGGTGACATATATGCTAGGTAATGGGCGTGTAGGTGTGCACCGGTAGGGATTGTGACTTGGTCCGTCCCGTGGCAACTGTAGAGTTGCATTTTTTTGATAAACTCAATATG